>NC_092012.1:24114477-24444477 GCF_042242105.1 Pempheris klunzingeri | reverse complement strand
TCTCGCATATGTATACCGAATTTGGTACATGTAGGTAAAACGTAGACCCGGGGCTAGTTCGTCAAAGTTTTGTAGGGGGCGCCATAGAGCCATTTTGGCCCACCGAAACCCGTGAACTAAATAAGATTACTCATTTTAGGCCTCCTGACGTGCATGCCAAATTTGGTGAGTGTGCACGTATGCATAAGCTTCGAAATTACGTTCGATTTTCATGGCGAACAAGGCGTCGCCACGGTGACAGCGTTTGGCGAAACCTCAAGCCCTTCATAACTTTGCATCAACCACGTTTTGAGAATGTTTGGCTAAAATTTGAAGTGTCTGTGGTTAACCTGCTGAGAGAGAGACGTCCGAGAAAGAAGACATGTACCTCTTCTAGCCAGTAGGTGGCGCTATGACTATGGTTCAAAATGGCCACGTACATGTCTTCAGAGCCGGACAGTCATCAAACTGTATGAATTTGGTGAAGATAGGACCTTGTACAGTGGAGTTACAGCACTTTCAATTTTCATGGCGTAAAAAAAATTTCAATCGACAGTGTCTGCGTCGCCACGGCAACAGCTTTTGACGGAGACTCACGGCGTTCGCTCCAGACCAACACCAACATCTTCTGGCTTTCCTGACCAAATTTGAAGTGGATCCGATCAACTGGCTGGTCTTGAGCCATCATAGCGTAAAACATAAAGTTTCCTGTCACCACCAGGTGGCGCTGTGACTTTGAATGAATATTGACACGTAGACGTGTTCGGGGCGGGACTCTCATCAGGCATGTGAAGTTTGGTGCTGATTGGATCACGTACAGTCAAGTTATTAACAATTTCCTGTTTGATGGCGAGTCATGGCGAGACACTGAACTTTGCCAGCTCGCCACGCCCAAACCGTTAAAGTAATAACAAGACTTTTAATAACTTTTCATCATTGATGCCTTCTCTACCAGCTGACCAAGTTTGAAGTCAATCGCTTGAACCCCCTCGGACTAGTTCGTTCATTTACGTCCCCTGTAAATCGCCAAAAATGCGTGAAAAATCCAATATGCCTGACTTCCTGTTGGGTTTAGGTCATCGCTCCAAGAGACTTTTTTGTTCGTCCTGAAGAGATACACGAACCCACCGAATTTCGTACATGTACATAAAACGCAGTTCCGGGGCTGAGTTTAGGTGGCGCTACAGAGCCATTTTGCCACGGCCATTTGCGAAACCTTTAAAATACGTAATTTTTCGCCATGTCTGAATTTTGTGCAAATTTTGGTGAGTTTTCGTGCATGTTCAGGCCCCCAAATTAGCGATTCATTGTGGATAAAAAGAATAATAATAATAATAATAATAATAATAATAATAATTCCTTCAGTTTCAACTATGTTTTTGGCCCCCTGGTCGCCTGGTTTTTTTCATTTGACGTATTTTTTCGAGGCCTACCTGCTCGGGGCCTGTGAGGTCCGTACACCTCTTGGTTCTTGGGTACTTGCACGTTTTCCTCCCTTGCTCGTTTTCCCCCACGCAGTTACAATAGGGTCCTCGCACCGCTTGGTGCTCGGGCCCTAATAATAATTAAAGCTGCAAGCAGCGTTGGAGGGCCCTTGCACGTCCGCGCTCGTCAGGGCGTGCGGCGGCTCCGTCCCGCCGCCGCTGGACTCCGACCCTTCCACGCGGCTCAGAACGTGCATGTAGTTTGAACAGCGCGTGAAGGACTTGCACGTCACTTCCCGCGTCTCCCATGTTGCGCTAGAAAACGGCCGCTAATGACGTCCTGTATTCCAGTATATTAAGTGTTGACTTCACTGTGAAGGTCTTGAGGCTTTTCAGACAAAACATGAAAAGTGTGAAACACACTGGAGAATCTACAGTGAACTTAGAAGAACTTTCGGTGCCATGGCGGGACACTGAACATTGACAACTCGCCACGGGTAAATCGTAAAAGATTATATAAAGCTTTTGATAACTTTTCATCTTGAATAGTGTTTCCACCAGCTGACCGAGTTTGAAGTCGATCGCTTTGACCCCCTCGGACTAGTTCGCTCATTTACGACCCCTATAAATGGCTGAAATTTTGACACTTAATTCAAAATGGCCGACTTCCTGTTGGGTTTAGGTCAACGCTCCAAGAGGCTTTTTTGTAGGTCCTATCGTCCCGCATAAGTATAGCGAATTTGGTAGATGTAGGTAATACGTACACCGGGGGCTAGTCCGTCAAAGTTTTGTAGGGGGCGCCGTAGAGCCATTTTGGCCCATCCAAACCTGTTAACCCAATAAGATTATTCATTGTAGGCCTCCTGACGTGTATGCCAAATTTGGTGAGTGTGCACGCATGTGTAAGCTCGGAAATCAAATTCGTGTTTCATGGCGAACAGGGCGTCGCCACAGTGACAGCGTTTGGCGAAACCTCAAGACCTTCATACCTTTGCATCAACCACATCTTGAGAATGTTTGGCTCAAATTTGAGGTGCCTGTGGTTAACCTGCTGAGAGAGAGACGTCCGAGAAAGAAGACATGTACCTCCTCCAGCCAGTAAGTGGCGCTATGACTATGGTTCAAAATTGCCACGTACATGTCTTCAGAGCTGGACAGTCATCAAACTGTATGAATTTGGTGAAGATAGGAACTTGTACAGTGGAGTTACAGCACTTTTAATTCTGATGGCGAAAAAAAAATTTCAATCGACATTGTCTGCGTCGCCACGGCAACAGCTTTTGACAGAGAGTCATGGCGTTCGCTCCAGACCAACATCAACATCTTGAGGCTTTCCTGACCAAATTTGAAGTGGATCCGATCAACTGGCTGGTCTTGAGCCATCGTAGCGTAAAACATAAAGTTTCCTGCCACCACTAGGTGGCGCTGTGATTTAGAATGAATATTGACATGTAGATGTGTTCAGGGCGGGACTCTCATCAGACATGTGAAGTTTGGTGCATATTGGATCACTTGCAGTCAAGTTATTAACAACTTCCTGTTTGACGGCGAGGCACAAAATTTTGAAAGCTCGCCACGTCCAAACCGTTAAAGATTATACAAAACCTTTAATAACTTTTCATCCTTGATTTTGTTTCTACCAGCTGACCAAGTTTGAAGTCGATTGCTTCAACCCCCTCGGACTAGTTCGTTCATTTACGACCCCTACTTTTCGCCATAAAATCCAAAATGGCCGACTTCCTGTTGGTTTTAAGGCATACCTCCAAGAGACTTTTCTGTGCGTCTTGAAGCGATACATATACCCTACAACTTTCGTACATGTAGATAATACGCAGTTCCGGGGCTGAGTTTTGGTGGCGCTATAGAGCCATCTTTTCACGCCCGTTTACGAAACCCATAAAATACGAAAATTTTCACCGTTCCTGAATTTTGTGCAAATTTTCCTGACTTTTCGTGCATGTTCAGGCCCCCAAATTTGCGTTTGTTTCGGTACAAGGAAAATAATAATAATAATAATAATAATAATAATAATAATAATAATAATAATAATAATAATAATTCCTTCAATTTCAACTATGTTTTCGGCCCCCTGGTCTCCTGGTTTTTTTCATTTGACGTATTTTTCCGAGGCCTACCTGCTCGGGGACTGTGAGGTCCGTACACGTCTCGGTTCTTGGGTTCTCGCCCGTTTTCCTCCCTTGGACGTTTTCCCCCTCGGGTTTCAATAGGGTCCTCGCACCGCTTGGTGCTCGGGCCCTAATAATAATAATTCCTTCAGTTTCAACTATGTTTTCGGCCCCCTGGTCGGCTGGTTTTTTTCATTTGACGTATTTTTTCGAGGCCTACCTGCTCGGGGCCTGTGAGGTCCGTACACCTCTTGGTTCTTGGGTACTTGCACGTTTTCCTCCCTTGCTCGTTTTCCCCCACACAGTTACAATAGGGTCCTCGCACCGCTTGGTGCTCGGGCCCTAATTAAAGCTGCAAGCAGCGTTGGAGGGCCCTCGCACCTCTGTGTGCGTCGGGGCGTGCGGAGACTCCGCCCCTTCCACGCGGCTCAGAACGTTCATGTAGTTTGGAAAGCGCGTGAAGGACTTACACGTCACTTCCCGCATCCCCTATGTTGCCCTAGAAAACGGCCGCTAATGACGTCCTATATTCCAGTATATGAAGTGTTGACTACACTGTGAAGGTCTTGAGGCTTTTGTGACTAAACAGGAGAAGTGTGAAACACACTGGGTAACCTACAGTGAACTTGGAAGAACTTTCGGTGCCATGGCGAGACACAGAACTTTGACAGCTCGCCACGCCCAAACCGTTAAAGATAATATAAAGCTTTTGATGAACTTTTCATCTTTAATATTTGTCCTGCCAGCTGACCAAGTTTGAAGTCAATCGCTTCAATCACCTCGGAGTAGTTCGCTCATTTACGACCCCTATAAACCGCTGAAATTTTGATAGTTAATTCATGTTACTTTCTGTTGCCACAAGGTGGCGCTGTGACTTAGAATGAATATTGATATGTAGACATGTTCAGGGCAAGACTCTCATCAGACATGTGAAGTTTAGTGCATATTGGATCACGTACAGTCAAGTTATTAACAACTTCCTGTTTGACGGTGAGGCACCGAATTTTGAGAGCTCGCCACGCCCAAACCGTTAAAGATTACAGAAAGCCTTTGATAACTTTTCATCCTTGAGATTGTTTCTACCAGCTGACCAAGTTTGAAGTCGATGGCTTCAACCCCCTCGGACTAGTTCATTCATTTACGACCCCTATTTATCGCAGCAATTTTGACACTTAATTCAAAATGGCCGACTTCCTGTTGGGTTTAGGTCAATGCTCCAAGAGGCTTTTCTGTAGGTCCTATCGTCCCGCATAACTATACAGAATTTGGTAGATGTAGGTGAAACGTAGCTCGGGGGCTAGTTCATCAAAGTTTTGTAGGGGGCGCCGTAGAGCCATTTTGGCCCACCCAAACGTGTTAACCCAATAAGATGATTCATTTTAGGCCTCCTAACGTGTATGCCAAATTTGGTGAGTCTGCATGTATGCGTAAGTGTGGAAATCAAACTCGTGTTTCATGGCGAACAGGGCGTCGCCACGTCAACAGCGTTTGGCAAAAACTCAAGGGCCCCATAAGTTTGCATCAACCACATCTTGAGAATGTTTGGCTCAAATTTGAGGTGTCTGCAATTAACCTGCTGAGAGAGAGATGTCCAAGAAAGAAGACATGTACCTCCTCCCGCCAGTAGGTGGCGCTATGACTATGGTTCAAAATGGCCACGTACATGTCTTCAGAGCCGGACAGTCATCAAACTGTATGAATTTGGTGAAGATAGGACCTTGTACAGTTGAGTTACAGCACTTTTAATTCTGATGGCGAAAAAAAAATTTCACTCGACAGTGTCTGCGTCGCCATGGCAACAGCTTTTGACAGAGACTCACGTCGTTCGCTCCAGACCAACATCAACATCTTCTGGCTTTCCTGACCAAATTTGAAGTGGATCAGATCAACTGACTGGTCTTGAGCCATCGTAGCGTAAAACATAAATTTTCCTGTCACCACCAGGTGGCGCTGTGACTTAGAATGAACATTGACATGTAGACGTGTTCAGGGCGGGACTCTCATCAGACATGTGAAGTTTGGTGCATATTGGATCACGTGCAGTCAAGTTATTAACAACTTCCTGTTTGACGGCGAGGCACAGAATTTTGAGAGCTCGCCACGTCCAAACCGTTAAAGATTATACCAAACCTTTAATAACTTTTCATCCTTGATATTGTTTCCACCAGCTGACCAAGTTTGAAGTCGATGGCTTCAACCCCCTCAGACTAGTTCGTTCATTTACGACCCCTACTTATTGCCATAAAATCCAAAATGGCCGACTTCCTGTTGGGTTTAGGACATACCTCCAAGAGACTTTTTTGTTCGTGTAGAAGAAATACATGAACCCACCAAATGTCATACAGATTTTTAAAACGCAGTTCCGGGGCTCGAGGTTTGAGGGCGCTATAGAGCCATTTTGCCACGCCCGTTTGTAAGACACCTAAAATATCAAATTTTTCGCCAAGACTGATGCGTGTGCAAATTTTCCTGACTTTTCGTGCATGTTCAGGCCCTCAAATTTGCGTTTGTTTTGGCACCAGAATAATAATAATAATAATAATAATAATAATAATAATAATCCACACAGTTTCAACTATGTTTTCGACCCCCTGGTCACCTGGTTTTTTCCATTCCACGTATTTTTCCCAGGCCTACCTGCTCAGGGCCTATGAGGTCCGTACACCTATTGGTTCTTGGGTACTTGCACGTTTCCTCCCTTGCTCGTTTTTCCCCCACGCAGTTTCAATAGGGTCCTCGCACCGCTTGGTGCTCGGGCCCTAATAATAATAATTAAAGCTGCAAGCAGCGTTGGAGGGCCCTCGCACCTCCGTGCGCGTCGGGGCGTGCGGAGGCTTCGTCCCGTTGCTGGACTCCGACCCTTCCCTGCGCTTTCAGAACGTTCATGTAGTTTGGACAGCGCGTGAAGGACTTACATGTCACTTCCTGTGTCCCCTATGTGGCGCTAGAGAACAGTCACTAATCACATCCTGTATTCCACTATATGAAGTGTTGACTACACTGTGAAAATTTCGTGCAAATCAAATGATCATTGCCATAGACGTGTTACTTCCTGTTTCCACCAGGTGGCGCAATGACTGTGGTCACTAATTGGCATCTAGATGTCTTCAGGTTGGGACTCTTATTAAGCGTGACAAGTTTGAAAGAGATTGGATAATGTACACTGAAGTTACAGCAATTTCCTGTTCCATGGCGAACAGCGTTGCCATGGTGATAGCGTCTGACGAAACGTCACGAACTTCATAAATTTGCATCATCTACGTCTTGGGAATGTTTGGATGAAATTTGAGGTGTCTGTGATCAACCTGCTGAGAGAGAAACGTCCGAGAATAAAACATGCAATTCCTCTTGCCACTAGGTGGCGCTATGACTTTGAATGAATATTGACAAGTAGACGTCTTCAGGGCGGGACTCTCATCAGACATGTGAAGTGTGGTGCATATTGGATCACGTAAAGTCAACTTATTAACAACTTCCTGTTTGACGGTGAGGGACTGAATTTTGACAGCTCGCCACGCCCAAACCGTTAAAGTTTTGTAGAAACCTTTGATAACTTTTCATCCTTGATATTGTTTCTACCAGCTGACCAAGTTTGAACTCAATCGCTTCATTCCCCTCGGACTAGTTCGTTCATTTACAACCCCTATTTTTCACAAATTTTTGACACGCAATTCAAAATGGCCAACTTCCTGTTTGGCTTAGGGCAACGCTCCAAGAGACTTTTTTGTAGATCTCATCGTCCTGCATATATGTACCAAATTCTGTACATGTAGGTGAAACGCAGTCCCGGGGCTAGTCCGCTGAAATTTGCAGGGGGCGCTGTAGAGCCATTTTGCCACACCCATTTATGAGACCCATAAAATACGAAATTTTTCGCCAGGCCTGATGCGTGTGCAAATTTTCCTGCCTCTGCGTACATGTTAAGGCCCCCAAATTTACTTTTGTTCACGGAGAATAATAATAATAATAATAATAATAATAATAATAATTCCTTCAGTTTCAACTATGTTTTCGGCCCCCTGGTCACCTGGTTTTTTCCATTTGACATATTTTTCCCAGGCCTACCTGCTCGAGGACTGTGAGGTCCGTACACCTCTTGGTTCTTGGGTACTGGCCCGTTTTCCTCCCTTGCACGTTTTCCCCCACGCAGTTTCAATAGGGTCCTCGCACCGCTTGGTGCTCGGGCCCTTATAATAATTCCTTCAGTTTCAACTATGTTTTGGGCCCCCTGGTCGCCTGGTTTTTTTCATTTGACGTATTTTTTCGAGGCCTACCTGCACGGGGACTGTGAACTCCGTACACTTCTTGGTTCTTGGGTACTTGCACGTTTTCCTCCCTTGCTCGTTTTCCCCCACACAGTTACAATAGGGTCCTCGCACCGCTTGGTGCTCGGGCCCTAATAATAATAATTCCTTCAGTTTCAACTATGTTTTTGGCCCCCTGGTCGCCTGGTTTTTTTCATTTGACGTATTTTTTCGAGGCCTACCTGCTCGGGGCCTGTGAGGTCCGTACACCTCTCGGTTCTTGGGTACTTGCACGTTTTCCTCCCTTGCTCGTTTTCCCCTTCGGGTTTCAATAGGGTCCTCGCACCGCTTGGTGCTCGGGCCCTAATAATTCCTTCAATTTCAACTATGT
Source organism: Pempheris klunzingeri (assembly GCF_042242105.1). Lineage (NCBI taxonomy): Eukaryota > Metazoa > Chordata > Actinopteri > Acropomatiformes > Pempheridae > Pempheris > Pempheris klunzingeri. The sequence continues at coordinate 24,436,313 of NC_092012.1, read as the reverse complement.
TTTCGGCCCCCTGGTCTCCTGGTTTTTTTCATTTGACGTATTTTTCCAAGGCCTACCTGCTCGGGGACTATGAGGTCCGTACACCTCTTGGTTCTTGGGTACTTGCACGTTTCCTCCCTTTTCCCCCACGCAGTTACAATAGGGTCCTCGCACCGCTTGGTGCTCGGGCCCTAATAATTCCTTCAATTTCAACTATGTTTTCGGCCCCCTGGTCTCCTGGTTTTTTTCATTTGACGTATTTTTCCAAGGCCTACCTGCTCGGGGACTATGAGGTCCGTACACCTCTTGGTTCTTGGGTACTTGCACGTTTCCTCCCTTTTCCCCCACGCAGTTACAATAGGGTCCTCGCACCGCTTGGTGCTCGGGCCCTAATAATAATTCCTTCAATTTCAACTATGTTCCGAGCCCCCTGGTTGGCTGTTTTTTTGCCATGTCGCGTCTTTTTTCGAGGCCTACCTGCTCGGGGGCTGTGAGGTCCGTACACCTCTTGGTTCTTGGGTACTTGCACGTTTTCCTCCCTTGCTCGTTTTCCCCCACACAGTTACAATAGGGTCCTCGCACCGCTTGGTGCTCGGGCCCTAATTAAAGCTGCAAGCAGCGTTGGAGGGCCCTCGCACCTCCGCGCTCGTCGGGGGGTGCGGCGGCTCCGTCCCGCCGCCGGACTCCGACCCTTCCACGCGGCTCAGAACGTGCGTGTAGTTTGGACAGCGCGTGAAGGAGTTACACGTCACTTCCCGCGTCCCCCATGTTGCGCTAGAAAACGGCCACTAATGATGTCCTGTATTCCAGTATATGAAGTGTTGACTACACTGTGAAGGTCTTGAGGCTTTTCAGAGAAAACATGAGAAGTGTGAAACACACTGGAGAATCTACAGTCAACTTAGAAGAACTTTTGGTGCCATGGCGGGACACTGAACTTTGACAGCACGCCACGCCCAAACCGTAAAAGATTATATAAAGCTTTTGATAACTTTTCATCTTGAATAGTGTTTCCACCAGCTGACCGAGTTTGAAGTCGATCGCTTCGACCCCCTCGGACTAGTTCGCTCATTTACGACCCCTATAAATGGCTGAAATTTTGACACTTAATTCAAAATGGCCGACTTCCTGTTGGGTTTAGGTCAATGCTCCAAGAGGCTTTTTTGTAGGTCCTATCGTCCCGCATAAGTATACCGAATTTGGTAGATGTAGGTAAAACGTAGCCCCGGGTCTAGTTCATCAAAGTTTTGTAGGGGGCGCCGTAGAGGCATTTTGCCCCACCCAAGCCTGTTAACCCAATAACATTATTCATTGTAGGCCTCCTGACGTGTATGCCAAATTTGGTGAGTGTGCACACATGTTCAAATTTTGATGGTGAAAAAAATTTTCAATTGAAGGTCGGTGCGTCGCCACGCCAACAGCTTTTGACGGAGACTCACGGCGTTCGCTCCAGACCAACATCAACATCTTCTGGCTTTCTTGACCAAATTTGAAGTGGATCTGATCAACTGGCTGGTCTTGAGCCATCATAGCGTAAAATATTAGCATTTCCTGTCACCACTAGGTGGCGCTGTGACTTAGAATGAATATTGACATGTAGACTTGTTCAGGGCGGGAGTCTCATCAGAAATGTGAAGTTTGGTGCATATTGGATCACGTACAATGAAGTTATTAACAACTTCCTGTTTGACGGCGAGGGACTGAATTTTGACAGCTCGCCACGCCCAAACCGTTAAAGATTATGGAAAGCCTTTGATAACTTTTCATCCTTGGTATTGTTTCTACCAGCTGACAAAGTTTGAAGTTGATGGCTTCAAACCCCTCGGACTAGTTCGTTCATTTACGACGCCTACCTTTCGCCATAAAATCAAAATAACCGACTTCCTGTTGGGTTCAGGTCATTGGTCCAAATTACTTTTTTGTGCGTCTTGAAGTGATACATGAACCCACCAAATTGCGTACACGTACATAAATTGCAGTTCCGGGGGTAGGGGCTTTAGCGTTTGGGGGCGCTGTAGAGCCATTTTGCCACGCCCATTTGTGAGACCCATAAAATACGAAATTTTTCCCCAGGCCTGATGCGTGTGCAAATTTTTTCTGACTTTTCGTGCATGTTCAGGCCCTCAAATTTGCGATTGTTTCTGCAGGAGAAAAATAATAATAATTAAAGCTGCAAGCAGCGTTGGAGGGCCCTCGCACCTCCGTCCCATCGCCGGACTCCGACCCTTCCACGCGACTCAGAACGTTCATGTAGTTTGGACAGCGCGTGAAGGACTTGCACGTCACTTCCTGCGTCCCCTATGTTGCGCCAGAAAACGCCCGCTAATGACGTCCTATATTCCAGTATATGAAGTGTTGACTACACTGTGAAGGTCTTGAGGCTTCTCAGACAAAACATGAGAAGTGTGAAACACACTGGATAATCTACAGTGAACTTAGAAGAACTTTCGGTGCCATGGCGGGACACTGAACTTTGAAAGCTCGCCACGCCCAAACCGTAAAAGATTATAGAAAGCTTTTGATAACTTTTCATCTTGAATAGTGTTTCCACCAGCTGACCGAGTTTGAAGTCGATCGCTTCGACACCCTCGGACTAGTTCGCTCATTTACGACCCCTATAAATGGCTGACATTTTGACACTTAATTCAAAATGGTCGACTTCCTGTTGGGTTTAGGTCAATGCTCCAAGAGGCTTTTTTGCAGGTCCGATCGTCCCGCATAAGCATCCCGAATTTGGTAGATGTAGGTAAAACGTAGCCCGGGGGCTAGTTCGTCAAAGTTTTGTAGGGGGCGCCGTAGAGCCATTTTGGCCCACCCAAACCTGTTAACCCAATAAGATTATTCATTTTAGGCCTCCTGACGTGTATGCCAAATTTGGTGAGTGTGCACGTATGCGTAAGTGTGGAAATTAAATTCGTGTTTCATGGCGAACAGGGCGTCACCATGGCGACAGCGTTTGGCAAAACCTCAAGCCCTTCATAACTTTGCATCAACCACATCTTCAGAATGTTTGGCTCAAATTTGAGGTGTCTGCGATTAACCTGCTGAGAGAGAGACATCCGAGAAAGAAGACATGTACCTCCACACGCGAGTAGGTGGCGCTATGACTATGGTTCAAAATGGCCACATACATGTCTTCAGAGCTGGACAGTCATCAAACTGCATGAATTTGGTGAAGATAGGACCTTGTACAGTGGAGTTACAGCACTTTTAATTTTGATGGCAAAAAAAAAATTTCACTTGACAGTGTCTGCGTCGCCATGGCAACAGCTTTTGACGGAGACTCACGGCGTTCGCTCCAGACCAACATCAACATCTTCTGGCTTTCCTGACCAAATTTGAAGTGGATCCGATCAACTGGCTGGTCTTGAGCCATAATAGCGTAAAACATAATGTTTCCCGTCACCACCAGGTGGCGCTGTGACTTAGAATGAATATTGACACGTACACCTGTTCGGGGCGGGACTCTCATCAGACATGTGAAGTTTGGTGCATATTGGATCACGTGCAGTCAAGTTATTAACAACTTCCTGTTTGACGGCAAGGCTCAGAATTTTGAGAGCTCACCACGTCCAAACCGTTAAAGATTATACAAAACCTTTGATAACTTTTCATCCTTGATATTGTTTCTATCACCTGACCAAGTTTGAAGTTGATAGCTTCAACCACCTCGGACGAGTTCGTTCATTTACGACCCCTACTTTTCGCCATAAAATCCAAAATGGCTGACTTCCTGTTGGTTTTAAGGCATACCTCCAAGAGACTTTTCTATGCGTCTTGAAACCATACATATACCCTACAACTTTCGTACATGTACATTATACGCAGTTCCGGGGCTGAGTTTTGGTGGCGCTATAGAGCCATCTTTTCACGCCCGTTTACGAAACCCATGAAATACGAAAATTTTTCATGTGCTTGAATTTTGTGCAAATTTTCCTGAGTTTTCGTGCATGTTCAGGCACCCAAATTAGCCTTTGTAAATACACAAGAAAAATAATAATAATAATTAAAGCTGCAAGCAGCGTTGGAGGGCCCTCGCACGTCCGCGCTCGTCAGGGCGTGCGGCGGCTCCGTCCCGCCGCCGGACTCCGACCCTTCCACGCGGCTCAGAACGTGCATGTAGTTTGGACAGCGCGTGAAGGACTTGCACGTCACTTCCCGCGTCCCCCATGTTGCGCTAGAAAACGGCTGCTAATGACGTCCTGTATTCCAGTATATTAAGTGTTGACTTCACTGTGAAGGTCTTGAGGCTTTTCAGACAAAACATGAAAAGTGTGAAACACACTGGAGAATCTACAGTGAACTTAGAAGAACTTTTGGTGCCATGGCGGGACACTGAACTTTGACAAATCGCCACGGGTAAATCGTAAAAGATTATATAAAGCTTTTGATAACTTTTCATCTTGAATAGTGTTTTCACCAGCTGACCGAGTTTGAAGTCGATCGCTTTGACCCCCTCGGACTAGTTCGCTCATTTACGACCCCTATAAATGGCTGAAATTTTGACACTTAATTCAAAATGGCCGACTTCCTGTTGGGTTTAGGTCAACGCTCCAAGAGGCTTTTTTGTAGGTCCTATCGTCCCGCATAAGTATACCGAATTTGGTACATGTAGGTAAAACGTACACCGGGGGCTAGTTTGTCAAAGTTTTGTAGGGGGCGCCGTAGAGCCATTTTGGCCCATCCAAATCTGTTAACCCAATAAGATTATTCATTGTAGGCCTCCTGACGTGTATGCCAAATTTCGTGAGTGTGCACGCATGTGTAAGCTCGGAAATTAAAGTCGTTTTTCATGGCGAACGAGGCGTCGCCACGGCGACAGCGTTTGGCGAAACCTCAAGCCCTTCATACCTTTGCATCAACCACATCTTGAGAATGTTTGGCTCAAATTTGAGGTGTCTGTGGATAACCTGCTGAGAGAGAGACGTCCGAGAAAGAAGACATGTACCTCCTCCCGCCAGTAGGTGGCGCTATGACCATGGTTCAAAATGGCCATGTACATGTCTTCAGAGCCGGACAGTCATCAAACTGTATGAATTTGGTGAAGATAGGACCTTGTACAGTGGAGTTACAGCACTTTTAATTTTGATGGCGAAAAAAAATTTTCAATCGACAGTGTCTGCATCACCACGGCAACAGCTTTTGACACAGAGTCACGGCGTTCGCTCCAGACCAACATCAACATCTTGAGGCTTTCCTGACCAAATTTGAAGTGGATCCGATCAACTGGCTGGTCTTGAGGCATCATAGCGCAAAACATAAAGTTTCCTGTCAGCACCAGGTGGCGCTATGACTTAAAATGAATATTGACATGTAGATGTGTTCGGGGCGGGACTCTCATCAGACATGTGAAGTTTGGTGCATATTGGATCACGTACAGTCAAGTTATTAACAACTTCCTGTTTGACGGCGAGGCACAAACTTTTGACAGCTCGCCACGTCCAAACCGTTAAAGATTATACCAAACCTTTAATAACTTTTCATCCTTGATATTATTTCTAACAGCTGACCAAGTTTGAAGTCGATCGCTTCAACCCCCTCAAACTAGTTCGTTCATTTACGAACCCTACTTTTTAACATAAAATCCAAAATGGCCGACTTCCTGTTGGGTTTAGGTCATTGGTCCAAATTACTTTTTTGTGCGTCTTGAAGTGATACATGAACCCACCAAATTGCGTACACGTACATAAATTGCAGTTCCCGGGGTAGGGGTTTTAGTGTTAGGGGGCGCAATAGAGCCATTTTGCCACGCCCATTTGTGAGACCCATTAAATACGAAATTTTTCGCCAGGCCTGATGCGTGTGCAAATTTTCCTGACTTTTCGTGCATGTTCAGGCCCTCAAATTTGCGTTTGTTTCGGCCCGAGAATAATAATAATAATAATAATAATAATAATAATAATAATAATAATAATAATCCACACAGTTTCAACTATGTTTCGAGCCCCCTGGTTGGCTGGTTTTTTGCCATGTCGCGTATTTTTTCGAGGCCTACCTGCTCGGGGACTGTGAGGTCCGTACACCTCTTGGTTCTTGGGTACTTGCACGTTTCCTCCCTTTTCCCCCACGCAGTTACAATAGGGTCCTCGCACCGCTTGGTGCTCGGGCCCTAATAATAATAATAATAATAATAATAATAATAATAATAATTCCTTCAGTTTCAACTATGTTTTCGGCCCCCTGGTCACCTGGTTTTTTCCATTTGACATATTTTTCCGAGGCCTACCTGCTCGAGGACTGTGAGGTCCGTACACCTCTCGGTTCTTGGGTTCTCGCCCGTTTTCCTCCCTTGCACGTTTTCCCCCTCGGGTTTCAATAGGGTCCTCGCACCGCTTGGTGCTCGGGCCCTAATTAAAGCTGCAAGCAGCGTTGGAGGGCCCTCGCACCTCCGTCCCATCGCCGGACTCCGACCCTTCCACGCGACTCAGAACGTTCATGTAGTTTGGACAGCGCGTGAAGGACTTGCACGTCACTTCCCGCGTCCCCTATGTTGCGCCAGAAAACGCCCGCTAATGACGTCCTATATTCCAGTATATGAAGTGTTGACTACACTGTGAAGGTCTTGAGGCTTCTCAGACAAAACATGAGAAGTGTGAAACACACTGGATAATCTACAGTGAACTTAGAAGAACTTTCGGTGCCATGGCGGGACACTGAACTTTGAAAGCTCGCCACGCCCAAACCGTAAAAGATTATATAAAGCTTTTGATAACTTTTCATCTTGAATAGTGTTTCCACCAGCTGACCGAGTTTGAAGTCGATCGCTTCGACACCCTCGGACTAGTTCGCTCATTTACGACCCCTATAAATGGCTGAAATTTTGACACTTAATTCAAAATGGTCGACTTCCTGTTGGGTTTAGGTCAATGCTCCAAGAGGCTTTTTTGCAGGTCCGATCGTCCTGCATAAGCATCCCGAATTTGGTAGATGTAGGTAAAACGTAGCCCGGGGGCTAGTTCGTCAAAGTTTTGTAGGGGGCGCCGTAGAGCCATTTTGGCCCACCCAAACCTGTTAACCCAATAAGATTATTCATTTTAGGCCTCCTGACGTGTATGCCAAATTTGGTGACACTGCACGTATGCGTAAGTGTGGAAATTAAATTCGTGTTTCATGGCGAACAGGGCGTCGCCATGGCGACAGCGTTTGGCAAAACCTCAAGCCCTTCATAACTTTGCATCAACCACATCTTCAGAATGTTTGGCTCAAATTTGAGGTGTCTGCGGTTAACCTGCTGAGAGAGAGACGTGCGAGAAAGAAGACATGTACCTCCTCACGCCAGTAGGTGGCGCTATGACTATGGTTCAAAATGGCCACATACATGTCTTCAGAGCTGGACAGTCATCAAACTGTATGAATTTGGTGAAGATAGGACCTTGTACAGTGGAGTTACAGCACTTTTAATTCTGATGGCGAAAATAAAATTTCACTTGACAGTGTCTGCGTCGCCACAGCAACAGCTTTTGACGGAGACTCACGGCGTTCGCTCCAGACCAACATCAACATCTTCTGGCTTTCCTGACCAAATTTGAAGTGGATCCGATCAACTGGCTGGTCTTGAGCCATAATAGCGTAAAACATAATGTTTCCCGTCACCACCAGGTGGCGCTGTGACTTAGAATGAATATTGACATGTACACCTGTTCGGGGCGGGACTCTCATCAGACATGTGAAGTTTGGTGCATATTGGATCACGTGCAGTCAAGTTATTAACAACTTCCTGTTTGACGGCAAGGCTCAGAATTTTGAGAGCTCACCACGCCCAAACCGTTAAAGATTATACAAAACCTTTGATAACTTTTCATCCTTGATATTGTTTCTATCACCTGACCAAGTTTGAAGTTGATAGCTTCAACCACCTCGGACGAGTTCGTTCATTTACGACCCCTACTTTTCGCCATAAAATCCAAAATGGCTGACTTCCTGTTGGTTTTAAGGCATACCTCCAAGAGACTTTTCTATGCGTCTTGAAACCATACATATACCCTACAACTTTCGTACATGTACATTATACGCAGTTCCGGGGCTGAGTTTTGGTGGCGCTATAGAGCCATTTTTTCACGCCCGTTTACGAAACCCATGAAATACGAAAATTTTTGATGTGCTTGAATTTTGTGCAAATTTTCCTGAGTTTTCGTGCATGTTCAGGCACCCAAATTAGCCTTTGTAAATACACAAGAAAAATAATAATAATAATAATAATAATAATAATTCCTTCAGTTTCAACTATGTTTTCGGCCCCCTGGTCACCTGGTTTTTTCCATTTGACATATTTTTCCGAGGCCTACCTGCTCGAGGACTGTGAGGTCCGTACACCTCTCGGTTCTTGGGTTCTCGCCCGTTTTCCTCCCTTGCACGTTTTCCCCCTCGGGTTTCAATAGGGTCCTCGCACCGCTTGGTGCTCGGGCCCTAATTAAAGCTGCAAGCAGCGTTGGAGGGCCCTCGCACCTCTGTGTGCGTCGGGGCGTGCGGAGACTCCGCCCCTTCCACGCGGCTCAGAACGTTCATGTAGTTTGGAAAGTGCGTGAAGGACTTACACGTCACTTCCCGCATCCCCTATGTTGCCCTAGAAAACGGCCGCTAATGACGTCCTATATTCCAGTATATGAAGTGTTGACTACACTGTGAAGGTCTTGAGGCTTTTGTGACTAAACAGGAGAAGTGTGAAACACACTGGGTAACCTACAGTGAACTTGGAAGAACTTTCGGTGCCATGGCGAGACACAGAACTTTGACAGCTCGCCACGCCCAAACCGTTAAAGATAATATAAAGCTTTTGATGAACTTTTCATCTTTAATATTTGTCCTGCCAGCTGACCAAGTTTGAAGTCAATCGCTTCAATCACCTCGGAGTAGTTCGCTCATTTACGACCCCTATAAACTGCAGAAATTTTGATAGTTAATTCATGTTACTTTCTGTTGCCACAAGGTGGCGCTGTGACTTAGAATGAATATTGATATGTAGACGTGTTCAGGGCAAGACTCTCATCAGACATGTGAAGTTTAGTGCATATTGGATCACGTACAGTCAAGTTATTAACAACTTCCTGTTTGACGGTGAGGCACCGAATTTTGAGAGCTCGCCACGCCCAAACCGTTAAAGATTACAGAAAGCCTTTGATAACTTTTCATCCTTGAGATTGTTTCTACCAGCTGACCAAGTTTGAAGTCGATGGCTTCAACCCCCTCGGACTAGTTCATTCATTTACGACCCCTATTTATCGCAGCAATTTTGACACTTAATTCAAAATGGCCGACTTCCTGTTGGGTTTAGGTCAATGCTCCAAGAGGCTTTTCTGTAGGTCCTATCGTCCCGCATAACTATACCGAATTTGGTAGATGTAGGTGAAACGTAGCTCGGGGGCTAGTTCATCAAAGTTTTGTAGGGGGCGCCGTAGAGCCATTTTGGCCCACCCAAACGTGTTAACCCAATAAGATGATTCATTTTAGGCCTCCTAACGTGTATGCCAAATTTGGTGAGTCTGCATGTATGCGTAAGTGTGGAAATCAAACTCGTGTTTCATGGCGAACAGGGCGTCGCCACGGTGACAGCGTTTGGCAAAAACTCAAGGGCCCCATAAGTTTGCATCAACCACATCTTGAGAATGTTTGGCTCAAATTTGAGGTGTCTGCAATTAACCTGCTGAGAGAGAGATGTCCAAGAAAGAAGACATGTACCTCCTCCCGCCAGTAGGTGGCGCTATGACTATGGTTCAAAATGGCCACGTACATGTCTTCAGAGCCGGACAGTCATCAAACTGTATGAATTTAGTGAAGATAGGACCTTGTACAGTTGAGTTACAGCACTTTCAATTCTGATGGCGAAAAAAAAATTTCACTCGACAGTGTCTGCGTCGCCATGGCAACAGCTTTTGACAGAGACTCACGTCGTTTGCTCCAGACCAACATCAACATCTTCTGGCTTTCCTGACCAAATTTGAAGTGGATCAGATCAACTGACTGGTCTTGAGCCATCGTAGCGTAAAACATAAATTTTCCTGTCACCACCAGGTGGCGCTGTGACTTAGAATGAACATTGACATGTAGACGTGTTCAGGGCGGGACTCTCATCAGACATGTGAAGTTTGGTGCATATTGGATCACGTGCAGTCAAGTTATTAACAACTTCCTGTTTGACGGCGAGGCACAGAATTTTGAGAGCTCGCCACGTCCAAACCGTTAAAGATTATACCAAACCTTTAATAACTTTTCATCCTTGATATTGTTTCCACCAGCTGACCAAGTTTGAAGTCGATGGCTTCAACCCCCTCAGACTAGTTCGTTCATTTACGACCCCTACTTATTGCCATAAAATCCAAAATGGCCGACTTCCTGTTGGGTTTAGGACATACCTCCAAGAGACTTTTTTGTTCGTGTAGAAGAAATACATGAACCCACCAAATGTCATACAGATTTTTAAAACGCAGTTCCGGGGCTCGAGGTTTGAGGGCGCTATAGAGCCATTTTGCCACGCCCGTTTGTAAGACACCTAAAATATCAAATTTTTCGCCAAGACTGATGCGTGTGCAAATTTTCCTGACTTTTCGTGCATGTTCAGGCCCTCAAATTTGCGTTTGTTTTGGCACCAGAATAATAATAATAATTAAAGCTGCAAGCAGCGTTGGAGGGCCCTCGCACCTCCGCGCGCGTCGGGCGTGCGGCAGCTCCGTCCCGTCGCCGGACTCTGACCCTTCCACGCGACTTAGAACGTTCGTGTAGTTTGGACAGCGCGTGAAGGACTTGCACGTCACTTCCCGTTCTATGTTGCGCTAGAAAATGGCCGCTAATGACGTCCTGTATTCCAGTATATGTAGTGTTGACTACACTGTGAAGGTCTTGAGGCTTTTGTGACTAAACATGAGAAGTGTGAAACACACTGGATAACCTACAGTGAACTTGGAAGAACTTTCGGTGCCATGGCCAGACACTGAACTTTGACAGCTCGCCACGGGCAAACCGTAAAAGATTATATAAAACCCTTGATAACTTTTCATCCTTGATATTGTTTCTACCAGCTGACCGAGTTTGAAGTCGAACGCTTCAACCCCCTCGGACTAGTTCGCTCATTTACGACCCCTATAAATGGCTGAAATTTTGACACTAAATTCCAAATGGCCGACTTCCTGTTGGGTTTAGGTCAACGGTCCTAGAAGCTTTTTTGTAGGTCCTATCGTCCCGCATAAGTCTCTTGAATTTGGTATTTGTAGGTAAAACGTAGCCCGGGGGCTAGTTCGTCAAAATGTTGTAGGGGGCGCCGTAGAGCCATTTTGCCCCACCCAAACCTGTTAACCCAATACGATTATTCATTTTAGGCCTCCTGACGTGTATGCTAAATTTGGTGAGTCTGCACGTATGCGTAAGCGTGGAAATTAAATTCGTATTTCATGGCGAACAGGGCGTCGCCACGGTGACAGCGTTTGGCGAAACCTCAAGCCCTTCATACCTTTGCATCGACCACATCTTGAGAATGTTTGGCTCAAATTTGAGGTGCCTGTGGTTAACCTGCTGAGAGAGAGACGTCCGAGAAAGAAGACATGTACTTCCTCCCGCCAGTAGGTGGCGCTATGACTATGGTTCAAAATGGCCACATACATGTCTTCAGAGCTGGACAGTCATCAAACTGTATGAATTTGGTGAAGATAGGAGCTTGTACAGTGGAGTTACAGCACTTTTAATTTTGATGGCGAAAAAAAAATTTCACTTGACAGTGTCTGCGTCGCCACAGCAACAGCTTTTGACGGAGACTCACGGCGTTCGCTCCAGACCAACATCAACATCTTCTGGCTTTCCTGACCAAATTTGAAGTGGATCCGATCAACTGGCTGGTCTTGAGCCATCATAGCGTGAAACATAATGTTTCCCGTCACCACCAGGTGGCACTGTGACTTAGAATGAATATTGACACGTAGACCTGTTCGGGGCGGGACTCTCATCAGACATGTGAAGTTTGGTGCATATTGGATCACGTACAGTCAAGTTATTAGCAACTTCCTGTTTGACGGCGAGGCACAAAATTTTGACAGCTCGCCACGTCCAAACCGTTAAAGATTATACCAAACCTTTGATAACTTTTCATCCTTGATATTGTTTCTATCACCTGACCAAGTTTGAAGTTGATAGCTTCAACCACCTCGGACGAGTTCGTTCATTTACGACCCCTACTTTTCGCCATAAAATCCAAAATGGCCGACTTCCTGTTGGGTTTAAGGCATACCTCCAAGAGACTTTTCTGTGCGTCTTGAAACCATACATATACCCTACAACTTTCGTACATGTACATTATACGCAGTTCCGGGGCTGAGTTTTGGTGGCGCTATAGAGCCATTTTTTCACGCCCGTTTACGAAACCCATGAAATACGAAAATTTTTGATGTGCTTGAATTTTGTGCAAATTTTCCTGACTTTTCGTGCATGTTCAGGCCCCCAAATTAGCCTTTGTTAATACACAAGAAAAATAATAATAATTAAAGCTGCAAGCAGCGTTGGAGGGCCCTCGCACCTCCGCGCGCGTCGGGCGTGTGGCGGCTCCGTCCCGCCGCCGGACTCCGACCCTTCCACACGAGCCAGAACGTTCATGTAGTTTGGACAGCGCGTGAAGGACTTACACGTCACTATGTTGCGCTATGAAACGGCCGCTAATGACGTCCTGTATTCCTGTATACGAAGTGTTGACTACACTGTGAAGGTCTTGAGGCTTCTCTGACAAAACATGAGCAGTGTGAAACACACTGGAGAATCTACAGTGAACTTGGAAGAGCTTTCGGTTCCATGGCGAGACACAGAACTTTGAAAGCTTGCCACGGGCAAAGCGTAAAAGATTATAGAAAGCTTTTGATAACTTTTCATCGTGAATACTGCTTCTACCAGCTGACCGAGTTTGAAGTCGATCGCTTCAACCCCCTCGGACTAGTTCGCTCATTTACGACCCCTATAAATGGCTGAAATTTTGACACTTGATTCAAAATGGCCGACTTCCTGTTGGGTTTAGGTCAACGCTCCAAGAGGCTTTTTTGTAGGTCCTATCGTCCTGCATAAGTATACCGAATTTGGTAGATGTAGGTAAAACGTAGCCCGGGGGCTAGTTCGTCAAAATGTTGTAGGGGGCGCCGTAGAGCCATTTTGCCCCACCCAAACCTGTTAACCCAATACGATTATTCATTTTAGGCCTCCTGACATGTATGCTAAATTTGGTGAGTCTGCACGTATGCGTAAGCGTGGAAATTAAATTCGTATTTCATGGCGAACAGGGCGTCGCCACAGTGACAGCGTTTGGCGAAACCTCAAGCCCTTCATAACTTTGCATTGACCACATCTTGAGAATGTTTGGCTCAAATTTGAGGTGCCTGTGGTTAACCTGCTGAGAGAGAGACGTCCGAGAAGAAGACATGTACGGCCTCCCGCCAGTAGGTGGCGCTATGACTATGGTTCAAAATGGCCACGTACATGTCTTCAGAGGTGGACAGTCATCAAACTGTATGAATTTGGTGAAGATAGGACCTTGTACAGTGGAGTTACAGCACTTTTAATTCTGATGGCGAAAAAAAAATTTCAATCGACAGTGTCTGCATCGCCACGGCAACAGCTTTTGACGGAGAGTCACAGCGTTCGCTCCAGACCAACATCAACATCTTCTGGCTTTCCTGACCAAATTTGAAGTGGATCCGATCAACTGGCTGGTCTTGAGCCATCATAGCGTGAAACATAATGTTTCCCGTCACCACCAGGTGGCGCTGTGACTTAGAATGAATATTGACACGTAGACCTGTTCGGGGCGGGACTCTCATCAGACATGTGAAGTTTGGTGCATATTGGATCACGTACAGTCAAGTTATTAGCAACTTCCTGTTTGACGGCGAGGCACAAAATTTTGACAGCTCGCCACGTCCAAACCGTTAAAGATTATACCAAACCTTTGATAACTTTTCATCCTTGATATTGTTTCTATCACCTGACCAAGTTTGAAGTTGATAGCTTCAACCACCTCGGACGAGTTCGTTCATTTACGACCCCTACTTTTCGCCATAAAATCCAAAATGGCCGACTTCCTGTTGGGTTTAAGGCATACCTCCAAGAGACTTTTCTGTGCGTCTTGAAACCATACATATACCCTACAACTTTCGTACATGTACATTATACGCAGTTCCGGGGCTGAGTTTTGGTGGCGCTATAGAGCCATTTTTTCACGCCCGTTTACGAAACCCATGAAATACGAAAATTTTTGATGTGCTTGAATTTTGTGCAAATTTTCCTGACTTTTCGTGCATGTTCAGGCCCCCAAATTAGCCTTTGTTAATACACAAGAAAAATAATAATAATAATAATTCCTTCAGTTTCAACTATGTTTTCGGCCCCCTGGTCACCTGTTTTTTTCCATTTGACATATTTTTCCCAGGCCTACCTGCTCGAGGACTGTGAGGTCCGTACACCTCTTGGTTCTTGGGTACTGGCCCGTTTTCCTCCCTTGCACGTTTTCCCCCACGCAGTTTCAATAGGGTCCTCGCACCGCTTGGTGCTCGGGCCCTAATTAAAGCTGCAAGCAGCGTTGAAGGGCCCTCGCACCTCCGCGCGCGTCGGGGCGTGCGGCGGCCCCGTCTTGTGTTGGACTCCGACCCTTCCATGCGCTTTTAGAACGTTCATGTAGTTTGGACAGCGCGTGAAGGACTTACACGTCACTTCCTGCGTCCTCTATGTGGCGCTAGAGAACAGTCACTAATCACATCCTGTATTCCAGTATATGAAGTGTTGACTACACTGTGAAAATTTCATGCAAATCAAGTGATCATTGCCATAGACGTGTTACTTCCTGTTGCCACCAGGTGGCGCAATGACTGTGGTCACTAATTGGCATCTAGATGTCTTCAGGCCGGGACTCTTATTAAGCGTGACAAGTTTGAAAGAGATTGGATAATGTACACTGAAGTTACAGCAATTTCCTGTTCCATGGCGAACAGCGTTGCCATGGTGACAGCGTCTGAGAAAACGTCAAGAGCTTCATAACTTTGCATCATCCATGTAGTGGGAATGTTTGGATCAAATTTGAGGTGTCTGTGATCAACCTGCTGAGAGAGAAACGTCTGAGAATAAAACATGCACTTCCTCTTGCCACTAGGTGGCACTATGACTTTGAATGAATATTAACATGTAGACGTCTTCAGGGCGGAACTCTCATCAAACATGTCAAGATTGGTGCTGATTGGATCACGTACAGTCAAGTAATTAACAATTTCCTGTTTGATGACGAGTCATGGCGAGACACTGAACTTTACCAGCTCGCCACGCCCAAACCGTTAAAGATTATATCAAACCTTTGATAACTTTGCATCCTTGATATTGTTTGTACCAGCTGACCAAGTTTGAAGTCAATCGCTTGAACCCCCTCGGAGTAGTTTGTTCATTTACGTCCCCTGTAAATCGCCAAAAATGTGTGAAAAATCCAATATGGCCGACGTCCTGTTGGGTTTTGGTCAATGCTCCAAGAGGCTTTTTTGTAGGTCCTATGGTCCCGCATATGTATACCGAATTTGGTACATGTAGGTAAAACGTAGACCGGGGGCTAGTTCGTCAAAGTTTTGTAGGGGGCGCCATAGAGCCATTTTGGCCCACCGAAACCCGTGAACTAAATAAGATTACTCATTTTAGGCCTCCTGACGTGCATGCCAAATTTGGTGAGTGTGCACGCATGCATAAGCTTCGAAATTACGTTCGATTTTCATGGCGAACAAGGCGTCGCCACGGTGACAGCGTTTGGCGAAACCTCAAGCCCTTCATAACTTTGCATCAACCACGTCTTGAGAATGTTTGGCTAAAATTTGAAGTGTCTGTGGTTAACCTGCTGAGAGAGAGACGTCCGAGAAAGAAGACATGTACCTCCTCTAGCCAGTAGGTGGCGCTATGACTATGGTTCAAAATGGCCACGTACATGTCTTCAGAGCCGGACAGTCATCAAACTGTATGAATTTGGTGAAGATAGGACCTTGTACAGTGGAGTTACAGCACTTTCAATTTTGATGGCGTAAAAAAAATTTCAATCGACAGTGTCTGCGTCGCCACGGCAACAGCTTTTGACGGAGACTCACGGCGTTCGCTCCAGACCAACACCAATATCTTCTGGCTTTCCTGACCAAATTTGAAGTGGATCCGATCAACTGGCTGGTCTTGAGCCATCATAGCGTAAAACATAAAGTTTCCTGTCACCACCAGGTGGCGCTGTGACTTAGAATGAATATTGACACGTAGACGTGTTCAGGGCGGGACTCTCATCAGACATGTCAAGTTTGGTGCTGATTGGATCACGTACAGTCAAGTTATTAACAATTTCCTGTTTGATGGCGAGTCATGGCGAGACACTGAACTTTGCCAGCTCGCCACGGCCAAACCGTTGAAGTAATAACAAGACTTTTAATAACTTTTCATCATTGAGGCCTTCTCTACCAGCTGACCAAGTTTGACGTCGATCGCTTGAACCCCCTCGGACTAGTTCGTTCATTTACGTCCCCTGTAAATCGCCAAAAATGCGTGAAAAATCCAATATGGCTGACTTCCTGTTGGGTTTAGGTCATCGCTCCAAGAGACTTTTTTGTTCGTCCTGAAGAGATACACGAACCCACCGAATTTCGTACATGTACATAAAACGCAGTTCCGGGGCTGAGTTTAGGTGGCGCTACAGAGCCATTTTGCCACGGCCATTTGCGAAACCTTTAAAATACGTAATTTTTCGCCATGTCTGAATTTTGTGCAAATTTTGGTGAGTTTTCGTGCATGTTCAGGCCCCCAAATTAGCGATTCATTGTTTATAAAAAGGAGGAGAAGAATAATAATAATAATAATAATAATAATTCCTTCAGTTTCAACTATGTTTTTGGCCCCCTGGTCGCCTGGTTTTTTTCATTTGACGTATTTTTTCGAGGCCTACCTGCTCGGGGACTGTGAGGTCCGTACACCTCTTGGTTCTTGGGTACTTGCACGTTTTCCTCCCTTGCTCGTTTTCCCCCACACAGTTACAATAGGGTCCTCGCACCGCTTGGTGCTCGGGCCCTAATTAAAGCTGCAAGCAGCGTTGGAGGGCCCTCGCACCTCCGCGCTCGTCGGGGCGTGCGGCGGCTCCGTCCCGCTGCCGGACTCCGACCCTTCCACGCGGCTCAGAACGTGCGTGTAGTTTGGACAGCGCGTGAAGGACTTCCGCGTCAATTCCCGCGTCCCCTGTGTTGCGCTAGAAAACGGCCGCTAATGACGTCCTGTATTCTAGTATATGAAGTGTTGACTACACTGTGAAGGTCTTGAGGCTTTTCAGACAAAACATGAGAAGTGTGAAACACACTGGATAACCTACAGTGAACTTGGAAGAACTTTCGGTGCCATGGCGAGACACTGAACTTTGACAGCACGCCACGCCCAAACCGTAAAAGATTATATAAAGCTTTTGATAACTTTTCATCTTGAATAGTGTTTCTACCAGCTGACCGAGTTTGAAGTCGATGGCTTCAACCCCCTCGGACTAGTTCGCTCATTTACGACCCCTATAAATCGCAGAAATTTTGACACTTGATTCAAAATGGCCGACTTCCTGTTGGGTTTAGGTCAACGCTCCAAGAGGCTTTTTTGTAGGTCCTATCGTCCTGCATAAGTATACCGAATTTGGTAGATGTAGGTAAAACGTAGCCCGGGGGCTAGTTCGTCAAAATGTTGTAGGGGGCGCCGTAGAGCCATTTTGCCCCACCCAAACCTGTTAACCCAATACGATTATTCATTTTAGGCCTCCTGACATGTATGCTAAATTTGGTGAGTGTGCACGTATGCGTAAGCGTGGAAATTAAATTCGTATTTCATGGCGAACAGGGCGTCGCCACGGTGACAGCGTTTGGCGAAACCTCAAGCCCTTCATACCTTTGCATCGACCACATCTTGAGAATGTTTGGCTCAAATTTGAGGTGCCTGTGGTTAACCTGCTGAGAGAGAGACGTCCGAGAAAGAAGACATGTACAGCCTCCCGCCAGTAGGTGGCGCTATGACTATGGTTCAAAATGGCCACGTACATGTGTTCAAAGGTGGACAGTCATCAAACTGTATGAATTTGGTGAAGATAGGACCTTGTACAGTGGAGTTACAGCACTTTTAATTCTGATGGCGAAAAAAAAATTTCAATCGACAGTGTCTGTATCGCCACGGCAACAGCTTTTGACACAGAGTCACGGCGTTCGCTCGAGACCAACATCAACATCTTGAGGCTTTCCTGACCAAATTTGAAGTGGATCCGATCAACTGGCTGGTCTTGAGGCATCATAGCGCAAAACATAAAGTTTCCTGTCAGCACCAGGTGGCGCTGTGACTTAAAATAAATATTGACATGTAGATGTGTTCGGGGCGGGACTCTCATCAGACATGTGAAATTTGGTGCATATTGGATCACGTACAGTCAAGTTATTAACAACTTCCTGTTTGACGGCGAGGCACAAACTTTTGACAGCTCGCCACGTCCAAACCGTTAAAGATTATACCAAACCTTTAATAACTTTTCATCCTTGATATTATTTCTAACAGCTGACCAAGTTTGAAGTCGATCGCTTCAACCCCCTCAAACTAGTTCGTTCATTTACGAACCCTACTTTTTAACATAAAATCCAAAATGGCCGACTTCCTGTTGGGTTTAGGTCATTGGTCCAAATTACTTTTTTGTGCGTCTTGAAGTGATACATGAACCCACCAAATTGCGTACACGTACATAAATTGCAGTTCCGGGGGTAGGGGTTTTAGTGTTAGGGGGCGCTATAGAGCCATTATGCCACGCCCATTTGTGAGACCCATTAAATACGAAATTTTTCGCCAGGCCTGATTCGTGTGCAAATTTTCCTGACTTTTCGTGCATGTTCA
This sequence comes from Pempheris klunzingeri, assembly GCF_042242105.1. Taxonomy (NCBI): domain Eukaryota; kingdom Metazoa; phylum Chordata; class Actinopteri; order Acropomatiformes; family Pempheridae; genus Pempheris; species Pempheris klunzingeri. The sequence goes on along the minus strand of NC_092012.1, from coordinate 24,417,470 downwards.
GGCCCTCAAATTTGCGTTTGTTTCGGCCCGAGAAGAATAATAATAATAATTAAAGCTGCAAGCAGCGTTGAAGGGCCCTCGCACCTCCACGCGCGTCGGGGCGTGCGGCGGCCCTGTCCCGTTGTTGGACTCCGACCCTTCCATGCGCTTTCAGAACGTTCATGTAGTTTGGACAGCGCGTGAAGGACTTACACGTCACTTCCTGCGTCCCCTATGTGGCGCTAGAGAACAGTCACTAATCACATCCTGTATTCCAGTATATGAAGTGTTGACTACACTGAAAATTTCATGCAAATCAAATGATCATTGCCATAGACGTGTTACTTCCTGTTGCCACCAGGTGGCGCAATGACTGTGGTCACTAATTGGCATCTAGATGTCTTCAGGCCGGGACTCTTATTAAGCGTGACAAGTTTGAAAGAGATTGGATAATGTACACTGAAGTTACAGCAATTTCCTGTTCCATGGCGAACAGCGTTGCCATGGTGACAGCGTCTGAGAATACGTCAAGAGCTTCATAACTTTGCATCATCCATGTAGTGGGAATGTTTGGATCAAATTTGAGGTGTCTGTGATCAACCTGCTGAGAGAGAAACGTCTGAGAATAAAACATGCACTTCCTCTTGCCACTAGGTGGCGCTATGACTTTGAATGAATATTGACATGTAGACGTCTTCAGGGCGGGACTCTCATCAGACATGTCAAGATTGGTGCTGATTGGATCACGTACAGTCAAGTTATTAACAATTTCCTGTTTGATGGCGAGTCATGGCGAGACACTGAACTTTACCAGCTCGCCACGCCCAAACCGTTAAAGATTATATCAAACCTTTGATAACTTTTCATCCTTGATATTGTTTGTACCAGCTGACCAAGTTTGAAGTCGATCGCTTGAACCCCCTCGGACTAGTTCGTTCATTTACGTCCCCTGTAAATCGCCAAAAATGTGTGAAAAATCCAATATGGCCGACGTCCTGTTGGGTTTAGGTCAATGCTCCAAGAGGCTTTTTTGTAGGTCCTATGGTCTCGCATATGTATACCGAATTTGGTACATGTAGGTAAAACGTAGACCCGGGGCTAGTTCGTCAAAGTTTTGTAGGGGGCGCCATAGAGCCATTTTGGCCCACCGAAACCCGTGAACTAAATAAGATTACTCATTTTAGGCCTCCTGACGTGCATGCCAAATTTGGTGAGTGTGCACGCATGCATAAGCTTCGAAATTACGTTCGATTTTCATGGCGAACAAGGCGTCGCCACGGTGACAGCGTTTGGCGAAACCTCAAGCCCTTCATAACTTTGCATCAACCACGTTTTGAGAATGTTTGGCTAAAATTTGAAGTGTCTGTGGTTAACCTGCTGAGAGAGAGACGTCCGAGAAAGAAGACATGTACCTCTTCTAGCCAGTAGGTGGCGCTATGACTATGGTTCAAAATGGCCACGTACATGTCTTCAGAGCCGGACAGTCATCAAACTGTATGAATTTGGTGAAGATAGGACCTTGTACAGTGGAGTTACAGCACTTTCAATTTTCATGGCGTAAAAAAAATTTCAATCGACAGTGTCTGCGTCGCCACGGCAACAGCTTTTGACGGAGACTCACGGCGTTCGCTCCAGACCAACACCAACATCTTCTGGCTTTCCTGACCAAATTTGAAGTGGATCCGATCAACTGGCTGGTCTTGAGCCATCATAGCGTAAAACATAAAGTTTCCTGTCACCACCAGGTGGCGCTGTGACTTTGAATGAATATTGACACGTAGACGTGTTCGGGGCGGGACTCTCATCAGGCATGTGAAGTTTGGTGCTGATTGGATCACGTACAGTCAAGTTATTAACAATTTCCTGTTTGATGGCGAGTCATGGCGAGACACTGAACTTTGCCAGCTCGCCACGCCCAAACCGTTAAAGTAATAACAAGACTTTTAATAACTTTTCATCATTGATGCCTTCTCTACCAGCTGACCAAGTTTGAAGTCAATCGCTTGAACCCCCTCGGACTAGTTCGTTCATTTACGTCCCCTGTAAATCGCCAAAAATGCGTGAAAAATCCAATATGGCTGACTTCCTGTTGGGTTTAGGTCATCGCTCCAAGAGACTTTTTTGTTCGTCCTGAATAGATACATGAACCCACCGAATTTCGTACATGTACATAAAACGCAGTTCCGGGGCTGAGTTTAGGTGGCGCTACAGAGCCATTTTGCCACGGCCATTTGCGAAACCTTTAAAATACGTAATTTTTCGCCATGTCTGAATTTTGTGCAAATTTTGGTGAGTTTTCGTGCATGTTCAGGCCCCCAAATTAGCGATTCATTGTGGATAAAAAGAAGAATAATAATAATAATAATAATAATAATAATAATAATAATTCCTTCAGTTTCAACTATGTTTTTGGCCCCCTGGTCGCCTGGTTTTTTTCATTTGACGTATTTTTTCGAAGCCTACCTGCTCGGGGCCTGTGAGGTCCGTACACCTCTTGGTTCTTGGGTACTTGCACGTTTTCCTCCCTTGCTCGTTTTCCCCCACGCAGTTACAATAGGGTCCTCGCACCGCTTGGTGCTCGGGCCCTAATTAAAGCTGCAAGCAGCGTTGGAGGGCCCTCGCACCTCCGCGCGCGTCGGGGCGTGCGGCGGCTCCGTCTCGTTGCTGGACTCCGACCCTTCAATGCGCTTTCAGAACGTTCATGTAGTTTGGACAGCGTGCAAAGGACTTACACGTCACTTCCCGCGCCCCCTATGTTGCGCTAGAAAACGGCCGCTAATGACGTCCTGCATTCCAGTATATGAAGTGTTGACTACACTGTGAAGGTCTTGAGGCTTTTGTGACTAAACAGGAGAAGTGTGAAACACACTGGGTAACCTACAGTGAACTTGGAAGAACTTTCGGTGCCATGGTGAGACACAGAACTTTGACAGCTCGCCACGCCCAAACCGTTAAAGATAATATAAAGCTTTTGATGAACTTTTCATCTTTAATATTTGTCCTGCCAGCTGACCAAGTTTGAAGTCAATCGCTTCAATCACCTCGGAGTAGTTCGCTCATTTACGACCCCTATAAACCGCTGAAATTTTGATAGTTAATTCATGTTACTTTCTGTTGCCACAAGGTGGCGCTGTGACTTAGAATGAATATTGATATGTAGACGTGTTCAGGGCAAGACTCTCATCAGACATGTGAAGTTTAGTGCATATTGGATCACGTACAGTCAAGTTATTAACAACTTCCTGTTTGACGGTGAGGCACCGAATTTTGAGAGCTCGCCACGCCCAAACCGTTAAAGATTACAGAAAGCCTTCGATAACTTTTCATCCTTGAGATTGTTTCTACCAGCTGACCAAGTTTGAAGTCGATGGCTTCAACCCCCTCAGACTAGTTCATTCATTTACGACCCCTATTTATCGCAGCAATTTTGACACTTAATTCAAAATGGCCGACTTCCTGTTGGGTTTAGGTCAATGCTCCAAGAGGCTTTTCTGTAGGTCCTATCGTCCCGCATAAGTGTACCGAATTTGGTACATGTAGGTAAAACGTAGCCCGGGGGCTAGTTCGTCAAACTTTTGTAGGGGGCGCCGTAGAGCCATTTTGCCCCACCCAAACCTGTTAACCCAATAAGATTATTCATTTTAGGGCTCCTGACGTGTATGCCAAATTTGGTGAGTGTGCACGCATGCGTAAGCTTTGAAATTAAATTCGTTTTTCATGGCGAACAAGGCGTCGCCACGGTGACAGCGTTTGGCAAAACCTTAAGCCCTTCATAAATTTGCATCGGCCACGTCTTGAGAATCTTTGGCTAAAATTTGAGGTGTCTGTGGTTAACCTGCTGAGAGAGAGACGTCCGAGAAAGAAGACATGTACGGCCTCTCGCCAGTAGGTGGCGCTATGACTATGGTTCAAAATGGCCACGTACATGTCTTCAAAGGTGGACAGTCATCAAACTGTATGAATTTGATGAAGATAGGACCTTGTACAGTGGAGTTACAGCACTTTTAATTCTGATGGCGAAAAAAAAATTTCAATCGACAGTGTCTGCATCGCCACGGCAACAGCTTTTGACACAGAGTCACGGCGTTCGCTCCAGACCAACATCAACATCTTGAGGCTTTCCTAACCAAATTTGAAGTGGATCCAATCAACTGTCTGGTCTTGAGCCATCGTAGCGCAAAACATAAAGTTTCCTGTCAGCACCAGGTGGCACTATGACTTAAAATGAATATTGACATGTAGATGTGTTCGGGGCGGGACTCTCATCAGACATGTGAAATCTGGTGCATATTGGATCACGTACAGTCAAGTTATTAACAACTTCCTGTTTGACGGCGAGGCACAAACTTTTGACAGCTCGCCACGTCCAAACCGTTAAAGATTATACCAAACCTTTAACAACTTTTCATCCTTGATATTATTTCTACCAGCTGACCAAGTTTGAAGTCGATCGCTTCAACCCCCTCAAACTAGTTCGTTCATTTACGAACCCTACTTTTTAACATAAAATCCAAAATGGCCGACTTCCTGTTGGGTTTAGGTCATTGGTCCAAATTACTTTTTTGTGCGTCTTTAAGTGATACATGAACCCACCAAATTGCGTACACGTACATAAATTGCAGTTCCGGGGGTAGGGGTTTTAGTGTTAGGGGGCGCTATAGAGCCATTTTGCCACGCCCATTTGTGAGACCCATTAAATACGAAATTTTTCGCCAGGCCTGATTCGTGTGCAAATTTTCCTGACTTTTCGTGCATGTTCAGGCCCTCAAATTTGCGTTTGTTTTGACACCAGAAGAATAATAATAATAATAATAATCCACACAGTTTCAACTATGTTTCGAGCCCCCTGGTTGGCTGGTTTTTTGCCATGTCGCGTATTTTTTCGAGGCCTACCTGCTCGGGGACTGTGAGGTCCGTACACCTCTTGGTTCTTGGGTACTGGCCCGTTTTCCTCCCTTGCACGTTTTTCCCCCACGCAGTTTCAATAGGGTCCTCGCACCGCTTGGTGCTCGGGCCCTAATTAAAGCTGCAAGCAGCGTTGGAGGGCCCTCGCACCTCCGCGCTCGTCGGGGCGTGCGGCGGCTCCGTCCCGCCGCCGGACTCCGACCCTTCCACGCGGCTCAGAACGTGCGTGTAGTTTGGACAGCGCGTGAAGGAGTTACACGTCACTTCCCGCGTCCCGTATGTTGCGCTAGAAAACGGCCACTAATGATGTCCTGTATTCCAGTATATGAAGTGTTGACTACACTGTGAAGGTCTTGAGGCTTTTCAGAGAAAACATGAGAAGTGTGAAACACACTGGAGAATCTACAGTCAACTTAGAAGAACTTTCGGTGCCATGGCGGGACACTGAACTTTGACAGCACGCCACGCCCAAACCGTAAAAGATTATATAAAGCTTTTGATAACTTTTCATCTTGAATAGTGTTTCCACCAGCTGACCGAGTTTGAAGTCGATCGCTTCGACCCCCTCGGACAAGTTCGCTCATTTACGACCCCTATAAATGGCTTAAATTTTGACACTTAATTCAAAATGGCCGACTTCCTGTTGGGTTTAGGTCAACGCTCCAAGAGGCTTTTTTGTAGGTCCTATCGTCCCTCATAAGTATACCGACTTTGGTAGATGTAGGTGAAACGTAGCCCGGGGGCTATTGCGTCAAAGTTTTGTAGGGGGCGCCGTAGAGCCATTTTGGTCCACCCAAACCTGTTAACCCAATAACATTATTCATTGTAGGCCTCCTGACGTGTATGCCAAATTTGGTGAGTGTGCACACATGTTCAAATTTTGATGGCGAAAAAATTTTTCAATTGAAGGTCGGTGCGTCGCCACGCCAACAGCTTTTGACGGAGACTCACGGCGTTCGCTCCAGACCAACATCAACATCTTCTGGCTTTCTTGACCAAATTTGAAGTGGATCTGATCAACTGGCTGGTCTTGAGCCATCATAGCGTAAAATATTAGCATTTCCTGTCACCACTAGGTGGCGCTGTGACTTAGAATGAATATTGACATGTAGACTTGTTCAGGGCGGGAGTCTCATCAGACATGTGAAGTTTGGTGCATATTGGATCACGTACAATGAAGTTATTAACAACTTCCTGTTTGACGGCGAGGGACTGAACTTTGACAGCTCGCCACGCCCAAACCGTTAAAGATTATGGAAAGCCTTTGATAACGTTTCATCCTTGGTATTGTTTCTACCAGCTGACAAAGTTTGAAATTGATGGCTTCAAACCCCTCGGACTAGTTCGTTCATTTACGACGCCTACCTTTCGCCATAAAATCAAAATAACCGACTTCCTGTTGGGTTCAGGTCATTGGTCCAAATTACTTTTTTGTGCGTCTTGAAGTGATACATGAACCCACCAAATTGCGTACACGTACATAAATTGCAGTTCCGGGGGTAGGGGCTTTAGCGTTTGGGGGCGCTGTAGAGCCATTTTGCCACGCCCATTTGTGAGACCCATAAAATACGAAATTTTTCGCCAGGCCTGATGCGTGTGCAAATTTTTTCTGACTTTTCGTGCATGTTCAGGCCCTCAAATTTGCGATTGTTTCTGCAGGAGAAAAATAATAATAATAATAATAATAATAATAATAATTCCTTCAATTTCAACTATGTTTTCGGCCCCCTGGTCTCCTGGTTTTTTTCATTTGACGTATTTTTCCAAGGCCTACCTGCTCGGGGACAATGAGGTCCGTACACCTCTTGGTTCTTGGGTACTTGCACGTTTCCTCCCTTTTCCCCCACGCAGTTACAATAGGGTCCTCGCACCGCTTGGTGCTCGGGCCCTAATAATAATTAAAGCTGCAAGCAGCGTTGAAGGGCCCTCGCACCTCCGCGCGCGTCGGGGCGTGCGGCGGCCCTGTCTTGTGTTGGACTCCGACCCTTCCATGCGCTTTTAGAACGTTCATGTAGTTTGGACAGCGCGTGAAGGACTTACACGTCACTTCCTGCGTCCTCTATGTGGCGCTAGAGAACAGTCACTAATCACATCCTGTATTCCAGTATATGAAGTGTTGACTACACTGTGAAAATTTCATGCAAATCAAATGATCATTGCCATAGACGTGTTACTTCCTGTTGCCACCAGGTGGCGCAATGACTGTGGTCACTAATTGGCATCTAGATGTCTTCAGGCCGGGACTCTTATTAAGCGTGACAAGTTTGAAAGAGATTGGATAATGTACACTGAAGTTACAGCAATTTCCTGTTCCATGGCGAACAGCGTTGCCATGGTGACAGCGTCTGAGAAAACGTCAAGAGCTTCATAACTTTGCATCATCCATGTAGTGGGAATGTTTGGATCAAATTTGAGGTGTCTGTGATCAACCTGCTGAGAGAGAAACGTCTGAGAATAAAACATGCACTTCCTCTTGCCACTAGGTGGCGCTATGACTTTGAATGAATATTGACATGTAGACGTCTTCAGGGCGGGACTCTCATCAGACATGTCAAGATTGGTGCTGATTGGATCACGTACAGTCAAGTTATTAACAACTTCCTGTTTGATGGCGAGTCATGGCGAGACACTGAACTTTACCAGCTCGCCACGCCCAAACCGTTAAAGATTATATCAAACCTTTGATAACTTTTCATCCTTGATATTGTTTGTACCAGCTGACCAACTTTGAAGTCGATCGCTTGAACCCCCTCGGACTAGTTCGTTCATTTACGTCCCCTGTAAATCGCCAAAAATGTGTGAAAAATCCAATATGGCCGACGTCCTGTTGGGTTTAGGTCAATGCTCCAAGAGGCTTTTTTGTAGGTCCTATGGTCTCGCATATGTATACCGAATTTGGTACATGTAGGTAAAACGTAGACCGGGGGCTAGTTCGTCAAAGTTTTGTAGGGGGCGCCATAGAGCCATTTTGGCCCACCGAAACCCGTGAACTAAATAAGATTACTCATTTTAGGCCTCCTGACGTGCATGCCAAATTTGGTGAGTGTGCACGCATGCATAAGCTTCGAAATTACGTTCGATTTTCATGGCGAACAAGGCGTCGCCACGGTGACAGCGTTTGGCGAAACCTCAAGCCCTTCATAACTTTGCATCAACCACGTCTTGAGAATGTTTGGCTAAAATTTGAAGTGTCTGTGGTTAACCTGCTGAGAGAGAGACGTCCGAGAAAGAAGACATGTACCTCCTCTAGCCAGTAGGTGGCGCTATGACTATGGTTCAAAATGGCCACGTACATGTCTTCAGAGCCGGACAGTCATCAAACTGTATGAATTTGGTGAAGATAGGACCTTGTACAGTGGAGTTACAGCACTTTCAATTTTGATGGCGTAAAAAAAATTTCAATTGACAGTGTCTGCGTCGCCACGGCAACAGCTTTTGACGGAGACTCACGGCGTTCGCTCCAGACCAACACCAACATCTTCTGGCTTTCCTGACCAAATTTGAAGTGGATCCGATCAACTGGCTGGTCTTGAGCCATCATAGCGTAAAACATAAAGTTTCCTGTCACCACCAGGTGGCGCTGTGACTTAGAATGAATATTGACACGTAGACGTGTTCAGGGCAAGACTCTCATCAGACATGTCAAGTTTGGTGCTGATTGGATCACGTACAGTCAAGTTATTAACAATTTCCTTTTTGATGGCGAGTCATGGCGAGACACTGAACTTTGCCAGCTCGCCACGCCCAAACCGTTAAAGTAATAACAAGACTTTTAATAACTTTTCATCATTGATGCCTTCTCTACCAGCTGACCCAGTTTGAAGTCGATCGCTTGAACCCCCTCGGACTAGTTCGTTCATTTACGTCCCCTGTAAATCGCCAAAAATGCGTGAAAAATCCAATATGGCTGACTTCCTGTTGGGTTTAGGTCATCGCTCCAAGAGACTTTTATGTTCGTCCTGAAGAGATACACGAACCCACCGAATTTCGTACATGTACATAAAACGCAGTTCCGGGGCTGAGTTTAGGTGGCGCTACAGAGCCATTTTGCCACGGCCATTTGCGAAACCTTTAAAATACGTAATTTTTCGCCATGTCTGAATTTTGTGCAAATTTTGGTGAGTTTTCGTGCATGTTCAGGCCCCCAAATTAGCGATTCATTGTGGATAAAAAGAATAATAATAATAATAATAATAATAATAATAATAATAATAATTCCTTCAGTTTCAACTATGTTTTTGGGCCCCTGGTCGGCTGGTTTTTTTCATTTGACGTATTTTTTCGAGGCCTACCTGCTCGGGGCCTGTGAGGTCCGTACACCTCTTGGTTCTTGGGTACTTGCACGTTTTCCTCCCTTGCTCGTTTTCCCCCACACAGTTACAATAGGGTCCTCGCACCGCTTGGTGCTCGGGCCCTAATAATAATAATAATAATAATAATCCACACAGTTTCAACTATGTTTCGAGCCCCCTGGTTGGATGGTTTTTTGCCATGTCGCGTATTTTTTCGAGGCCTACCTGCTCGGGGACTGTGAGGTCCGTACACCTCTTGGTTCTTGGGTACTGGCCCGTTTTCCTCCCTTGCACGTTTTTCCCCCACGCAGTTTCAATAGGGTCCTCGCACCGCTTGGTGCTCGGGCCCTAATAATAATTCCTTCAGTTTCAACTATGTTTTCGGCCCCCTGGTCACCTGGTTTTTTCCATTTGACATATTTTTCCCAGGCCTACCTGCTCGAGGACTGTGAGGTCCGTACACCTCTTGGTTCTTGGGTACTGGCCCGTTTTCCTCCCTTGCACGTTTTCCCCCACGCAGTTTCAATAGGGTCCTCGCACCGCTTGGTGCTCGGGCCCTAATTAAAGCTGCAAGCAGCGTTGGAGGGCCCTCGCACCTCCGCGCGCGTCAGGCGTGTGGCGGCTCCGTCTCGCCGCCGGACTCCGACCCTTCCACACGAGCCAGAATGTTCATGTAGTTTGGACAGCGCGTGAAGGACTTACACGTCACTATGTTGCGCTATGAAACGGCTGCTAATGACGTCCTGTATTCCTGTATACGAAGTGTTGACTACACTGTGAAGGTCTTGAGGCTTCTCTGACAAAACATGAGCAGTGTGAAACACACTGGAGAATCTACAGTGAACTTGGAAGAGCTTTCGGTTCCATGGCGAGACACAGAACTTTGACAGCTTGCCACGGGCAAAGCGTAAAAGATTATAGAAAGCTTTTGATAACTTTTCATCGTGAATACTGCTTCTACCAGCTGACCGAGTTTGAAGTCGATCGCTTCAACTCTCTCGGACTAGTTTGCTCATTTACGACCCCTATAAATGGCTGAAATTTTGACACTTGATTCAAAATGGCCGACTTCCTGTTGGGTTTAGGTCAACGCTCCAAGAGGCTTTTTTGTAGGTCCTATCGTCCTGCATAAGTATACCGAATTTGGTAGATGTAGGTAAAACGTAGCCCGGGGGCTAGTTCGTCAAAATGTTGTAGTGGGCGCCGTAGAGCCATTTTGCCCCACCCAAACCTGTTAACCCAATACGATTATTCATTTTAGGCCTCCTGACATGTATGCTAAATTTGGTGAGTCTGCACGTATGCGTAAGCGTGGAAATTAAATTCGTATTTCATGGCGAACAGGGCGTCGCCACGGTGACAGCGTTTGGCGAAACCTCAAGCCCTTCATACCTTTGCATTGACCACATCTTGAGAATGTTTGGCTCAAATTTGAGGTGTCTGTGGTTAACCTGCTGAGAGAGAGACGTCCGAGAAAGAAGACATGTACGGCCTCCCGCCAGTAGGTGGCGCTATGACTATGGTTCAAAATGGCCACGTACATGTCTTCAAAGGTGGACAGTCATCAAACTGTATGAATTTGGTGAAGATAGGACCTTGTACAGTGGAGTTACAGCACTTTTAATTCTGATGGCGAAAAAAAAATTTCAATCGACAGTGTCTGCATCGCCACGGCAACAGCTTTTGACACAGAGTCACACCGTTCGCTCCAGACCAACATCAACATCTTGAGGCTTTCCTAACCAAATTTGAAGTGGATCCGATCAACTGTCTGGTCTTGAGCCATCGTAGCGCAAAACATAAAGTTTCCTGTCAGCACCAGGTGGCGCTATGACTTAAAATGAATATTGACATGTAGATGTGTTCGGGGCGGGACTCTCATCAGACATGTGAAATCTGGTGCATATTGGATCACGTACAGTCAAGTTATTAACAACTTCCTGTTTGACGGCGAGGCACAAACTTTTGACAGCTCGCCACGTCCAAACCGTTAAAGATTATACCAAACCTTTAACAACTTTTCATCCTTGATATTATTTCTACCAGCTGACCAAGTTTGAAGTCGATCGCTTCAACCCCCTCAAACTAGTTCGTTCATTTACGAACCCTACTTTTTAACATAAAATCCAAAATGGCCGACTTCCTGTTGGGTTTAGGTCATTGGTCCAAATTACTTTTTTGTGCGTCTTTAAGTGATACATGAACCCACCAAATTGCGTACACGTACATAAATTGCAGTTCCGGGGGTAGGGGTTTTAGTGTTAGGGGGCGCTATAGAGCCATTTTGCCACGCCCATTTGTGAGACCCATTAAATACGAAATTTTTCGCCAGGCCTGATTCGTGTGCAAATTTTCCTGACTTTTCGTGCATGTTCAGGCCCTCAAATTTGCGTTTGTTTTGACACCAGAAGAATAATAATAATAATTAAAGCTGCAAGCAGCGTTGGAGGGCCCTCGCACCTCCGCGCTCGTCGGGGGGTGCGGCGGCTCCGTCCCGCCGCCGGACTCCGACCCTTCCACGCGGCTCAGAACGTGCGTGTAGTTTGGACAGCGCGTGAAGGAGTTACACGTCACTTCCCGCGTCCCGTATGTTGCGCTAGAAAACGGCCACTAATGATGTCCTGTATTCCAGTATATGAAGTGTTGACTACACTGTGAAGGTCTTGAGGCTTTTCAGAGAAAACATGAGAAGTGTGAAACACACTGGAGAATCTACAGTCAACTTAGAAGAACTTTCGGTGCCATGGCGGGACACTGAACTTTGACAGCACGCCACGCCCAAACCGTAAAAGATTATATAAAGCTTTTGATAACTTTTCATCTTGAATAGTGTTTCCACCAGCTGACCGAGTTTGAAGTCGATCGCTTCGACCCCCTCGGACTAGTTCGCTCATTTACGACCCCTATAAATGGCTGAAATTTTGACACTTAATTCAAAATGGTCGACTTCCTGTTGGGTTTAGGTCAATGCTCCAAGAGGCTTTTTTGCAGGTCCGATCGTCCCGCATAAGCATCCCGAATTTGGTAGATGTAGGTAAAACGTAGCCCGGGGGCTAGTTCGTCAAAGTTTTGTAGGGGGCGCCGTAGAGCCATTTTGGCCCACCCAAACCTGTTAACCCAATAAGATTATTCATTTTAGGCCTCCTGACGTGTATGCCAAATTTGGTGAGTGTGCACGTATGCGTAAGTGTGGAAATTAAATTCGTGTTTCATGGCGAACAGGGCGTCGCCATGGCGACAGCGTTTGGCAAAACCTCAAGCCCTTCATAACTTTGCATCAACCACACCTTCAGAATGTTTGGCTCAAATTTGAGGTGTCTGCGGTTAACCTGCTGAGAGAGAGACGTGCGAGAAAGAAGACATGTACCTCCTCACGCCAGTAGGTGGCGCTATGACTATGGTTCAAAATGGCCACATACATGTCTTCAGAGCTGGACAGTCATCAAACTGTATGAATTTGGTGAAGATAGGACCTTGTACAGTGGAGTTACAGCACTTTTAATTCTGATGGCGAAAATAAAATTTCACTTGACAGTGTCTGCGTCGCCACAGCAACAGCTTTTGACGGAGACTCACGGCGTTCGCTCCAGACCAACATCAACATCTTCTGGCTTTCCTGACCAAATTTGAAGTGGATCCGATCAACTGGCTGGTCTTGAGCCATAATAGCGTAAAACATAATGTTTCCCGTCACCACCAGGTGGCGCTGTGACTTAGAATGAATATTGACACGTACACCTGTTCGGGGCGGGACTCTCATCAGACATGTGAAGTTTGGTGCATATTGGATCACGTGCAGTCAAGTTAGTAACAACTTCCTGTTTGACGGCAAGGCTCAGAATTTTGAGAGCTCACCACGCCCAAACCGTTAAAGATTATACAAAACCTTTGATAACTTTTCATCCTTGATATTGTTTCTATCACCTGACCAAGTTTGAAGTTGATAGCTTCAACCACCTCGGACGAGTTCGTTCATTTACGACCCCTACTTTTCGCCATAAAATCCAAAATGGCTGACTTCCTGTTGGTTTTAAGGCATACCTCGAAGAGACTTTTCTATGCGTCTTGAAACCATACATATACCCTACAACTTTCGTACATGTACATTATACGCAGTTCCGGGGCTGAGTTTTGGTGGCGCTATAGAGCCATTTTTTCACGCCCGTTTACGAAACCCATGAAATACGAAAATTTTTGATGTGCTTGAATTTTGTGCAAATTTTCCTGAGTTTTCGTGCATGTTCAGGCACCCAAATTAGCCTTTGTAAATACACAAGAAAAATAATAATAATAATAATAATTAAAGCTGCAAGCAGCGTTGGAGGGCCCTCGCACCTCCGCGCTCGTCGGGGGGTGCGGCGGCTCCGTCCCGCCGCCGGACTCCGACCCTTCCACGCGGCTCAGAACGTGCGTGTAGTTTGGACAGCGCGTGAAGGAGTTACACGTCACTTCCCGCGTCCCGTATGTTGCGCTAGAAAACGGCCACTAATGATGTCCTGTATTCCAGTATATGAAGTGTTGACTACACTGTGAAGGTCTTGAGGCTTTTCAGAGAAAACATGAGAAGTGTGAAACACACTGGAGAATCTACAGTCAACTTAGAAGAACTTTTGGTGCCATGGCGGGACACTGAACTTTGACAGCACGCCACGCCCAAACCGTAAAAGATTATATAAAGCTTTTGATAACTTTTCATCTTGAATAGTGTTTCCACCAGCTGACCGAGTTTGAAGTCGATCGCTTCGACCCCCTCGGACTAGTTCGCTCATTTACGACCCCTATAAATGGCTGAAATTTTGACACTTAATTCAAAATGGCCGACTTCCTGTTGGGTTTAGGTCAATGCTCCAAGAGGCTTTTTTGTAGGTCCTATCGTCCCGCATAAGTATACCGAATTTGGTAGATGTAGGTAAAACGTAGCCCCGGGTCTAGTTCATCAAAGTTTTGTAGGGGGCGCCGTAGAGGCATTTTGCCCCACCCAAGCCTGTTAACCCAATAACATTATTCATTGTAGGCCTCCTGACGTGTATGCCAAATTTGGTGAGTGTGCACACATGTTCAAATTTTGATGGTGAAAAAAATTTTCAATTGAAGGTCGGTGCGTCGCCACGCCAACAGCTTTTGACGGAGACTCACGGCGTTCGCTCCAGACCAACATCAATATCTTCTGGCTTTCTTGACCAAATATGAAGTGGATCTGATCAACTGGCTGGTCTTGAGCCATCATAGCGTAAAATATTAGCATTTCCTGTCACCACTAGGTGGCGCTGTGACTTAGAATGAATATTGACATGTAGACTTGTTCAGGGCGGGAGTCTCATCAGAAATGTGAAGTTTGGTGCATATTGGATCACGTACAATGAAGTTATTAACAACTTCCTGTTTGACGGCGAGGGACTGAATTTTGACAGCTCGCCACGCCCAAACCGTTAAAGATTATGGAAAGCCTTTGATAACTTTTCATCCTTGGTATTGTTTCTACCAGCTGACAAAGTTTGAAGTTGATGGCTTCAAACCCCTCGGACTAGTTCGTTCATTTACGACGCCTACCTTTCGCCATAAAATCAAAATAACCGACTTCCTGTTGGGTTCAGGTCATTGGTCCAAATTACTTTTTTGTGCGTCTTGAAGTGATACATGAACCCACCAAATTGCGTACACGTACATAAATTGCAGTTCCGGGGGTAGGGGCTTTAGCGTTTGGGGGCGCTGTAGAGCCATTTTGCCACGCCCATTTGTGAGACCCATAAAATACGAAATTTTTCGCCAGGCCTGATGCGTGTGCAAATTTTTTCTGACTTTTCGTGCATGTTCAGGCCCTCAAATTTGCGATTGTTTCTGCAGGAGAAAAATAATAATAATAATTCCTTCAATTTCAACTATGTTCCGAGCCCCCTGGTTGGCCGTTTTTTTGCCATGTCGCGTCTTTTTTCGAGGCCTACCTGCTCGGGGGCTGTGAGGTCCGTACACCTCTTGGTTCTTGGGTACTTGCACGTTTTCCTCCCTTGCTCATTTTCCCCCACACAGTTACAATAGGGTCCTCGCACCGCTTGGTGCTCGGGCCCTAATTAAAGCTGCAAGCAGCGTTGAAGGGCCCTCGCACCTCCACGCGCGTCGGCGCGTGCGGCGGCCCCGTCCCGTTGTTGGACTCCGACCCTTCCATGCACTTTCAGAACGTTCATGTAGTTTGGACAGCGCGTGAAGGACTTACACGTCACTTCCTGCGTCCCCTATGTGGCGCTAGAGAACAGTCACTAATCACATCCTGTATTCCAGTATATGAAGTGTTGACTACACTGTGAAAATTTCATGCAAATCAAATGATCATTGCCATAGACGTGTTACTTCCTGTTGCCACCAGGTGGCACAATGACTGTGGTCACTAATTGGCATCTAGATGTCTTCAGGCCGGGACTCTTATTAAGCGTGACAAGTTTGAAAGAGATTGGATAATGTACACTGAAGTTACAGCAATTTCCTGTTCCATGGCGAACAGCGTTGCCATGGTGACAGCGTCTGAGAAAACGTCAAGAGCTTCATAACTTTGCATCATCCATGTAGTGGGAATGTTTGGATGAAATTTGAGGTGTCTGTGATCAACCTGCTGAGAGAGAAACGTCTGAGAATAAAACATGCACTTCCTCTTGCCACTAGGTGGCGCTATGACTTTGAATGAATATTGACATGTAGACGTCTTCAGGGCGGGACTCTCATCAGACATGTCAAGATTGGTGCTGATTGGATCACGTACAGTCAAGTTATTAACAACTTCCTGTTTGATGGCGAGTCATGGCGAGACACTGAACTTTACCAGCTCGCCACGCCCAAACCGTTAAAGATTATATCAAACCTTTGATAACTTTTCATCCTTGATATTGTTTGTACCAGCTGACCAACTTTGAAGTCGATCGCTTGAACCCCCTCGGACTAGTTCGTTCATTTACGTCCCCTGTAAATCGCCAAAAATGTGTGAAAAATCCAATATGGCCGACGTCCTGTTGGGTTTAGGTCAATGCTCCAAGAGGGTTTTTTGTAGGTCCTATGGTCTCGCATATGTATACCGAATTTGGTACATGTAGGTAAAACGTAGACCGGGGGCTAGTTCGTCAAAGTTTTGTAGGGGGCGCCATAGAGCCATTTTGGCCCACCGAAACCCGTGAACTAAATAAGATTACTCATTTTAGGCCTCCTGACGTGCATGCCAAATTTGGTGAGTGTGCACGCATGCATAAGCTTCGAAATTACGTTCGATTTTCATGGTCGAACAAGGCGTCGCCACGGTGACAGCGTTTGGCGAAACCTCAAGCCCTTCATAACTTTGCATCAACCACGTCTTGAGAATGTTTGGCTAAAATTTGAAGTGTCTGTGGTTAACCTGCTGAGAGAGAGACGTCCGAGAAAGAAGACATGTACCTCCTCTAGCCAGTAGGTGGCGCTATGACTATGGTTCAAAATGGCCACGTACATGTCTTCAGAGCTGGACAGTCATCAAACTGTATGAATTTGGTGAAGATAGGACCTTGTACAGTGGAGTTACAGCACTTTCAATTTTGATGGCGTAAAAAAAATTTCAATCGACAGTGTCTGCGTCGCCACGGCAACAGCTTTTGACGGAGACTCACGGCGTTCGCTCCAGACCAACACCAACATCTTCTGGCTTTCCTGACCAAATTTGAAGTGGATCCGATCAACTGGCTGGTCTTGAGCCATCATAGCGTAAAACATAAAGTTTCCTGTCACCACCAGGTGGCGCTGTGACTTAGAATGAATATTGACACGTAGACATGTTCAGGGCAAGACTCTCATCAGACATGTCAAGTTTGGTGCTGATTGGATCACGTACAGTCAAGTTATTAACAATTTCCTTTTTGATGGCGAGTCATGGCGAGACACTGAACTTTGCCAGCTCGCCACGCCCAAACCGTTAAAGTAATAACAAGACTTTTAATAACTTTTCATCATTGATGCCTTCTCTACCAGCTGACCAAGTTTGAAGTCGATCGCTTGAACCCCCTCGGACTAGTTCGTTCATTTACGTCCCCTGTAAATCGCCAAAAATGCGTGAAAAATCCAATATGGCTGACTTCCTGTTGGGTTTAGGTCATCGCTCCAAGAGACTTTTATGTTCGTCCTGAAGAGATACACGAACCCACCGAATTTCGTACATGTACATAAAACGCAGTTCCGGGGCTGAGTTTAGGTGGCGCTACAGAGCCATTTTGCCACGGCCATTTGCGAAACCTTTAAAATACGTAATTTTTCGCCATGTCTGAATTTTGTGCAAATTTTGGTGAGTTTTCGTGCATGTTCAGGCCCCCAAATTAGCGATTCATTGTGGATAAAAAGAATAATAATAATAATTAAAGCTGCAAGCAGCGTTGAAGGGCCCTCGCACCTCCGCGCGCGTCGGGGCGTGCGGCAGCTCCGTCCCGTTGTTGGACTCCGACCCTTCCATGCGCTTTCAGAACGTTCATGTAGTTTGGACAGCGCGTGAAGGACTTACATGTCACTTCCTGTGTCCCCTATGTGGCGCTAGAGAACAGTCACTAATCACATCCTGTATTCCAGTATATGAAGTGTTGACTACACTGTGAAAATTTCATGCAAATCAAATGATCATTGCCATAGACGTGTTACTTCCTGTTGCCACCAGGTGGCGCAATGACTGTGGTCACTAATTGGCATCTAGATGTCTTCAGGCCGGGACTCTTATTAAGCGTGACAAGTTTGAAAGAGATTGGATAATGTACACTGAAGTTACAGCAATTTCCTGTTCCATGGCGAACAGCGTTGCCATGGTGACAGCGTCTGAGAAAACGTCAAGAGCTTCATAACTTTGCATCATCCATGTAGTGGGAATGTTTGGATCAAATTTGAGGTGTCTGTGATCAACCTGCAGAGAGAGAAACGTCTGAGAATAAAACATGCACTTCCTCTTGCCACTAGGTGGCACTATGACTTTGAATGAATATTAACATGTAGACGTCTTCAGGGCGGAACTCTCATCAAACATGTCAAGATTGGTGCTGATTGGATCACGTACAGTCAAGTAATTAACAATTTCCTGTTTGATGACGAGTCATGGCGAGACACTGAACTTTACCAGCTCGCCACGCCCAAACCGTTAAAGATTATATCAAACCTTTGATAACTTTTCATCCTTGATATTGTTTGTACCAGCTGACCAAGTTTGAAGTCGATCGCTTGAACCCCCTCGGAGTAGTTTGTTCATTTACGTCCCCTGTAAATCGCCAAAAATGTGTGAAAAATCCAATATGGCCGACGTCCTGTTGGGTTTTGGTCAATGCTCCAAGAGGCTTTTTTGTAGGTCCTATGGTCCCGCATATGTATACCGAATTTGGTACATGTAGGTAAAACGTAGACCGGGGGCTAGTTCGTCAAAGTTTTGTAGGGGGCGCCATAGAGCCATTTTGGCCCACCGAAACCCGTGAACTAAATAAGATTACTCATTTTAGGCCTCCTGACGTGCATGCCAAATTTGGTGAGTGTGCACGCATGCATAAGCTTCGAAATTACGTTCGATTTTCATGGCGAACAAGGCGTCGCCACGGTGACAGCGTTTGGCGAAACCTCAAGCCCTTCATAACTTTGCATCAACCACGTCTTGAGAATGTTTGGCTAAAATTTGAAGTGTCTGTGGTTAACCTGCTGAGAGAGAGACGTCCAAGAAAGAAGACATGTACCTCCTCTAGCCAGTAGGTGGCGCTATGACTATGGTTCAAAATGGCCACGTACATGTCTTCAGAGGCGGACAGTCATCAAACTGTATGAATTTGGTGAAGATAGGACCTTGTACAGTGGAGTTACAGCACTTTCAATTTTCATGGCGTAAAAAAAATTTCAATCGACAGTGTCTGCGTCGCCACGGCAACAGCTTTTGACGGAGACTCACAACGTTCGCTCCAGACCAACACCAACATCTTCTGGCTTTCCTGACCAGATTTGAAGTGGATCCGATCAACTGGCTGGTCTTGAGCCATCATAGCGTAAAACATAAAGTTTCCTGTCACCACCAGGTGGCGCTATGACTTTGAATGAATATTGACATGTAGACGTCTTCAGGGCGGGACTCTCATCAGACATGTCAAGTTTGGTGCTGATTGGATCACGTACAGTCAAGTTATTAACAATTTCCTGTTTGATGGCGAGTCATGGCGAGACACTGAACTTTGCCAGCTCGCCACGGCCAAACCGTTAAAGTAATAACAAGACTTTTAATAACTTTTCATCATTGAGGCCTTCTCTACCAGCTGACCAAGTTTGAAGTCGATCGCTTGAACCCCCTCGGACTAGTTCGTTCATTTACGTCCCCTGTAAATCGCCAAAAATGCGTGAAAAATCCAATATGGCTGACTTCCTGTTGGGTTTAGGTCATCGCTCCAAGAGACTTTTTTGTTCGTCCTGAAGAGATACACGAACCCACCGAATTTCGTACATGTACATAAAACGCAGTTCCGGGGCTGAGTTTAGGTGGCGCTACAGAGCCATTTTGCCATGGCCATTTGCGAAACCTTTAAAATACGTAATTTTTCGCCATGTCTGAATTTTGTGCAAATTTTGGTGAGTTTTCGTGCATGTTCAGGCCCCCAAATTAGCGATTCATTGTTTATAAAAAGGAGGAGAAGAATAATAATAATAATAATAATAATAATAATAATAATTCCTTCAGTTTCAACTATGTTTTTGGCCCCCTGGTCGCCTGGTTTTTTTCATTTGACGTATTTTTTCGAGGCCTACCTGCTCGGGGACTGTGAGGTCCGTACACCTCTTGGTTCTTGGGTACTTGCACGTTTTCCTCCCTTGCTCGTTTTCCCCCACACAGTTACAATAGGGTCCTCGCACCGCTTGGTGCTCGGGCCCTAATAATAATAATAATAATAATAATAATAATAATAATTCCTTCAGTTTCAACTATGTTTTTGGCCCCCTGGTCGGCTGGTTTTTTTCATTTGACGTATTTTTTCGAGGCCTACCTGCTCGGGGCCTGTGAGGTCCGTACACCTCTTGGTTCTTGGGTACTTGCACGTTTTCCTCCCTTGCTCGTTTTCCCCCACACAGTTACAATAGGGTCCTCGCACCGCTTGGTGCTCGGGCCCTAATAATAATAATAATAATAATAATTCCTTCAGTTTCAACTATGTTTTCGGCCCCCTGGTCACCTGGTTTTTTCCATTTGACATATTTTTCCGAGGCCTACCTGCTCGAGGACTGTGAGGTCCGTACACCTCTCGGTTCTTGGGTTCTCGCCCGTTTTCCTCCCTTGCACGTTTTCCCCCTCGGGTTTCAATAGGGTCCTCGCACCGCTTGGTGCTCGGGCCCTAATAATTAAAGCTGCAAGCAGCGTTGGAGGGCCCTCGCACCTCTGTGTGCGTCGGGGCGTGCGGAGACTCCGCCCCTTCCACGCGGCTCAGAACGTTCATGTAGTTTGGACAGCGCGTGAAGGACTTACACGTCACTTCCCGCGTCCCCTATGTTGCCCTAGAAAACGGCCGCTAATGACGTCCTATATTCCAGTATATGAAGTGTTGACTACACTGTGAAGGTCTTGAGGCTTTTGTGACTAAACAGGAGAAGTGTGAAACACACTGGGTAACCTACAGTGAACTTGGAAGAACTTTCGGTGCCATGGCGAGACACAGAACTTTGACAGCTCGCCACGCCCAAACCGTTAAAGATAATATAAAGCTTTTGATGAACTTTTCATCTTTAATATTTGTCCTGCCAGCTGACCAAGTTTGAAGTCGATCGCTTCAATCACCTCGGAGTAGTTCGCTCATTTACGACCCCGATAAACCGCTGAAATTTTGATAGTTAATTCATGTTACTTTCTGTTGCCACAAGGTGGCGCTGTCACTTAGAATGAATATTGATATGTAGACGTGTTCAGGGCAAGACTCTCATCAGACATGTGAAGTTTAGTGCATATTGGATCACGTACAGTCAAGTTATTAACAACTTCCTGTTTGACGGTGAGGCACCGAATTTTGAGAGCTCGCCACGCCCAAACCGTTAAAGATTACAGAAAGCCTTCGATAACTTTTCATCCTTGAGATTGTTTCTACCAGCTGACCAAGTTTGAAGTCGATGGCTTCAACCCCCTCGGACTAGTTCATTCATTTACGACCCCTATTTATCGCAGCAATTTTGACACTTAATTCAAAATGGCCGACTTCCTGTTGGGTTTAGGTCAATGCTCCAAGAGGCTTTTCTGTAGGTCCTATCGTCCCACACAAGTGTACCGAATTTGGTACATGTAGGTAAAACGTAGCCCGGGGGCTAGTTCGTCAAAGTTTTCTAGGGGGCGCCGTAGAGCCATTTTGGCCCACCCAAACCTGTTAACCCAATAAGATTATTCATTTTAGGGCTCCTGACGTGTATGCCAAATTTGGTGAGTGTGCACGCATGCGTAAGCTTTGAAATTAAATTTGTTTTTCATGGCGAACAAGGCGTCGCCACGGTGACAGCGTTTGGCGAAACCTTAAGCCCTTCATAACTTTGCATCGACCACGTCTTGAGAATCTTTGGCCCAAATTTGAGGTGTCTGTGGTTAACCTGCTGAGAGAGAGACGTCCGAGAAAGAAGACATGTACCTCCTCCCGCCAGTAGGTGGCGCTATGACTATGGTTCAAAATGGCCACGTACATGTCTTCAAAGGTGGACAGTCATCAAACTGTATGAATTTGGTGAAGATAGGACCTTGTACAGTGGAGTTACAGCACTTTTAATTCTGATGGCGAAAAAAAAAATTCAATCGACAGTGTCTGCATCGCCACGGCAACAGCTTTTGACACAGAGTCACGGCGTTCGCTCCAGACCAACATCAACATCTTGAGGCTTTCCTAACCAAATTTGAAGTGGATCCGATCAACTGTCTGGTCTTGAGCCATCGTAGCGCAAAACATAAAGTTTCCTGTCAGCACCAGGTGGCGCTATGACTTAAAATGAATATTGACATGTAGATGTGTTCGGGGCGGGACTCTCATCAGACATGTGAAATTTGGTGCATATTGGATCACGTACAGTCAAGTTATTAACAACTTCCTGTTTGACGGCGAGGCACAAACTTTTGACAGCTCGCCACGTCCAAACCGTTAAAGATTATACCAAACCTTTAACAACTTTTCATCCTTGATATTATTTCTACCAGCTGACCAAGTTTGAAGTCGATCGCTTCAACCCCCTCAAACTAGTTCGTTCATTTACGAACCCTACTTTTTAACATAAAATCCAAAATGGGCGACTTCCTGTTGGGTTTAGGTCATTGGTCCAAATTACTTTTTTGTGCGTCTTTAAGTGATACATGAACCCACCAAATTGCGTACACGTACATAAATTGCAGTTCCGGGGGTAGGGGTTTTAGTGTTAGGGGGCGCTATAGAGCCATTTTGCCACGCCCATTTGTGAGACCCATTAAATACGAAATTTTTCGCCAGGCCTGATTCGTGTGCAAATTTTCCTGACTTTTCGTGCATGTTCAGGCCCTCAAATTTGCGTTTGTTTTGACACCAGAAGAATAATAATAATTAAAGCTGCAAGCAGCGTTGGAGGGCCCTCGCACCTCCGCGTGCGTCGGGGCGTGCGGCGGCTCCGTCCCGCCGCCGGACTCCGACCCTTCCACACGAGCCAGAACGTTCATGTAGTTTGGACAGCGCGTGAAGGACTTACACGTCACTTCCCGCGTCCCCTATGTTGCGCTATGAAACGGCCGCTGATGACGTCCTGTAGTCCTGTATACGAAGTGTTGACTACACTGTGAAGGTCTTGAGGCTTTTCTGACAAAACATGAGCAGTGTGAAACACACTGGAGAATCTACAGTGAACTTGGAAGAGCTTTCGGTGCCATGGCGAGACACAGAACTTTGACAGCTTGCCACGGGCAAACCCTAAAAGATTATAGAAAGCTTTTGATAACTTTTCATCTTGAATACTGCTTCTACCAGCTGACCGAGTTTGAAGTCGATCGCTTCAACCCCCTCGGACAAGTTCGCTCATTTACGACCCCTATAAATGGCTGAAATTTTGACACTGGATTCAAAATGGCCGACTTCCTGTTGGGTTTAGGTCAACGCTCCAAGAGGCTTTTTTGTAGGTCCTATTGTCCTGCATAAGTATACCGAATTTGGTAGATGTAGGTAAAATGTAGCCCGGGGGCTAGGTCGTCAAAATGTTGTAGGGGGCGCCGTAGAGCCATTTTCCCCCACCCAAACCTGTTAACCCAATAAGATTATTCATTGTAGGCCTCCTGACGTGTATGCCAAATTTGGTGAGTGTGCACGCATGTGTAAGCTCGGAAATCAAATTCGTGTTTCATGGCGAACAGGGCGTCGCCACAGTGACAGCGTTTGGCGAAACCTCAAGACCTTCATACCTTTGCATCAACCACATCTTGAGAATGTTTGGCTCAAATTTGAGGTGCCTGTGGTTAACCTGCTGAGAGAGAGACGTCCGAGAAAGAAGACATGTACCTCCTCCAGCCAGTAAGTGGCGCTATGACTATGGTTCAAAATTGCCACGTACATGTCTTCAGAGCTGGACAGTCATCAAACTGTATGAATTTGGTGAAGATAGGAACTTGTACAGTGGAGTTACAGCACTTTTAATTCTGATGGCGAAAAAAAAATTTCAATCGACATTGTCTGCGTCGCCACGGCAACAGCTTTTGACAGAGAGTCATGGCGTTCGCTCCAGACCAACATCAACATCTTGAGGCTTTCCTGACCAAATTTGAAGTGGATCCGATCAACTGGCTGGTCTTGAGCCATCGTAGCGTAAAACATAAAGTTTCCTGCCACCACTAGGTGGCGCTGTGATTTAGAATGAATATTGACATGTAGATGTGTTCGGGGCGGGACTCTCATCAGACATGTGAAGTTTGGTGCATATTGGATCACTTGCAGTCAAGTTATTAACAACTTCCTGTTTGACGGCGAGGCACAAAATTTTGAAAGCTCGCCACGTCCAAACCGTTAAAGATTATACAAAACCTTTAATAACTTTTCATCCTTGATTTTGTTTCTACCAGCTGACCAAGTTTGAAGTCGATTGCTTCAACCCCCTCGGACTAGTTCGTTCATTTACGACCCCTACTTTTCAACATAAAATCCAAAATGGCCGACTTCCTGTTGGTTTTAAGGCATACCTCCAAGAGACTTTTCTGTGCGTCTTGAAGCGATACATATACCCTACAACTTTCGTACATGTAGATAATACGCAGTTCCGGGGCTGAGTTTTGGTGGCGCTATAGAGCCATCTTTTCACGCCCGTTTACGAAACCCATAAAATACGAAAATTTTCACCGTTCCTGAATTTTGTGCAAATTTTCCTGACTTTTCGTGCATGTTCAGGCCCCCAAATTTGCGTTTGTTTCGGTACAAGGAAAATAATAATAATAATAATAATAATAATAATAATAATAATAATAATAATAATAATAATAATAATTCCTTCAATTTCAACTATGTTTTCGGCCCCCTGGTCTCCTGGTTTTTTTCATTTGACGTATTTTTCCGAGGCCTACCTGCTCGGGGACTGTGAGGTCCGTACACCTCTTGGTTCTTGGGTACTGGCCCGTTTTCCTCCCTTGCACGTTTTTCCCCCACGCAGTTTCAATAGGGTCCTCGCACCGCTTGGTGCTCGGGCCCTAATTAAAGCTGCAAGCAGCGTTGAAGGGCCCTCGCACCTCCACGCGCGTCGGGGCGTGCGGCGGCCCTGTCCCGTTGTTGGACTCCGACCCTTCCATGCGCTTTCAGAACGTTCATGTAGTTTGGACAGCGCGTGAAGGACTTACACGTCACTTCCTGCGTCCCCTATGTGGCGCTAGAGAACAGTCACTAATCACATCCTGTATTCCAGTATATGAAGTGTTGACTACACTGAAAATTTCATGCAAATCAAATGATCATTGCCATAGACGTGTTACTTCCTGTTGCCACCAGGTGGCGCAATGACTGTGGTCACTAATTGGCATCTAGATGTCTTCAGGCCGGGACTCTTATTAAGCGTGACAAGTTTGAAAGAGATTGGATAATGTACACTGAAGTTACAGCAATTTCCTGTTCCATGGCGAACAGCGTTGCCATGGTGACAGCGTCTGAGAATACGTCAAGAGCTTCATAACTTTGCATCATCCATGTAGTGGGAATGTTTGGATCAAATTTGAGGTGTCTGTGATCAACCTGCTGAGAGAGAAACGTCTGAGAATAAAACATGCACTTCCTCTTGCCACTAGGTGGCGCTATGACTTTGAATGAATATTGACATGTAGACGTCTTCAGGGCGGGACTCTCATCAGACATGTCAAGATTGGTGCTGATTGGATCACGTACAGTCAAGTTATTAACAATTTCCTGTTTGATGGCGAGTCATGGCGAGACACTGAACTTTACCAGCTCGCCACGCCCAAACCATTAAAGATTATATCAAACCTTTGATAACTTTTCATCCTTGATATTGTTTGTACCAGCTGACCAAGTTTGAAGTCGATCGCTTGAACCCCCTCGGACTAGTTCGTTCATTTACGTCCCCTGTAAATCGCCAAAAATGTGTGAAAAATCCAATATGGCCGACGTCCTGTTGGGTTTAGGTCAATGCTCCAAGAGGCTTTTTTGTAGGTCCTATGGTCTCGCATATGTATACCGAATTTGGTACATGTAGGTAAAACGTAGACCCGGGGCTAGTTCGTCAAAGTTTTGTAGGGGGCGCCATAGAGCCATTTTGGCCCACCGAAACCCGTGAACTAAATAAGATTACTCATTTTAGGCCTCCTGACGTGCATGCCAAATTTGGTGAGTGTGCACGTATGCATAAGCTTCGAAATTACGTTCGATTTTCATGGCGAACAAGGCGTCGCCACGGTGACAGCGTTTGGCGAAACCTCAAGCCCTTCATAACTTTGCATCAACCACGTTTTGAGAATGTTTGGCTAAAATTTGAAGTGTCTGTGGTTAACCTGCTGAGAGAGAGACGTCCGAGAAAGAAGACATGTACCTCTTCTAGCCAGTAGGTGGCGCTATGACTATGGTTCAAAATGGCCACGTACATGTCTTCAGAGCCGGACAGTCATCAAACTGTATGAATTTGGTGAAGATAGGACCTTGTACAGTGGAGTTACAGCACTTTCAATTTTCATGGCGTAAAAAAAATTTCAATCGACAGTGTCTGCATCGCCATGGCAACAGCTTTTGACGGAGACTCACGGCGTTCGCTCCAGACCAACACCAACACCTTCTGGCTTTCCTGACCAAATTTGAAGTGGATCCGATCAACTGGCTGGTCTTGAGCCATCATAGTGTAAAACATAAAGTTTCCTGTCACCACCAGGTGGCGCTGTGACTTTGAATGAATATTGACACGTAGACGTGTTCGGGGCGGGACTCTCATCAGGCATGTGAAGTTTGGTGCTGATTGGATCACGTACAGTCAAGTTATTAACAATTTCCTGTTTGATGGCGAGTCATGGCGAGACACTGAACTTTGCCAGCTCGCCACGCCCAAACCGTTAAAGTAATAACAAGACTTTTAATAACTTTTCATCATTGATGCCTTCTCTACCAGCTGACCAAGTTTGAAGTCAATCGCTTGAACCCCCTCGGACTAGTTCGTTCATTTACGTCCCCTGTAAATCGCCAAAAATGCGTGAAAAATCCAATATGGCTGACTTCCTGTTGGGTTTAGGTCATCGCTCCAAGAGACTTTTTTGTTCGTCCTGAAGAGATACACGAACCCACCGAATTTCGTACATGTACATAAAACGCAGTTCCGGGGCTGAGTTTAGGTGGCGCTACAGAGCCATTTTGCCACGGCCATTTGCGAAACCTTTAAAATACGTAATTTTTTGCCATGTCTGAATTTTGTGCAAATTTTGGTGAGTTTTCGTGCATGTTCAGGCCCCCAAATTAGCGATTCATTGTGGATAAAAAGAATAATAATAATAATAATAATAATAATAATAATAATAATAATAATAATAATAATAATAATAATAATAATAATAATTCCTTCAGTTTCAACTATGTTTTTGGCCCCCTGGTCGCCTGGTTTTTTTCATTTGACGTATTTTTTCGAGGCCTACCTGCTCGGGGCCTGTGAGGTCCGTACACCTCTTGGTTCTTGGGTACTTGCACGTTTTCCTCCCTTGCTCGTTTTCCCCCACGCAGTTACAATAGGGTCCTCGCACCGCTTGGTGCTCGGGCCCTAATAATTAAAGCTGCAAGCAGCGTTGGAGGGCCCTCGCACCTCCGCGCGCGTCGGGGCATGCGGCGGCTCCGTCCCGTTGTCGGACTCCGACCCTTCCATGCGCTTTCAGAACGTTCATGTAGTTTGGACAGCGCGTGAAGGACTTACACGTCACTTCCTGCGTCCCCTATGTGGCACTAGAGAACAGTCACTAATCACATCCTGTATTCCAGTATATGAAGTGTTGACTACACTGTGAAAATTTCGTGCAAATCAAATGATCATTGCCATAGACGTGTTACTTCCTGTTTCCACCAGGTGGCGCAATGACTGTGGTCACTAATTGGCATCTAGATGTCTTCAGGCCGGGACTCTTATTAAGCGTGACAAGTTTGAAAGAGATTGGGTAATGTACACTGAAGTTACAGCAATTTCCTGTTCCATGGCGAACAGCGTTGCCATGGTGATAGCGTCTGACGAAACGTCACGAACTTCATAAATTTGCATCATCTACATCTTGGGAATGTTTGGATCAAATTTGAGGTGTCTGTGATCAACCTGCTGAGAGAGAAACGTCCGAGAATAAAACATGCACTTCCTCTTGCCACTAGGTGGCGCTATGGCTGTGAATGAATATTGACATGTAGACGTGTTCAGGGCGGGACTCTCATCAGACATGTCAAGTTTGGTGCTGATTGGATCATGTACAGTCAAGTTATTAACAATTTCCTGTTTGATGGCGAGTCATGGCGAGACACTGAACTTTGCCAGCTCGCCACGCCCAAACCGTTAAAGATTATATCAAACCTTTGATAACTTTTCATCGTTGATGCCTTCTCTACCAGCTGACCAAGTTTGAAGTCGATCGCTTGAACCCCCTCGGACTAGTTCGTTCATTTACGTCCCCTGTAAATCGCCAAAAATGCGTGAAAAATCAAATATGGCTGACTTCCTGTTGGGTTTAGGTCATCGCTCCACGAGACTTTTTTGTTCGTCCTGAATAGATACATGAACCCACCGAATTTCGTACATGTACATAAAACGCAGTTCCGGGGCTGAGTTTAGGTGGCGCTACAGAGCCATTTTGCCACGGACATTTGCGAAACCTTTAAAATACGTAATTTTTCGCCATGTCTGAATTTTGTGCAAATTTTGGTGAGTTTTCGTGCATGTTCAGGCCCCCAAATTAGCGATTCATTGTTTATAAAAAGAATAATAATAAATGAATTGTTTTAAGCTTTTAATGTAACTAACCTTGTTAAATGAATTGTCATGTAATAATTGATCATGTCATGCATAAAAAAACATGGATTTTAAAAATGTTTAAATGTGGTGTTCAGTTGTAAATAAAATGTTTAAAAATTATATTCACTCAGTCTTTATTTTTTGCATATAGATCTATCAGTATGCAATTGTCTATCTTTAATTACTAGAATTAACGCACATGTATTGTGTGGAAAAATTCAACTACATTCAATAATTTGATACTAACAGTTTTTGTACTAAATACATCATTGTTAAATCAATTCATATATAACAACTTTACAAGAAAGTACTGTCACGATGATATTTGGAAACATATTAATTTAAAGATCATATTTGTACAACTGCTTCATCCCATTGCCAGAAGCAAACACTTCTACGCAACCAGTGCATGAACCTTCCTGAACATGTTCCTTCCTGAAACCCCTATGTTGTGCGTGAGAAGAACTGCTAGTTTTTCTTATATTCCAGCATAGAAAGTGTTGACTACAATGTTCAGGTCTTGAGGCATTTCTGAGTAAAATGACACTGGATGATCCAGACTGAAATTACAACAACTCAACAACTTTTTGAACTTTGACAGCTCGCCCACCCAAATCGTACAAGTTCTGTAGAAACCTTGAAGAACTCTGCATTGTTAATATTGTTTCTACCAATGCACCTAGTGAACTCAATACCTTCAAACCTATCTGAGAAGTTACATCATTTACAACCCCTATAAATTGCCAAGACACTAAACTTTAACTTTGACAGGTCAACACAGGCAAACCGTAAAAGATTATATAAAACCCTTGATAACTTTTCATCTTGAATAGTGTTTCTACCAGCTGACCGAGTTTGAAGTCGATCGCTTCAACCCCCTCGGACTAGCTCGCTCATTTACAACCCCTATAAATGGCTGAAATTTTGACACTTAATTCAAAATGGCAGACTTCCTGTTGGGTTTAGGTCAACGCTCCAAGAGGCTTTTTTGTTGGTCCTATCGTCCCGCATAAGTATACCGAATTTGGTAGATGTAGGTAAAACGTAGACCGAGGGCTAGTTCGTCAAAGTTTTGTAGGGGGCGCCGTAGAGCCATTTTGGCCCATCCAAATCTGTTAACCCAATAAGATTATTCATTGTAGGCCTCCTGACGTGTATGCCAAATTTGGTGAGTGTGCACGCATGTGTAAGCTCGGAAATTAAATTCGTTTTTCATGGCGAACGAGGCGTCGCCACGGCAACAGCGTTTGGCGAAACCTCAAGACCTTCATACCTTTGCATCAACCACATCTTGAGAATGTTTGGCTCAAATTTGAGGTGTCTGTGGTTAACCTGCTGAGAGAGAGACGTCCGAGAAAGAAGACATATACGGCCTCCCGCCAGTAGGTGGCGCTATGACTATGGTTCAAAATGGCCACGTACATGTCTTCAAAGGTGGACAGTCATCAAACTGTATGAATTTGCTGAAGATAGGACCTTGTACAGTGGAGTTACAGCACTTTTAATTCTGATGGCGAAAAAAAAATTTCAATCCACAGTGTCTGCATCGCCACGGTAACAGCTTTTGACACAGAGTCACGGCGTTCGCTCCAGACCAACATCAACATCTTGAGGCTTTCCTAACCAAATTTGAAGTGGATCCGATCAACTGTCTGGTCTTGAGCCATCCTAGCGCAAAACATAAAGTTTCCTGTCAGCACCAGGTGGCGCTATGACTTAAAATGAATATTGACATGTAGATGTGTTCGGGGCGGGACTCTCATCAGACATGTGAAATCTGGTGCATATTGGATCACGTACAGTCAAGTTATTAACAACTTCCTGTTTGACGGCGAGGCACAAACTTTTGACAGCTCGCCACGTCCAAACCGTTAAAGATTATACCAAACCTTTAACAACTTTTCATCCTTGATATTATTTCTACCAGCTGACCAAGTTTGAAGTCGATCGCTTGAACCCCCTCAAACTAGTTCGTTCATTTACGAACCCTACTTTTTAACATAAAATCCAAAATGGGCGACTTCCTGTTGGGTTTAGGTCATTGGTCCAAATTACTTTTTTGTGCGTCTTTAAGTGATACATGAACCCACCAAATTGCGTACACGTACATAAATTGCAGTTCCGGGGGTAGGGGTTTTAGTGTTAGGGGGCGCTATAGAGCCATTTTGCCACGCCCATTTGTGAGACCCATTAAATACGAAATTTTTCGCCAGGCCTGATTCGTGTGCAAATTTTCCTGACTTTTCGTGCATGTTCAGGCCCTCAAATTTGCGTTTGTTTTGACACCAGAAGAATAATAATAATAATTAAAGCTGCAAGCAGCGTTGGAGGGCCCTCGCACGTTTGCGCGCGTCGGGGCGTGCGGCGGCTCCGTCCCGCCGCCGGACTGAGACCCTTACACGCGGCTCAGAACGTTCATGTAGTTTGGACAGCGCGTGAAGGACTTGCACGTCACTTCCCGTTCTATGTTGCGCTAGAAAATGGCCGCTAATGACGTTCTATATTCCAGTATATGTAGTGTTGACTACACTGTGAAGGTCTTGAGGCTTTTGTGACTAAACATGAGCAGTGTGAAACACACTGGATAACCTACAGTGAACTTGGAAGAACTTTCGGTGCCATGGCCAGACACTGAACTTTGACAGCTCGCCACGGGCAAACCGTAAAAGATTATATAAAACCCTTGATAACTTTTCATCCTTGATATTGTTTCTACCAGCTGACCGAGTTTGAAGTCGAACGCTTCAACCCCCTCGGACTAGTTCGCTCATTTACGACCCCTATAAATGGCTGAAATTTTGACACTAAATTCCAAATGGCCGACTTCCTGTTGGGTTTAGGTCAACGCTCCAAGAGGCTTTTTTGTAGGTCCTATCGTCCCGCATATGTATACCGAATTTGGTACATGTAGGTAAAACATAGACCGGGAGCTAGTTCGTCAAAGTTTTGTAGGGGGCGCCATAGAGCCATTTTGGCCCACTGAAACCTGTTAACCCAATAAGATTATTCATTTTAGGGCTCCTGACGTGTATGCCAAATTTGGTGAGTGTGCACGCATGCGTAAGCTTTGAAATTAAATTCGTTTTCCATGGCGAACAAGGCGTCGCCACGGTGACAGCATTTGGCGAAACCTTAAGCCCTTCATAAATTTGCATCGGCCACGTCTTGAGAATCTTTGGCCCAAATTTGAGGTGTCTGTGGTTAACCTGCTGAGAGAGAGACGTCCGAGAAAGAAGACATGTACCTCCTCCCGCCAGTAGGTGGCGCTATGACTATGGTTCAAAATGGCCACGTACATGTCTTCAGAGGTGGACAGTCATCAAACTGTATGAATTTGGTGAAGATAGGACCTTGTACAGTGGAGTAACAGCACTTTCAATTCTGATGGCGAAAAAAAAATTTCAATCGACAGTGTCTGCATCGCCACGGCAACAGCTTTTGACACAGAGTCACGGCGTTCGCTCCAGACCAACATCAACATCTTGAGGCTTTCCTGACCAAATTTGAAGTGGATCCGATCAACTGGCTGGTCTTGAGGCATCATAGCGCAAAACATAAAGTTTCCTGTCAGCACCAGGTGGCGCTATGACTTAAAATGAATATTGACATGTAGATGTGTTCGGGGCGGGACTCTCATCAGACATGTGAAGTTTGGTGCATATTGGATCACGTACAGTCAAGTTATTAACAACTTCCTGTTTGACGGCGAGGCACAAACTTTTGACAGCTCGCCACGTCCAAACCGTTAAAGATTATACCAAACCTTTAATAACTTTTCATCCTTGATATTATTTCTAACAGCTGACCAAGTTTGAAGTCGATCGCTTCAACCCCTTCAAACTAGTTCGTTCATTTACGAACCCTACTTTTTAACATAAAATCCAAAATGGCCGACTTCCTGTTGGGTTAAGGTCATTGGTCCAAATTACTTTTTTGTGCGTCTTTAAGTGATACATGAACCCACCAAATTGCGTACACGTACATAAATTGCAGTTCCCGGGGTAGGGGTTTTAGTGTTAGGGGGCGCAATAGAGCCATTTTGCCACGCCCATTTGTGAGACCCATTAAATACGAAATTTTTCGCCAGGCCTGATGCGTGTGCAAATTTTCCTGACTTTTCGTGCATGTTCAGGCCCTCAAATTTGCGTTTGTTTCGGCCCGAGAATAATAATAATAATAATAATAATAATAATCCACACAGTTTCAACTATGTTTCGAGCCCCCTGGTTGGCTGGTTTTTTGCCATGTCGCGTATTTTTTCGAGGCCTACCTGCTCGGGGACTGTGAGGTCCGTACACCTCTTGGTTCTTGGGTACTTGCACGTTTCCTCCCTTTTCCCCCACGCAGTTACAATAGGGTCCTCGCACCGCTTGGTGCTCGGGCCCTAATAATAATCCACACAGTTTCAACTATGTTTCGAGCCCCCTGGTTGGCTGGTTTTTTGCCATGTTGCGTATTTTTTCGAGGCCTACCTGCTCGGGGCCTATGAGGTCCGTACACCTCTTGGTTTCTGGGTACTGGCCCGTTTTCCTCCCTTGCACGTTTTTCCCCCACGCAGTTTCAATAGGGTCCTCGCACCGCTTGGTGCTCGGGCCCTAATAATTAAAGCTGCAAGCAGCGTTGGAGGGCCCTCGCACCTCGGCGCGCGTCGGGGCGTGCGGCGGCCCCGTCCCGTTGTTGGACTCCGACCCTTCCATGCGCTTTCAGAACGTTCATGTAGTTTGGACAGCGCATGAAGGACTTACACGTCACTTCCTGCGTCCCCTATGTGGCGCTAGAGAACAGTCACTAATCACATCCTGTATTCCAGTATATGAAGTGTTGACTACACTGTGAAAATTTCATGCAAATCAAATGATCATTGCCATAGACGTGTTACTTCCTGTTGCCACCAGGTGGCGCAATGACTGTGGTCACTAATTGGAATCTAGATGTCTTCAGGCCGGGACTCTTATTAAGCGTGACAAGTTTGAAAGAGATTGGATAATGTACACTGAAGTTACAGCAATTTCCTGTTCCATGGCGAACAGCGTTGCCATGGTGACAGCGTCTGACAAAACGTCAAGAGCTTCATAACTTTGCATCATCCATGTAGTGGGAATGTTTGGATCAAATTTGAGGTGTCTGTGATCAACCTGCTGAGAGAGAAACGTCTGAGAATAAAACATGCACTTCCTCTTGCCACTAGGTGGCGCTATGACTTTGAATGAATATTGACATGTAGACGTCTTCAGGGCGGGACTCTCATCAGACATGTCAAGATTGGTGCTGATTGGATCACGTACAGTCAAGTTATTAACAATTTCCTGTTTGATGGCGAGTCATGGCGAGACACTGAACTTTACCAGCTCGCCACGCCCAAACCGTTAAAGATTATATCAAACCTTTGATAACTTTTCATCCTTGATATTGTTTGTACCAGCTGACCAAGTTTGAAGTCGATCGCTTGAACCCCCTCGGACTAGTTCGTTCATTTACATCCCCTGTAAATCGCCAAAAATGTGTGAAAAATCCAATATGGCCGACGTCCTGTTGGGTTTAGGTCAATGCTCCAAGAGGCTTTTTTGTAGGTCCTATGGTCTCGCATATGTATACCGAATTTGGTACATGTAGGTAAAACGTAGACCGGGGGCTAGTTCGTCAAAGTTTTGTAGGGGGCGCCATAGAGCCATTTTGGCCCACCGAAACCCGTGAACTAAATAAGATTACTCATTTTAGGCCTCCTGACGTGCATGCCAAATTTGGTGAGTGTGCACGCATGCATAAGCTTCAAAATTACGTTCGATTTTCATGGCGAACAAGGCGTCGCCACGGTGACAGCGTTTGGCGAAACCTCAAGCCCTTCATAACTTTGCATCAACCACGTTTTGAGAATGTTTGGCTAAAATTTGAAGTGTCTGTGGTTAACCTGCTGAGAGAGAGACGTCCGAGAAAGAAGACATGTACCTCCTCTAGCCAGTAGGTGGCGCTATGACTATGGTTCAAAATGGCCACGTACATGTCTTCAGAGCCGGACAGTCATCAAACTGTATGAATTTGGTGAAGATAGGACCTTGTACAGTGGAGTTACAGCACTTTCAATTTTGATGGCGTAAAAAAAATTTCAATCGACAGTGTCTGCGTCGCCACGGCAACAGCTTTTGACGGAGACTCACGGCGTTCGCTCCAGACCAACACCAACATCTTCTGGCTTTCCTGACCAAATTTGAAGTGGATCCGATCAACTGACTGGTCTTGAGCCATCATAGCGTAAAACATAAAGTTTCCTGTCACCACCAGGTGGCGCTGTGACTTAGAATGAATATTGACACGTAGACGTGTTCGGGGCGGGACTCTCATCAGACATGTCAAGTTTGGTGCTGATTGGATCACGTACAGTCAAGTTATTAACAATTTCCTGTTTGATGGCGAGTCATGGCGAGACACTGAACTTTGCCAGCTCGCCACACCCAAACCGTTAAAGATTATATCAAACCTTTGATAACTTTTCATCGTTGAGGCCTTCTCTACCAGCTGACCAAGTTTGAAGTCAATCGCTTGAACCCCCTCGGACTAGTTCGTTCATTTACGTCCCCTGTAAATCGCCAAAAATGCCTGAAAAATCCAATATGGCTGACTTCCTGTTGGGTTTAGGTCATCGCTCCAAGAGACTTTTTTGTTTGTCCTGAAGAGATACACGAACCCACCGAATTTGGTACATGTACATAAAACGCAGTTCCGGGGCTGAGTTTAGGTGGCGCTACAGAGCCATTTTGCCACGGCCATTTGCGAAACCTTTAAAATACGTAATTTTTCGCCATGTCTGAATTTTGTGCAAATTTTGGTGAGTTTTCGTGCATGTTCAGGCCCCCAAATTAGCGATTCATTGTTTATAAAAAGGAGAAGAATAATAATAATAATAATAATAATAATAATAATTAAAGCTGCAAGCAGCGTTGGAGGGCCCTCGCACGTCCGCGCTCGTCAGGGCGTGCGGCGGCTCCGTCCCGCCGCCGCTGGACTCCGACCCTTCCACGCGGCTCAGAACGTGCATGTAGTTTGAACAGCGCGTGAAGGACTTGCACGTCACTTCCCGCGTCTCCCATGTTGCGCTAGAAAACGGCCGCTAATGACGTCCTGTATTCCAGTATATTAAGTGTTGACTTCACTGTGAAGGTCTTGAGGCTTTTCAGACAAAACATGAAAAGTGTGAAACACACTGGAGAATCTACAGTGAACTTAGAAGAACTTTCGGTGCCATGGCGGGACACTGAACATTGACAACTCGCCACGGGTAAATCGTAAAAGATTATATAAAGCTTTTGATAACTTTTCATCTTGAATAGTGTTTCCACCAGCTGACCGAGTTTGAAGTCGATCGCTTTGACCCCCTCGGACTAGTTCGCTCATTTACGACCCCTATAAATGGCTGAAATTTTGACACTTAATTCAAAATGGCCGACTTCCTGTTGGGTTTAGGTCAATGCTCCAAGAGGCTTTTTTGTAGGTCCTATCGTCCCGCATAAGTATAGCGAATTTGGTAGATGTAGGTAATACGTACACCGGGGGCTAGTCCGTCAAAGTTTTGTAGGGGGCGCCGTAGAGCCATTTTGGCCCATCCAAACCTGTTAACCCAATAAGATTATTCATTGTAGGCCTCCTGACGTGTATGCCAAATTTGGTGAGTGTGCACGCATGTGTAAGCTCGGAAATCAAATTCGTGTTTCATGGCGAACAGGGCGTCGCCACAGTGACAGCGTTTGGCGAAACCTCAAGACCTTCATACCTTTGCATCAACCACATCTTGAGAATGTTTGGCTCAAATTTGAGGTGCCTGTGGTTAACCTGCTGAGAGAGAGACGTCCGAGAAAGAAGACATGTACCTCCTCCAGCCAGTAAGTGGCGCTATGACTATGGTTCAAAATTGCCACGTACATGTCTTCAGAGCTGGACAGTCATCAAACTGTATGAATTTGGTGAAGATAGGAACTTGTACAGTGGAGTTACAGCACTTTTAATTCTGATGGCGAAAAAAAAATTTCAATCGACATTGTCTGCGTCGCCACGGCAACAGCTTTTGACAGAGAGTCATGGCGTTCGCTCCAGACCAACATCAACATCTTGAGGCTTTCCTGACCAAATTTGAAGTGGATCCGATCAACTGGCTGGTCTTGAGCCATCGTAGCGTAAAACATAAAGTTTCCTGCCACCACTAGGTGGCGCTGTGATTTAGAATGAATATTGACATGTAGATGTGTTCAGGGCGGGACTCTCATCAGACATGTGAAGTTTGGTGCATATTGGATCACTTGCAGTCAAGTTATTAACAACTTCCTGTTTGACGGCGAGGCACAAAATTTTGAAAGCTCGCCACGTCCAAACCGTTAAAGATTATACAAAACCTTTAATAACTTTTCATCCTTGATTTTGTTTCTACCAGCTGACCAAGTTTGAAGTCGATTGCTTCAACCCCCTCGGACTAGTTCGTTCATTTACGACCCCTACTTTTCGCCATAAAATCCAAAATGGCCGACTTCCTGTTGGTTTTAAGGCATACCTCCAAGAGACTTTTCTGTGCGTCTTGAAGCGATACATATACCCTACAACTTTCGTACATGTAGATAATACGCAGTTCCGGGGCTGAGTTTTGGTGGCGCTATAGAGCCATCTTTTCACGCCCGTTTACGAAACCCATAAAATACGAAAATTTTCACCGTTCCTGAATTTTGTGCAAATTTTCCTGACTTTTCGTGCATGTTCAGGCCCCCAAATTTGCGTTTGTTTCGGTACAAGGAAAATAATAATAATAATAATAATAATAATAATAATAATAATAATAATAATAATAATAATAATAATAATTCCTTCAATTTCAACTATGTTTTCGGCCCCCTGGTCTCCTGGTTTTTTTCATTTGACGTATTTTTCCGAGGCCTACCTGCTCGGGGACTGTGAGGTCCGTACACGTCTTGGTTCTTGGGTTCTGGCCCGTTTTCCTCCCTTGCTCGTTTTCCCCCACGCAGTTTCAATAGGGTCCTCGCACCGCTTGGTGCTCGGGCCCTAATAATTCCTTCAGTTTCAACTATGTTTTTGGCCCCCTGGTCGCCTGGTTTTTTTCATTTGACGTATTTTTTCAAGGCCTACCTGCTCGGGGCCTGTGAGGTCCGTACACCTCTTGGTTCTTGGGTACTTGCACGTTTTCCTCCCTTGCTCGTTTTCCCCCACACAGTTACAATAGGGTCCTCGCACCGCTTGGTGCTCGGGCCCTAATTAAAGCTGCAAGCAGCGTTGGAGGGCCCTCGCACCTCTGTGTGCGTCGGGGCGTGCGGAGACTCCGCCCCTTCCACGCGGCTCAGAACGTTCATGTAGTTTGGACAGCGCGTGAAGGACTTACACGTCACTTCCCGCGTCCCCTATGTTGCCCTAGAAAACGGCCGCTAATGACGTCCTATATTCCAGTATATGAAGTGTTGACTACACTGTGAAGGTCTTGAGGCTTTTGTGACTAAACAGGAGAAGTGTGAAACACACTGGGTAACCTACAGTGAACTTGGAAGAACTTTCGGTGCCATGGCGAGACACAGAACTTTGACAGCTCGCCACGCCCAAACCGTTAAAGATAATATAAAGCTTTTGATGAACTTTTCATCTTTAATATTTGTCCTGCCAGCTGACCAAGTTTGAAGTCGATCGCTTCAATCACCTCGGAGTAGTTTGCTCATTTACGACCCCTATAAACCGCTGAAATTTTGATAGTTAATTCATGTTACTTTCTGTTGCCACAAGGTGGCGCTGTGACTTAGAATGAATATTGATATGTAGACGTGTTCAGGGCAAGACTCTCATCAGACATGTGAAGTTTAGTGCATATTGGATCACGTACAGTCAAGTTATTAACAACTTCCTGTTTGACGGTGAGGCACCGAATTTTGAGAGCTCGCCACGTCCAAACCGTTAAAGATTACAGAAAGCCTTTGATAACTTTTCATCCTTGAGATTGTTTCTACCAGCTGACCAAGTTTGAAGTCGATGGCTTCAACCCCCTCGGACTAGTTCATTCATTTACGACCCCTATTTATCGCAGCAATTTTGACACTTAATTCAAAATGGCCGACTTCCTGTTGGGTTTAGGTCAATGCTCCAAGAGGCTTTTCTGTAGGTCCTATCGTCCCGCACAAGTGTACCGAATTTGGTACATGTAGGTAAAACGTAGCCCGGGGGCTAGTTCGTCAAACTTTTGTAGGGGGCGCCGTAGAGCCATTTTGCCCCACCCAAACCTGTTAACCCAATAAGATTATTCATTTTAGGGCTCCTGACGTGTATGCCAAATTTGGTGAGTGTGCACGCATGCGTAAGCTTTGAAATTAAATTCGTTTTTCATGGCGAACAAGGCGTCGCCACGGTGACAGCGTTTGGCAAAACCTTAAGCCCTTCATAAATTTGCATCGGCCACGTCTTGAGAATCTTTGGCTCAAATTTGAGGTGTCTGTGGTTAACCTGCTGAGAGAGAGACGTCCGAGAAAGAAGACATGTACGGCCTCTCGCCAGTAGGTGGCGCTATGACTATGGTTCAAAATGGCCACGTACATGTCTTCAAAGGTGGACAGTCATCAAACTGTATGAATTTGATGAAGATAGGACCTTGTACAGTGGAGTTACAGCACTTTTAATTCTGATGGCGAAAAAAAAATTTCAATCGACAGTGTCTGCATTGCCACGGCAACAGCTTTTGACACAGAGTCACGGCGTTCGCTCCAGACCAACATCAACATCTTGAGGCTTTCCTAACCAAATTTGAAGTGGATCCAATCAACTGTCTGGTCTTGAGCCATCGTAGCGCAAAACATAAAGTTTCCTGTCAGCACCAGGTGGCGCTATGACTTAAAATGAATATTGACATGTAGATGTGTTCGGGGCGGGACTCTCATCAGACATGTGAAATCTGGTGCATATTGGATCACGTACAGTCAAGTTATTAACAACTTCCTGTTTGACGGCGAGGCACAAACTTTTGACAGCTCGCCACGTCCAAACCGTTAAAGATTATACCAAACCTTTAACAACTTTTCATCCTTGATATTATTTCTACCAGCTGACCAAGTTTGAAGTCGATCGCTTCAACCCCCTCAAACTAGTTCGTTCATTTACGAACCCTACTTTTTAACATAAAATCCAAAATGGCCGACTTCCTGTTGGGTTTAGGTCATTGGTCCAAATTACTTTTTTGTGCGTCTTTAAGTGATACATGAACCCACCAAATTGCGTACACGTACATAAATTGCAGTTCCGGGGGTAGGGGTTTTAGTGTTAGGGGGCGCTATAGAGCCATTTTGCCACGCCCATTTGTGAGACCCATTAAATACGAAATTTTTCGCCAGGCCTGATTCGTGTGCAAATTTTCCTGACTTTTCGTGCATGTTCAGGCCCTCAAATTTGCGTTTGTTTTGACACCAGAAGAATAATAATAATAATTAAAGCTGCAAGCAGCGTTGGAGGGCCCTCGCACGTCCGCGCTCGTCGGGGCGTGCGGCGGTTCCGTCCCGCCGCCGGACTCCGACCCTTCCACGCGGCTCAGAACGTGCATGTAGTTTGGACAGCGCGTGAAGGACTTGCACGTCACTTCCCGCGTCCCCCATGTTGCGCTAGAAAACGGCTGCTAATGACGTCCTGTATTCCAGTATATTAAGTGTTGACTTCACTGTGAAGGTCTTGAGGCTTTTCAGACAAAACATGAAAAGTGTGAAACACACTGGAGAATCTACAGTGAACTTAGAAGAACTTTCGGTGCCATGGCGGGACACTGAACTTTGACAACTCGCCGCGGGTAAATCGTAAAA
The DNA here is from genome assembly GCF_042242105.1 of Pempheris klunzingeri. Taxonomy (NCBI): domain Eukaryota; kingdom Metazoa; phylum Chordata; class Actinopteri; order Acropomatiformes; family Pempheridae; genus Pempheris; species Pempheris klunzingeri. The sequence continues at coordinate 24,377,038 of NC_092012.1, read as the reverse complement.
GATTATATAAAGCTTTTGATAACTTTTCATCTTGAATAGTGTTTTCACCAGCTGACTGAGTTTGAAGTCGATCGCTTTGACCCCCTCGGACTAGTTCATTCATTTACGACCCCTATTTATCGCAGCAATTTTGACACTTAATTCAAAATGGCCGACTTCCTGTTGGGTTTAGGTCAATGCTCCAAGAGGCTTTTTTGTAGGTCCTATCGTCCCGCATAAGTATACCGAATTTGGTAGATGTAGGTAAAACGTAACCCGGGGGCTAGTTCGTCAAAGTTTTGTAGGGGGCGCCGTAGAGCCATTTTGGCCCACCCAAACGTGTTAACCCAATAACATGATGCATTTTAGGCCTCCTAACGTGTATGCCAAATTTGGTGAGTCTGCATGTATGCGTAAGTGTGGAAATCAAACTCGTGTTTCATGGCGAACAGGGCGTCGCCACGACAACAGCGTTTGGCAAAAACTCAAGGGCCCCATAAGTTTGCATCAACCACATCTTGAGAATGTTTGGCTCAAATTTGAGGTGCCTGTGGTTAACCTGCTGAGAGAGAGATGTCCAAGAAAGAAGACATGTACCTCCTCCCGCCAGTAGGTGGCGCTATGACTATGGTTCAAAATGGCCACGTACATGTCTTCAGAGCCGGACAGTCATCAAACTGTATGAATTTGGTGAAGATAGGACCTTGTACAGTTGAGTTACAGCACTTTTAATTCTGATGGCGAAAAAAAAATTTCACTCGACAGTGTCTGCGTCGCCATGGCAACAGCTTTTGACAGAGACTCACGGCGTTCGCTCCAGACCAACATCAACATCTTCTGGCTTTCCTGACCAAATTTGAAGTGGATCAGATCAACTGACTGGTCTTGAGCCATTGTAGCGTAAAACATAAATTTTCCTGTCACCACCAGGTGGCGCTGTGACTTAGAATGAATATTGACATGTAGACGTGTTCAGGGCGGGACTCTCATCAGACATGTGAAGTTTGGTGCATATTGGATCACGTGCAGTCAAGTTATTAACAACTTCCTGTTTGACGGCGAGGCACAGAATTTTGAGAGCTCGCCACGTCCAAACCGTTAAAGATTATACCAAACCTTTAATAACTTTTCATCCTTGATATTGTTTCCACCAGCTGACCAAGTTTGAAGTCGATGGCTTCAACCCCCTCAGACTAGTTCGTTCATTTACGACCCCTACTTATTGCCATAAAATCCAAAATGGCCGACTTCCTGTTGGGTTTAGGACATACCTCCAAGAGACTTTTTTGTTCGTGTAGAAGAAATACATGAACCCACCAAATGTCATACAGATTTTTAAAACGCAGTTCCGGGGCTCGAGGTTTGAGGGCGCTATAGAGCCATTTTGCCACGCCCGTTTGTAAGACACCTAAAATATCAAATTTTTCGCCAAGACTGATGCGTGTGCAAATTTTCCTGACTTTTCGTGCATGTTCAGGCCCTCAAATTTGCGTTTGTTTTGGCACCAGAATAATAATAATAATAATAATAATAATAATAATAATAATAATAATAATAATAATCCACACAGTTTCAACTATGTTTTCAGCCCCCTGGTCACCTGGTTTTTTCCATTCCACGTATTTTTCCCAGGCCTACCTGCTCAGGGCCTATGAGGTCCGTACACCTATTGGTTCTTGGGTACTTGCACGTTTCCTCCCTTGCTCGTTTTTCCCCCACGCAGTTTCAATAGGGTCCTCGCACCGCTTGGTGCTCGGGCCCTAATAATAATAATTCCTTCAGTTTCAACTATGTTTTCAGCCCCCTGGTCACCTGGTTTTTTCCATTTGACATATTTTTCCCAGGCCTACCTGCTCGAGGACTGTGAGGTCCGTACACCTCTTGGTTCTTGGGTACTGGCCCGTTTTCCTCCCTTGCACGTTTTCCCCCACGCAGTTTCAATAGGGTCCTCGCACCGCTTGGTGCTCGGGCCCTAATAATAATCCACACAGTTTCAACTATGTTTCGAGCCCCCTGGTTGGCTGGTTTTTTGCCATGTCGCGTATTTTTTCGAGGCCTACCTGCTCGGGGACTGTGAGGTCCGTACACCTCTTGGTTCTTGGGTACTGGCCCGTTTTCCTCCCTTGCACGTTTTTCCCCCACGCAGTTTCAATAGGGTCCTCGCACCGCTTGGTGCTCGGGCCCTAATTAAAGCTGCAAGCAGCGTTGGAGGGCCCTCGCACCTCTGTGTGCGTCGGGGCGTGCGGAGACTCCGCCCCTTCCACGCGGCTCAGAACGTTCATGTAGTTTGGACAGCGCGTGAAGGACTTACACGTCACTTCCCGCGTCCCCTATGTTGCCCTAGAAAACGGCCGCTAATGACGTCCTATATTCCAGTATATGAAGTGTTGACTACACTGTGAAGGTCTTGAGGCTTTTGTGACTAAACAGGAGAAGTGTGAAACACACTGGGTAACCTACAGTGAACTTGGAAGAACTTTCGGTGCCATGGCGAGACACAGAACTTTGACAGCTCGCCACGCCCAAACCGTTAAAGATAATATAAAGCTTTTGATGAACTTTTCATCTTTAATATTTGTCCTGCCAGCTGACCAAGTTTGAAGTCGATCGCTTCAATCACCTCGGAGTAGTTCGCTCATTTACGACCCCTATAAACCGCTGAAATTTTGATAGTTAATTCATGTTACTTTCTGTTGCCACAAGGTGGCGCTGTGACTTAGAATGAATATTGATATGTAGACGTGTTCAGGGCAAGACTCTCATCAGACATGTGAAGTTTAGTGCATATTGGATCACGTACAGTCAAGTTATTAACAACTTCCTGTTTGACGGTGAGGCACCGAATTTTGAGAGCTCGCCACGCCCAAACCGTTAAAGATTACAGAAAGCCTTTGATAACTTTTCATCCTTGAGATTGTTTCTACCAGCTGACCAAGTTTGAAGTCGATGGCTTCAACCCCCTCGGACTAGTTCATTCATTTACGACCCCTATTTATCGCAGCAATTTTGACACTTAATTCAAAATGGCCGACTTCCTGTTGGGTTTAGGTCAATGCTCCAAGAGGCTTTTCTGTAGGTCCTATCGTCCCGCACAAGTGTACCGAATTTGGTACATGTAGGTAAAACGTAGCCCGGGGGCTAGTTCGTCAAAGTTTTCTAGGGGGCGCCGTAGAGCCATTTTGGCCCACCCAAACCTGTTAACCCAATAAGATTATTCATTTTAGGGCTCCTGACGTGTATGCCAAATTTGGTGAGTGTGCACGCATGCGTAAGCTTTGAAATTAAATTCGTTTTTCATGGCGAACAAGGCGTCGCCACGGTGACAGCATTTGGCGAAACCTTAAGCCCTTCATAAATTTGCATCGGCCACGTCTTGAGAATCTTTGGCTCAAATTTGAGGTGTCTGTGGTTAACCTGCTGAGAGAGAGACGTCCGAGAAAGAAGACATGTACGGCCTCTCGCCAGTAGGTGGCGCTATGACTATGGTTCAAAATGGCCACGTACATGTCTTCAAAGGTGGACAGTCATCAAACTGTATGAATTTGATGAAGATAGGACCTTGTACAGTGGAGTTACAGCACTTTTAATTCTGATGGCGAAAAAAAAATTTCAATCGACAGTGTCTGCATTGCCACGGCAACAGCTTTTGACACAGAGTCACGGCGTTCGCTCCAGACCAACATCAACATCTTGAGGCTTTCCTAACCAAATTTGAAGTGGATCCAATCAACTGTCTGGTCTTGAGCCATCGTAGCGCAAAACATAAAGTTTCCTGTCAGCACCAGGTGGCGCTATGACTTAAAATGAATATTGACATGTAGATGTGTTCGGGGCGGGACTCTCATCAGACATGTGAAATCTGGTGCATATTGGATCACGTACAGTCAAGTTATTAACAACTTCCTGTTTGACGGCGAGGCACAAACTTTTGACAGCTCGCCACGTCCAAACCGTTAAAGATTATACCAAACCTTTAACAACTTTTCATCCTTGATATTATTTCTACCAGCTGACCAAGTTTGAAGTCGATCGCTTCAACCCCCTCAAACTAGTTCGTTCATTTACGAACCCTACTTTTTAACATAAAATCCAAAATGGCCGACTTCCTGTTGGGTTTAGGTCATTGGTCCAAATTACTTTTTTGTGCGTCTTTAAGTGATACATGAACCCACCAAATTGCGTACACGTACATAAATTGCAGTTCCGGGGGTAGGGGTTTTAGTGTTAGGGGGCGCTATAGAGCCATTTTGCCACGCCCATTTGTGAGACCCATTAAATACGAAATTTTTCGCCAGGCCTGATTCGTGTGCAAATTTTCCTGACTTTTCGTGCATGTTCAGGCCCTCAAATTTGCGTTTGTTTTGACACCAGAAGAATAATAATAATAATTAAAGCTGCAAGCAGCGTTGGAGGGCCCTCGCACGTCCGCGCTCGTCGGGGCGTGCGGCGGTTCCGTCCCGCCGCCGGACTCCGACCCTTCCACGCGGCTCAGAACGTGCATGTAGTTTGGACAGCGCGTGAAGGACTTGCACGTCACTTCCCGCGTCCCCCATGTTGCGCTAGAAAACGGCTGCTAATGACGTCCTGTATTCCAGTATATTAAGTGTTGACTTCACTGTGAAGGTCTTGAGGCTTTTCAGACAAAACATGAAAAGTGTGAAACACACTGGAGAATCTACAGTGAACTTAGAAGAACTTTCGGTGCCATGGCGGGACACTGAACTTTGACAACTCGCCGCGGGTAAATCGTAAAAGATTATATAAAGCTTTTGATAACTTTTCATCTTGAATAGTGTTTTCACCAGCTGACTGAGTTTGAAGTCGATCGCTTTGACCCCCTCGGACTAGTTCATTCATTTACGACCCCTATTTATCGCAGCAATTTTGACACTTAATTCAAAATGGCCGACTTCCTGTTGGGTTTAGGTCAATGCTCCAAGAGGCTTTTCTGTAGGTCCTATCGTCCCGCATAACTATACCGAATTTGGTAGATGTAGGTGAAACGTAGCTCGGGGGCTAGTTCATCAAAGTTTTGTAGGGGGCGCCGTAGAGCCATTTTGGCCCACCGAAACGTGTTAACCCAATAAGATGATTCATTTTAGGCCTCCTAACGTGTATGCCAAATTTGGTGAGTCTGCATGTATGCGTAAGTGTGGAAATCAAACTCGTGTTTCATGGCGAACAGGGCGTCGCCACGTCAACAGCGTTTGGCAAAAACTCAAGGGCCCCATAAGTTTGCATCAACCACATCTTGAGAATGTTTGGCTCAAATTTGAGGTGTCTGCAATTAACCTGCTGAGAGAGAGATGTCCAAGAAAGAAGACATGTACCTCCTCCCGCCAGTAGGTGGCGCTATGACTATGGTTCAAAATGGCCACGTACATGTCTTCAGAGCCGGACAGTCATCAAACTGTATGAATTTGGTGAAGATAGGACCTTGTACAGTTGAGTTACAGCACTTTTAATTCTGATGGCGAAAAACAAATTTCACTCGACAGTGTCTGCGTCGCCATGGCAACAGCTTTTGACAGAGACTCACGTCGTTTGCTCCAGACCAACATCAACATCTTCTGGCTTTCCTGACCAAATTTGAAGTGGATCAGATCAACTGACTGGTCTTGAGCCATCGTAGCGTAAAACATAAATTTTCCTGTCACCACCAGGTGGCGCTGTGACTTAGAATGAACATTGACATGTAGACGTGTTCAGGGCGGGACTCTCATCAGACATGTGAAGTTTGGTGCATATTGGATCACGTGCAGTCAAGTTATTAACAACTTCCTGTTTGACGGCGAGGCACAGAATTTTGAGAGCTCGCCACGTCCAAACCGTTAAAGATTATACCAAACCTTTAATAACTTTTCATCCTTGATATTGTTTCCACCAGCTGACCAAGTTTGAAGTCGATGGCTTCAACCCCCTCAGACTAGTTCGTTCATTTACGACCCCTACTTATTGCCATAAAATCCAAAATGGCCGACTTCCTGTTGGGTTTAGGACATACCTCCAAGAGACTTTTTTGTTCGTGTAGAAGAAATACATGAACCCACCAAATGTCATACAGATTTTTAAAACGCAGTTCCGGGGCTCGAGGTTTGAGGGCGCTATAGAGCCATTTTGCCACGCCCGTTTGTAAGACACCTAAAATATCAAATTTTTCGCCAAGACTGATGCGTGTGCAAATTTTCCTGACTTTTCGTGCATGTTCAGGCCCTCAAATTTGCGTTTGTTTTGGCACCAGAATAATAATAATAATAATAATAATAATAATAATAATAATAATAATAATAATAATAATAATAATAATAATCCACACAGTTTCAACTATGTTTTCGGCCCCCTGGTCACCTGGTTTTTTCCATTCCACGTATTTTTCCCAGGCCTACCTGCTCGGGGCCTATGAGGTCCGTACACCTATTGGTTCTTGGGTACTTGCACGTTTCCTCCCTTGCTCGTTTTTCCCCCACGCAGTTTCAATAGGGTCCTCGCACCGCTTGGTGCTCGGGCCCTAATAATAATAATCCACACAGTTTCAACTATGTTTCGAGCCCCCTGGTTGGCTGGTTTTTTGCCATGTCGCGTATTTTTTCGAGGCCTACCTGCTCGGGGACTGTGAGGTCCGTACACCTCTTGGTTCTTGGGTACTGGCCCGTTTTCCTCCCTTGCACGTTTTTCCCCCACGCAGTTTCAATAGGGTCCTCGCACCGCTTGGTGCTCGGGCCCTAATTAAAGCTGCAAGCAGCGTTGAAGGGCCCTCGCACCTCCACGCGCGTCGGGGCGTGCGGCGGCCCTGTCCCGTTGTTGGACTCCGACCCTTCCATGCGCTTTCAGAACGTTCATGTAGTTTGGACAGCGCGTGAAGGACTTACACGTCACTTCCTGCGTCCCCTATGTGGCGCTAGAGAACAGTCACTAATCACATCCTGTATTCCAGTATATGAAGTGTTGACTACACTGAAAATTTCATGCAAATCAAATGATCATTGCCATAGACGTGTTACTTCCTGTTGCCACCAGGTGGCGCAATGACTGTGGTCACTAATTGGCATCTAGATGTCTTCAGGCCGGGACTCTTATTAAGCGTGACAAGTTTGAAAGAGATTGGATAATGTACACTGAAGTTACAGCAATTTCCTGTTCCATGGCGAACAGCGTTGCCATGGTGACAGCGTCTGAGAATACGTCAAGAGCTTCATAACTTTGCATCATCCATGTAGTGGGAATGTTTGGATCAAATTTGAGGTGTCTGTGATCAACCTGCTGAGAGAGAAACGTCTGAGAATAAAACATGCACTTCCTCTTGCCACTAGGTGGCGCTATGACTTTGAATGAATATTGACATGTAGACGTCTTCAGGGCGGGACTCTCATCAGACATGTCAAGATTGGTGCTGATTGGATCACGTACAGTCAAGTTATTAACAATTTCCTGTTTGATGGCGAGTCATGGCGAGACACTGAACTTTACCAGCTCGCCACGCCCAAACCGTTAAAGATTATATCAAACCTTTGATAACTTTTCATCCTTGATATTGTTTGTACCAGCTGACCAAGTTTGAAGTCGATCGCTTGAACCCCCTCGGACTAGTTCGTTCATTTACGTCCCCTGTAAATCGCCAAAAATGTGTGAAAAATCCAATATGGCCGACGTCCTGTTGGGTTTAGGTCAATGCTCCAAGAGGCTTTTTTGTAGGTCCTATGGTCTCGCATATGTATACCGAATTTGGTACATGTAGGTAAAACGTAGACCCGGGGCTAGTTCGTCAAAGTTTTGTAGGGGGCGCCATAGAGCCATTTTGGCCCACCGAAACCCGTGAACTAAATAAGATTACTCATTTTAGGCCTCCTGACGTGCATGCCAAATTTGGTGAGTGTGCACGTATGCATAAGCTTCGAAATTACGTTCGATTTTCATGGCGAACAAGGCGTCGCCACGGTGACAGCGTTTGGCGAAACCTCAAGCCCTTCATAACTTTGCATCAACCACGTTTTGAGAATGTTTGGCTAAAATTTGAAGTGTCTGTGGTTAACCTGCTGAGAGAGAGACGTCCGAGAAAGAAGACATGTACCTCTTCTAGCCAGTAGGTGGCGCTATGACTATGGTTCAAAATGGCCACGTACATGTCTTCAGAGCCGGACAGTCATCAAACTGTATGAATTTGGTGAAGATAGGACCTTGTACAGTGGAGTTACAGCACTTTCAATTTTCATGGCGTAAAAAAAATTTCAATCGACAGTGTCTGCGTCGCCACGGCAACAGCTTTTGACGGAGACTCACGGCGTTCGCTCCAGACCAACACCAACATCTTCTGGCTTTCCTGACCAAATTTGAAGTGGATCCGATCAACTGGCTGGTCTTGAGCCATCATAGCGTAAAACATAAAGTTTCCTGTCACCACCAGGTGGCGCTGTGACTTTGAATGAATATTGACACGTAGACGTGTTCGGGGCGGGACTCTCATCAGGCATGTGAAGTTTGGTGCTGATTGGATCACGTACAGTCAAGTTATTAACAATTTCCTGTTTGATGGCGAGTCATGGCGAGACACTGAACTTTGCCAGCTCGCCACGCCCAAACCGTTAAAGTAATAACAAGACTTTTAATAACTTTTCATCATTGAGGCCTTCTCTACCAGCTGACCAAGTTTGAAGTCAATCGCTTGAACCCCCTCGGACTAGTTCGTTCATTTACGTCCCCTGTAAATCGCCAAAAATGCGTGAAAAATCCAATATGGCTGACTTCCTGTTGGGTTTAGGTCATCGCTCCAAGAGACTTTTTTGTTCGTCCTGAAGAGATACACGAACCCACCGAATTTCGTACATGTACATAAAACGCAGTTCCGGGGCTGAGTTTAGGTGGCGCTACAGAGCCATTTTGCCACGGCCATTTGCGAAACCTTTAAAATACGTAATTTTTCGCCATGTCTGAATTTTGTGCAAATTTTGGTGAGTTTTCGTGCATGTTCAGGCCCCCAAATTAGCGATTCATTGTGGATAAAAAGAAGAATAATAATAATTAAAGCTGCAAGCAGCGTTGGAGGGCCCTCGCACCTCCGCGCGCGTCGGGCGTGTGGCGGCTCCGTCCCGCCGCCGGACTCCGAGCCTTCCACACGAGCCAGAACGTTCATGTAGTTTGGACAGCGCGTGAAGGACTTACACGTCACTATGTTGCGCTATGAAACGGCCGCTAATGACGTCCTGTATTCCTGTATACGAAGTGTTGACTACACTGTGAAGGTCTTGAGGCTTCTCTGACAAAACATGAGCAGTGTGAAACACACTGGAGAATCTACAGTGAACTTGGAAGAGCTTTCGGTTCCATGGCGAGACACAGAACTTTGACAGCTTGCCACGGGCAAAGCGTAAAAGATTATAGAAAGCTTTTGATAACTTTTCATCGTGAATACTGCTTCTACCAGCTGACCGAGTTTGAAGTCGATTGGTTCAACCCCCTCGGACTAGTTCGCTCATTTACGACCCCTATAAATGGCTGAAATTTTGACACTTGATTCAAAATGGCCGACTTCCTGTTGGGTTTAGGTCAACGCTCCAAGAGGCTTTTTTGTAGGTCCTATCGTCCTGCATAAGTATACCGAATTTGGTAGATGTAGGTAAAACGTAGCCCGGGGGCTAGTTCGTCAAAATGTTGTAGGGGGCACCGTAGAGCCATTTTGCCCCACCCAAACCTGTTAACCCAATACGATTATTCATTTTAGGCCTCCTGACATGTATGCTAAATTTGGTGAGTCTGCACGTATGCGTAAGTGTGGAAATCAAACTCGTGTTGCATGGCGAACAGGGCGTCGCCACGACAACAGCGTTTGGCAAAAACTCAAGGGCCCCATAAGTTTGCATCAACCACATCTTGAGAATGTTTGGCTCAAATTTGAGGTGTCTGCAATTAACCTGCTGAGAGAGAGATGTCCAAGAAAGAAGACATGTACGGCCTCCCGCCAGTAGGTGGCGCTATGACTATGGTTCAAAATGGCCACGTACATGTCTTCAAAGGTGGACAGTCATCAAACTGTATGAATTTGGTGAAGATAGGACCTTGTACAGTGGAGTTACAGCACTTTTAATTCTGATGGCGAAAAAAAAAATTCACTCGACAGTGTCTGCGTCGCCATGGCAACAGCTTTTGACAGAGACTCACGTCGTTCGCTCCAGACCAACATCAACATCTTCTGGCTTTCCTGACCAAATTTGAAGTGGATCAGATCAACTGACTGGTCTTGAGCCATCGTAGCGTAAAACATAAATTTTCCTGTCACCACCAGGTGGCGCTGTGACTTAGAATGAACATTGACATGTAGACGTGTTCAGGGCGGGACTCTCATCAGACATGTGAAGTTTGGTGCATATTGGATCACGTGCAGTCAAGTTATTAACAACTTCCTGTTTGACGGCGAGGCACAGAATTTTGAGAGCTCGCCACGTCCAAACCGTTAAAGATTATACCAAACCTTTAATAACTTTTCATCCTTGATATTGTTTCCACCAGCTGACCAAGTTTGAAGTCGATGGCTTCAACCCCCTCAGACTAGTTCGTTCATTTACGACCCCTACTTATTGCCATAAAATCCAAAATGGCCGACTTCCTGTTGGGTTTAGGACATACCTCCAAGAGACTTTTTTGTTCGTGTAGAAGAAATACATGAACCCACCAAATGTCATACAGATTTTTAAAACGCAGTTCCGGGGCTCGAGGTTTGAGGGCGCTATAGAGCCATTTTGCCACGCCCGTTTGTAAGACACCTAAAATATCAAATTTTTCGCCAAGACTGATGCGTGTGCAAATTTTCCTGACTTTTCGTGCATGTTCAGGCCCTCAAATTTGCGTTTGTTTTGGCACCAGAAGAATAATAATAATAATAATAATAATAATAATAATAATAATAATAATAATAATAATAATAATAATCCACACAGTTTCAACTATGTTTTCGGCCCCCTGGTCACCTGGTTTTTTCCATTCCACGTATTTTTCCCAGGCCTACCTGCTCAGGGCCTATGAGGTCCGTACACCTATTGGTTCTTGGGTACTTGCACGTTTCCTCCCTTGCTCGTTTTTCCCCCACGCAGTTTCAATAGGGTCCTCGCACCGCTTGGTGCTCGGGCCCTAATTAAAGCTGCAAGCAGCGTTGAAGGGCCCTCGCACCTCCGCGCGTGTCGGGGCGTGCGGCGGCCCCGTCTTGTGTTGGACTCCGACCCTTCCATGCGCTTTTAGAACGTTCATGTAGTTTGGACAGCGCGTGAAGGACTTACACGTCACTTCCTGCGTCCTCTATGTGGCGCTAGAGAACAGTCACTAATCACATCCTGTATTCCAGTATATGAAGTGTTGACTACACTGTGAAAATTTCATGCAAATCAAATGATCATTGCCATAGACGTGTTAGTTCCTGTTGCCACCAGGTGGCGCAATGACTGTGGTCAGTAATTGGCATCTAGATGTCTTCAGGTCGGGACTCTTATTAAGCGTGACAAGTTTGAAAGAGATTGGATAATGTACACTGAAGTTACAGCAATTTCCTGTTCCATGGCGAACAGCGTTGCCATGGTGACAGCGTCTGACAAAACGTCAAGAGCTTCATAACTTTGCATCATCCATGTAGTGGGAATGTTTGGATCAAATTTGAGGTGTCTGTGATCAACCTGCTGAGAGAGAAACGTCTGAGAATAAAACATGCACTTCCTCTTGCCACTAGGTGGCGCTATGACTTTGAATGAATATTGACATGTAGACGTCTTCAGGGCGGGACTCTCATCAGACATGTCAAGATTGGTGCTGATTGGAACACGTACAGTCAAGTTATTAACAATTTCCTGTTTGATGGCGAGTCATGGCGAGACACTGAACTTTACCAGCTCGCCACGCCCAAACCGTTAAAGATTATATCAAACCTTTGATAACTTTTCATCCTTGATATTGTTTGTACCAGCTGACCAAGTTTGAAGTCGATCGCTTGAACCCCCTCGGACTAGTTCGTTCATTTACGTCCCCTGTAAATCGCCAAAAATGTGTGAAAAATCCAATATGGCCGACGTCCTGTTGGGTTTAGGTCAATGCTCCAAGAGGCTTTTTTGTAGGTCCTATGGTCTCTCATATGTATACCGAATTTGGTACATGTAGGTAAAACGTAGACCGGGGGCTAGTTCGTCAAAGTTTTGTAGGGGGCGCCATAGAGCCATTTTGGCCCACCGAAACCCGTGAACTAAATAAGATTACTCATTTTAGGCCTCCTGACGTGCATGCCAAATTTGGTGAGTGTGCACGCATGCATAAGCTTCGAAATTATGTTCGATTTTCATGGCGAACAAGGCGTCGCCACAGTGACAGCGTTTGGCGAAACCTCAAGCCCTTCATAACTTTGCATCAACCACGTCTTGAGAATGTTTGGCTAAAATTTGAAGTGTCTGTGGTTAACCTGCTGAGAGAGAGACGTCCGAGAAAGAAGACATGTACCTCCTCTAGCCAGTAGGTGGCGCTATGACTATGGTTCAAAATGGCCACGTACATGTCTTCAGAGCCGGACAGTCATCAAACTGTATGAATTTGGTGAAGATAGGACCTTGTACAGTGGAGTTACAGCACTTTCAATTTTGATGGCGTAAAAAAAATTTCAATCGACAGTGTCTGCGTCGCCACGGCAACAGCTTTTGACGGAGACTCACGGCGTTCGCTCCAGACCAACACCAATATCTTCTGGCTTTCCTGACCAAATTTGAAGTGGATCCGATCAACTGGCTGGTCTTGAGCCATCATAGCGTAAAACATAAAGTTTCCTGTCACCACCAGGTGGCGCTGTGACTTAGAATGAATATTGACACGTAGACGTGTTCAGGGCGGGACTCTCATCAGACATGTCAAGTTTGGTGCTGATTGGATCACGTACAGTCAAGTTATTAACAATTTCCTGTTTGATGGCGAGTCATGGCGAGACACTGAACTTTGCCAGCTCGCCACGCCCAAACCGTTAAAGTAATAACAAGACTTTTAATAACTTTTCATCATTGAGGCCTTCTCTACCAGCTGACCAAGTTTGAAGTCGATCGCTTGAACCCCCTCGGACGAGTTCGTTCATTTACGTCCCCTGTAAATCGCCAAAAATGCGTGAAAAATCCAATATGGCCGACTTCCTGTTGGTTTTAGGTCATTGGTCCAAATTAGTTTTTTGTGCGTCTTGAAGAGATACACGAACCCACCGAATTGCATACACGTGAAAAAATCGCACTTCTGGAGCAGTGGGTTGAGGGCGCTATAGAGCCATTTTGCCACGCCCATTTGCGAAACCTTTAAAATACGTAATTTTTCACCACGACTGATGCGTGTGCAAATTTTGGTGAGTTTTCGTGCATGTTCAGGCCCCCAAATTAGCAATTCATTGTGGATAATAATAATAATAATAATAATTAAAGCTGCAAGCAGCGTTGAAGGGCCCTCGCACCTCCGCGCGCGTCGGGGCGTGCGGCAGCTCCGTCCCGTTGTTGGACTCCGACCCTTCCATGCGCTTTCAGAACGTTCATGTAGTTTGGACAGCGCGTGAAGGACTTACACGTCACTTCCTGCGTCCCCTATGTGGCGCTAGAGAACAGTCACTAATCACATCCTGTATTCCAGTATATGAAGTGTTGACTACACTGTGAAAATTTCATGCAAATGAAATGATCATTGCCATAGACGTGTTACTTCCTGTTGCCACCAGGTGGCGCAATGACTGTGGTCACTAATTGGAATCTAGATGTCTTCAGGCCGGGACTCTTATTAAGCGTGACAAGTTTGAAAGAGATTGGATAATGTACACTGAAGTTACAGCAATTTCCTGTTCCATGGCGAACAGCGTTGCCATGGTGACAGCGTCTGAGAAAACGTCAAGAGCTTCATAACTTTGCATCATCCATGTAGTGGGAATGTTTGGATCAAATTTGAGGTGTCTGTGATCAACCTGCAGAGAGAGAAACGTCTGAGAATAAAACATGCACTTCCTCTTGCCACTAGGTGGCATTATGACTTTGAATGAATATTAACATGTAGACGTCTTCAGGGCGGAACTCTCATCAAACATGTCAAGATTGGTGCTGATTGGATCACGTACAGTCAAGTAATTAACAATTTCCTGTTTGATGACGAGTCATGGCGAGACACTGAACTTTACCAGCTCGCCACGCCCAAACCGTTAAAGATTATATCAAACCTTTGATAACTTTTCATCCTTGATATTGTTTGTACCAGCTGACCAAGTTTGAAGTCGATCGCTTGAACCCCCTCGGAGTAGTTTGTTCATTTACGTCCCCTGTAAATCGCCAAAAATGTGTGAAAAATCCAATATGGCCGACGTCCTGTTGGGTTTTGGTCAATGCTCCAAGAGGCTTTTTTGTAGGTCCTATGGTCCCGCATATGTATACCGAATTTGGTACATGTAGGTAAAACGTAGACCGGGGGCTAGTTCGTCAAAGTTTTGTAGGGGGCGCCATAGAGCCATTTTGGCCCACCGAAACCCGTGAACTAAATAAGATTACTCATTTTAGGCCTCCTGACGTGCATGCCAAATTTGGTGAGTGTGCACGCATGCATAAGCTTCGAAATTACGTTCCATTTTCATGGCGAACAAGGCGTCGCCACGGTGACAGCGTTTGGCGAAACCTCAAGCCCTTCATAACTTTGCATCAACCACGTCTTGAGAATGTTTGGCTAAAATTTGAAGTGTCTGTGGTTAACCTGCTGAGAGAGAGACGTCCAAGAAAGAAGACATGTACCTCCTCTAGCCAGTAGGTGGCGCTATGACTATGGTTCAAAATGGCCACGTACATGTCTTCAGAGGCGGACAGTCATCAAACTGTATGAATTTGGTGAAGATAGGACCTTGTACAGTGGAGTTACAGCACTTTCAATTTTCATGGCGTAAAAAAAATTTCAATCGACAGTGTCTGCGTCGCCACGGCAACAGCTTTTGACGGAGACTCACAACGTTCGCTCCAGACCAACACCAACATCTTCTGGCTTTCCTGACCAGATTTGAAGTGGATCCGATCAACTGGCTGGTCTTGAGCCATCATAGCGTAAAACATAAAGTTTCCTGTCACCACCAGGTGGCGCTATGACTTTGAATGAATATTGACATGTAGACGTCTTCAGGGCGGGACTCTCATCAGACATGTCAAGTTTGGTGCTGATTGGATCACGTACAGTCAAGTTATTAACAATTTCCTGTTTGATGGCGAGTCATGGCGAGACACTGAACTTTGCCAGCTCGCCACGGCCAAACCGTTAAAGTAATAACAAGACTTTTAATAACTTTTCATCATTGAGGCCTTCTCTACCAGCTGACCAAGTTTGACGTCGATCGCTTGAACCCCCTCGGACTAGTTCGTTCATTTACGTCCCCTGTAAATCGCCAAAAATGCGTGAAAAATCCAATATGGCTGACTTCCTGTTGGGTTTAGGTCATCGCTCCAAGAGACTTTTTTGTTCGTCCTGAAGAGATACACGAACCCACCGAATTTCGTACATGTACATAAAACGCAGTTCCGGGGCTGAGTTTAGGTGGCGCTACAGAGCCATTTTGCCATGGCCATTTGCGAAACCTTTAAAATACGTAATTTTTCGCCATGTCTGAATTTTGTGCAAATTTTGGTGAGTTTTCGTGCATGTTCAGGCCCCCAAATTAGCGATTCATTGTTTATAAAAAGGAGGAGAAGAATAATAATAATAATAATAATAATAATAATAATTCCTTCAGTTTCAACTATGTTTTTGGCCCCCTGGTCGCCTGGTTTTTTTCATTTGACGTATTTTTTCGAGGCCTACCTGCTCGGGGACTGTGAGGTCCGTACACCTCTTGGTTCTTGGGTACTTGCACGTTTTCCTCCCTTGCTCGTTTTCCCCCACACAGTTACAATAGGGTCCTCGCACCGCTTGGTGCTCGGGCCCTAATTAAAGCTGCAAGCAGCGTTGGAGGGCCCTCGCACCTCGGCGCGCGTCGGGGCGTGCGGCGGCCCCGTCCCGTTGTTGGACTCCGACCCTTCCATGCGCTTTCAGAACGTTCATGTAGTTTGGACAGCGCATGAAGGACTTACACGTCACTTCCTGCGTCCCCTATGTGGCGCTAGAGAACAGTCACTAATCACATCCTGTATTCCAGTATATGAAGTGTTGACTACACTGTGAAAATTTCATGCAAATCAAATGATCATTGCCATAGACGTGTTACTTCCTGTTGCCACCAGGTGGCGCAATGACTGTGGTCACTAATTGGAATCTAGATGTCTTCAGGCCGGGACTCTTATTAAGCGTGACAAGTTTGAAAGAGATTGGATAATGTACACTGAAGTTACAGCAATTTCCTGTTCCATGGCGAACAGCGTTGCCATGGTGACAGCGTCTGACAAAACGTCAAGAGCTTCATAACTTTGCATCATCCATGTAGTGGGAATGTTTGGATCAAATTTGAGGTGTCTGTGATCAACCTGCTGAGAGAGAAACGTCTGAGAATAAAACATGCACTTCCTCTTGCCACTAGGTGGCGCTATGACTTTGAATGAATATTGACATGTAGACGTCTTCAGGGCGGGACTCTCATCAGACATGTCAAGATTGGTGCTGATTGGATCACGTACAGTCAAGTTATTAACAATTTCCTGTTTGATGGCGAGTCATGGCGAGACACTGAACTTTACCAGCTCGCCACGCCCAAACCGTTAAAGATTATATCAAACCTTTGATAACTTTTCATCCTTGATATTGTTTGTACCAGCTGACCAAGTTTGAAGTCGATCGCTTGAACCCCCTCGGACTAGTTCGTTCATTTACATCCCCTGTAAATCGCCAAAAATGTGTGAAAAATCCAATATGGCCGACGTCCTGTTGGGTTTAGGTCAATGCTCCAAGAGGCTTTTTTGTAGGTCCTATGGTCTCGCATATGTATACCGAATTTGGTACATGTAGGTAAAACGTAGACCGGGGGCTAGTTCGTCAAAGTTTTGTAGGGGGCGCCATAGAGCCATTTTGGCCCACCGAAACCCGTGAACTAAATAAGATTACTCATTTTAGGCCTCCTGACGTGCATGCCAAATTTGGTGAGTGTGCACGCATGCATAAGCTTCAAAATTACGTTCGATTTTCATGGCGAACAAGGCGTCGCCACGGTGACAGCGTTTGGCGAAACCTCAAGCCCTTCATAACTTTGCATCAACCACGTTTTGAGAATGTTTGGCTAAAATTTGAAGTGTCTGTGGTTAACCTGCTGAGAGAGAGACGTCCGAGAAAGAAGACATGTACCTCCTCTAGCCAGTAGGTGGCGCTATGACTATGGTTCAAAATGGCCACGTACATGTCTTCAGAGCCGGACAGTCATCAAACTGTATGAATTTGGTGAAGATAGGACCTTGTACAGTGGAGTTACAGCACTTTCAATTTTGATGGCGTAAAAAAAATTTCAATCGACAGTGTCTGCGTCGCCACGGCAACAGCTTTTGACGGAGACTCACGGCGTTCGCTCCAGACCAACACCAACATCTTCTGGCTTTCCTGACCAAATTTGAAGTGGATCCGATCAACTGACTGGTCTTGAGCCATCATAGCGTAAAACATAAAGTTTCCTGTCACCACCAGGTGGCGCTGTGACTTAGAATGAATATTGACACGTAGACGTGTTCGGGGCGGGACTCTCATCAGACATGTGAAGTTTGGTGCTGATTGGATCACGTACAGTCAAGTTATTAACAATTTCCTGTTTGATGGCGAGTCATGGCGAGACACTGAACTTTGCCAGCTCGCCACGCCCAAACCGTTAAAGTAATAACAAGACTTTTAATAACTTTTCATCATTGATGCCTTCTCTACCAGCTGACCAAGTTTGAAGTCAATCGCTTGAACCCCCTCGGACTAGTTCGTTCATTTACGTGCCCTGTAAATCGCCAAAAATGCGTGAAAAATCCAATATGGCTGACTTCCTGTTGGGTTTAGGTCATCGCTCCAAGAGACTTTTTTGTTCGTCCTGAAGAGATACAGGAACCCACCGAATTTCGTACATGTACATAAAACGCAGTTCCGGGGCTGAGTTTAGGTGGCGCTACAGAGCCATTTTGCCACGGCCATTTGCGAAACCTTTAAAATACGTAATTTTTCGCCATGTCTGAATTTTGTGCAAAGTTTGGTGAGTTTTCGTGCATGTTCAGGCCCCCAAATTAGCGATTCATTGTGGATAAAAAGAATAATAATAATAATAATAATAATAATAATAATAATAATAATAATTCCTTCAGTTTCAACTATGTTTTTGGCCCCCTGGTCGCCTGGTTTTTTTCATTTGACGTATTTTTTCGAGGCCTACCTGCTCGGGGCCTGTGAGGTCCGTACACCTCTCGGTTCTTGGGTACTTGCACGTTTTCCTCCCTTGCTCGTTTTCCCCTTCGGGTTTCAATAGGGTCCTCGCACCGCTTGGTGCTCGGGCCCTAATTAAAGCTGCAAGCAGCGTTGGAGGGCCCTCGCACGTCCACGCTCGTCAGGGCGTGCGGCGGTTCCGTCCCGCCGCCGGACTCCGACCCTTCCACGCGGCTCAGAACGTGCATGTAGTTTGGACAGCGCGTGAAGGACTTGCACGTCACTTCCCGCGTCCCCCATGTTGCGCTAGAAAACGGCTGCTAATGACGTCCTGTATTCCAGTATATTAAGTGTTGACTTCACTGTGAAGGTCTTGAGGCTTTTCAGACAAAACATGAAAAGTGTGAAACACACTGGAGAATCGACAGTGAACTTAGAAGAACTTTCGGTGCCATGGCGGGACACTGAACTTTGACAACTCGCCACGGGTAAATCGTAAAAGATTATATAAAGCTTTTGATAACTTTTCATCTTGAATAGTGTTTTCACCAGCTGACTGAGTTTGAAGTCGATCGCTTTGACCCCCTCGGACTAGTTCGCTCATTTACGACCCCTATAAATGGCTGAAATTTTGACACTTAATTCAAACTGGCCGACTTCCTGTTGGGTTTAGGTCAACGCTCCAAGAGGCTTTTTTGTAGGTCCTATCGTCCCGCATAAGTATACCGAATTTGGTACATGTAGGTAAAACGTACACCGGGGGCTAGTTTGTCAAAGTTTTGTAGGGGGCGCCGTAGAGCCATTTTGGCCCATCCAAATCTGTTAACCCAATAAGATTATTCATTGTAGGCCTCCTGACGTGTATGCCAAATTTCGTGAGTGTGCACGCATGTGTAAGCTCGGAAATGAAAGTCGTTTTCCATGGCGAACGAGGCGTCGCCACGGCGACAGCGTTTGGCGAAACCTCAAGCCCTTCATACCTTTGCATCAACCACATCTTGAGAATGTTTGGCTCAAATTTGAGGTGTCTGTGGATAACCTGCTGAGAGAGAGACGTCCGAGAAAGAAGACATGTACCTCCTCCCGCCAGTAGGTGGCGCTATGACCATGGTTCAAAATGGCCATGTACATGTCTTCAGAGCCGGACAGTCATCAAACTGTATGAATTTGGTGAAGATAGGACCTTGTACAGTGGAGTTACAGCAGTTTTAATTTTGATGGCGAAAAAAAATTTTCAATCGACAGTGTCTGCGTCGCCATGGCAACAGCTTTTGACGGAGACTCACGGCGTTCGCTCCAGACCAACATCAACATCTTCTGGCTTTCCTGACCAAATTTGAAGTGGATCCGATCAACTGGCTGGTCTTGAGCCATCATAGCGTAAAATATAAAGTTTCCTGTCACCACTAGGTGGCGCTGTGACTTAGAATGAATATTGACATGTAGACTTGTTCGGGGCGGGAGTCTCATCAGAAATCTGAAGTTTGGTGCATATTTGATCACATACAGTCAAGTTATTAACAACTTCCTGTTTGACGGCAAGGCTCAGAATTTTGAGAGCTCACCACGCCCAAACCGTTAAAGATTATACAAAACCTTTGATAACTTTTCATCCTTGATATTGTTTCTATCACCTGACCAAGTTTGAAGTTGATAGCTTCAACCACCTCGTACGAGTTCGTTCATTTACGACCCCTACTTTTCGCCATAAAATCCAAAATGGCTGACTTCCTGTTGGTTTTAAGGCATACCTCCAAGAGACTTTTCTATGCGTCTTGAAACCATACATATACCCTACAACTTTCGTACATGTACATTATACGCAGTTCCGGGGCTGAGTTTTGGTGGCGCTACAGAGCCATTTTTTCACGCCCGTTTACGAAACCCATGAAATACGAAAATTTTTGATGTGCTTGAATTTTGTGCAAATTTTCCTGAGTTTTCGTGCATGTTCAGGCACCCAAATTAGCCTTTGTAAATACACAAGAAAAATAATAATAATAATAATAATAATAATAATAATAATAATAATAATAATTCCTTCAGTTTCAACTATGTTTTCGGCCCCCTGGTCACCTGGTTTTTTCCATTTGACATATTTTTCCGAGGCCTACCTGCTCGAGGACTGTGAGGTCCGTACACCTCTCGGTTCTTGGGTTCTCGCCCGTTTTCCTCCCTTGCACGTTTTCCCCCTCGGGTTTCAATAGGGTCCTCGCACCGCTTGGTGCTCGGGCCCTAATAATAATAATAATAATTCCTTCAGTTTCAACTATGTTTTTGGCCCCCTGGTCGCCTGGTTTTTTTCATTTGACGTATTTTTTCAAGGCCTACCTGCTCGGGGCCTGTGAGGTCCGTACACCTCTCGGTTCTTGGGTACTTGCACGTTTTCCTCCCTTGCTCGTTTTCCCCCACACAGTTACAATAGGGTCCTCGCACCGCTTGGTGCTCGGGCCCTAATTAAAGCTGCAAGCAGCGTTGGAGGGCCCTCGCACCTCCGCGCTCGTCGGGGGGTGCGGCGGCTCCGTCCCGCCGCCGGACTCCGACCCTTCCACGCGGCTCAGAACGTGCGTGTAGTTTGGACAGCGCGTGAAGGAGTTACACGTCACTTCCCGCGTCCCGTATGTTGCGCTAGAAAACGGCCACTAATGATGTCCTGTATTCCAGTATATGAAGTGTTGACTACACTGTGAAGGTCTTGAGGCTTTTCAGAGAAAACATGAGAAGTGTGAAACACACTGGAGAATCTACAGTCAACTTAGAAGAACTTTCGGTGCCATGGCGGGACACTGAACTTTGACAGCACGCCACGCCCAAACCGTAAAAGATTATATAAAGCTTTTGATAACTTTTCATCTTGAATAGTGTTTCCACCAGCTGACCGAGTTTGAAGTCGATCGCTTCGACCCCCTCGGACTAGTTCGCTCATTTACGACCCCTATAAATGGCTGAAATTTTGACACTTAATTCAAAATGGCCGACTTCCTGTTGGGTTTAGGTCAACGCTCCGAGAGGCTTTTTTGTAGGTCCTATCGTCCCTCATAAGTATACCGACTTTGGTAGATGTAGGTGAAACGTAGCCCGGGGGCTAGTTCGTCAAAGTTTTGTAGGGGGCGCCGTAGAGCCATTTTGGTCCACCCAAACCTGTTAACCCAATAACATTATTCATTGTAGGCCTCCTGACGTGTATGCCAAATTTGGTGAGTGTGCACGTATGCGTAAGTGTGGAAATTAAATTCGTGTTTCATGGCGAACAGGGCGTCGCCATGGCGACAGCGTTTGGCAAAACCTCAAGCCCTTCATAACTTTGCATCAACCACATCTTCAGAATGTTTGGCTCAAATTTGAGGTGTCTGCGGTTAACCTGCTGAGAGAGAGACGTGCGAGAAAGAAGACATGTACCTCCTCACGCCAGTAGGTGGCGCTATGACTATGGTTCAAAATGGCCACATACATGTCTTCAGAGCTGGACAGTCATCAAACTGTATGAATTTGGTGAAGATAGGACCTTGTACAGTGGAGTTACAGCACTTTTAATTCTGATGGCGAAAATAAAATTTCACTTGACAGTGTCTGCGTCGCCACAGCAACAGCTTTTGACGGAGACTCACGGCGTTCGCTCCAGACCAACATCAACATCTTCTGGCTTTCCTGACCAAATTTGAAGTGGATCCGATCAACTGGCTGGTCTTGAGCCATAATAGCGTAAAACATAATGTTTCCCGTCACCACCAGGTGGCGCTGTGACTTAGAATGAATATTGACACGTACACCTGTTCGGGGCGGGACTCTCATCAGACATGTGAAGTTTGGTGCATATTGGATCACGTGCAGTCAAGTTATTAACAACTTCCTGTTTGACGGCAAGGCTCAGAATTTTGAGAGCTCACCACGCCCAAACCGTTAAAGATTATACAAAACCTTTGATAACTTTTCATCCTTGATATTGTTTCTATCACCTGACCAAGTTTGAAGTTGATAGCTTCAACCACCTCGGACGAGTTCGTTCATTTACGACCCCTACTTTTCGCCATAAAATCCAAAATGGCTGACTTCCTGTTGGTTTTAAGGCATACCTCCAAGAGACTTTTCTATGCGTCTTGAAACCATACATATACCCTACAACTTTCGTACATGTACATTATACGCAGTTCCGGGGCTGAGTTTTGGTGGCGCTATAGAGCCATTTTTTCACGCCCGTTTACGAAACCCATGAAATAGGAAAATTTTTGATGTGCTTGAATTTTGTGCAAATTTTCCTGAGTTTTCGTGCATGTTCAGGCACCCAAATTAGCCTTTGTAAATACACAAGAAAAATAATAATAATAATAATAATAATAATAATAATAATTCCTTCAGTTTCAACTATGTTTTCGGCTCCCTGGTCACCTGGTTTTTTCCATTTGACATATTTTTCCGAGGCCTACCTGCTCGAGGACTGTGAGGTCCGTACACCTCTCGGTTCTTGGGTTCTCGCCCGTTTTCCTCCCTTGCACGTTTTCCCCCTCGGGTTTCAATAGGGTCCTCGCACCGCTTGGTGCTCGGGCCCTAATTAAAGCTGCAAGCAGCGTTGAAGGGCCCTCGCACCTCCGCGCGCGTCGGGGCGTGCGGCAGCTCCGTCCCGTTGTTGGACTCCGACCCTTCCATGCGCTTTCAGAACGTTCATGTAGTTTGGACAGCGCGTGAAGGACTTACATGTCACTTCCTGTGTCCCCTATGTGGCGCTAGAGAACAGTCACTAATCACATCCTGTATTCCAGTATATGAAGTGTTGACTACACTGTGAAAATTTCATGCAAATCAAATGATCATTGCCATAGACGTGTTACTTCCTGTTGCCACCAGGTGGCGCAATGACTGTGGTCACTAATTGGCATCTAGATGTCTTCAGGCCGGGACTCTTATTAAGCGTGACAAGTTTGAAAGAGATTGGATAATGTACACTGAAGTTACAGCAATTTCCTGTTCCATGGCGAACAGCGTTGCCATGGTGACAGCGTCTGACAAAACGTCAAGAGCTTCATAACTTTGCATCATCCATGTAGTGGGAATGTTTGGATCAAATTTGAGGTGTCTGTGATCAACCTGCTGAGAGAGAAACGTCTGAGAATAAAACATGCACTTCCTCTTGCCACTAGGTGGCGCTATGACTTTGAATGAATATTGACATGTAGACGTCTTCAGGGCGGGACTCTCATCAGACATGTCAAGATTGGTGCTGATTGGATCACGTACAGTCAAGTTATTAACAATTTCCTGTTTGATGGCGAGTCATGGCGAGACACTGAACTTTACCAGCTCGCCACGCCCAAACCGTTAAAGATTATATCAAACCTTTGATAACTTTTCATCCTTGATATTGTTTGTACCAGCTGACCAAGTTTGAAGTCGATCGCTTGAACCCCCTCGGAGTAGTTTGTTCATTTACATCCCCTGTAAATCGCCAAAAATGTGTGAAAAATCCAATATGGCCGACGTCCTGTTGGGTTTAGGTCAATGCTCCAAGAGGCTTTTTTGTAGGTCCTATGGTCTCGCATATGTATACCGAATTTGGTACATGTAGGTAAAACGTAGACCGGGGGCTAGTTCGTCAAAGTTTTGTAGGGGGCGCCATAGAGCCATTTTGGCCCACCGAAACCCGTGAACTAAATAAGATTACTCATTTTAGGCCTCCTGACGTGCATGCCAAATTTGGTGAGTGTGCACGCATGCATAAGCTTCAAAATTACGTTCGATTTTCATGGCGAACAAGGCGTCGCCACGGTGACAGCGTTTGGCGAAACCTCAAGCCCTTCATAACTTTGCATCAACCACGTTTTGAGAATGTTTGGCTAAAATTTGAAGTGTCTGTGGTTAACCTGCTGAGAGAGAGACGTCCGAGAAAGAAGACATGTACCTCCTCTAGCCAGTAGGTGGCGCTATGACTATGGTTCAAAATGGCCACGTACATGTCTTCAGAGCCGGACAGTCATCAAACTGTATGAATTTGGTGAAGATAGGACCTTGTACAGTGGAGTTACAGCACTTTCAATTTTGATGGCGTAAAAAAAATTTCAATCGACAGTGTCTGCGTCGCCACGGCAACAGCTTTTGACGGAGACTCACGGCGTTCGCTCCAGACCAACACCAACATCTTCTGGCTTTCCTGACCAAATTTGAAGTGGATCCGATCAACTGACTGGTCTTGAGCCATCATAGCGTAAAACATAAAGTTTCCTGTCACCACCAGGTGGCGCTGTGACTTAGAATGAATATTGACACGTAGACGTGTTCGGGGCGGGACTCTCATCAGACATGTCAAGTTTGGTGCTGATTGGATCACGTACAGTCAAGTTATTAACAATTTCCTGTTTGATGGCGAGTCATGGCGAGACACTGAACTTTGCCAGCTCGCCACACCCAAACCGTTAAAGATTATATCAAACCTTTGATAACTTTTCATCGTTGAGGCCTTCTCTACCAGCTGACCAAGTTTGAAGTCGATCGCTTGAACCCCCTCGGACTAGTTCGTTCATTTACGTCCCCTGTAAATCGCCAAAAATGCCTGAAAAATCCAATATGGCTGACTTCCTGTTGGGTTTAGGTCATCGCTCCAAGAGACTTTTTTGTTTGTCCTGAAGAGATACACGAACCCACCGAATTTGGTACATGTACATAAAACGCAGTTCCGGGGCTGAGTTTAGGTGGCGCTACAGAGCCATTTTGCCACGGCCATTTGCGAAACCTTTAAAATACGTAATTTTTCGCCATGTCTGAATTTTGTGCAAATTTTGGTGAGTTTTCGTGCATGTTCAGGCCCCCAAATTAGCGATTCATTGTTTATAAAAAGGAGAAGAAGAATAATAATAATAATAATAATAATAATAATAATTCCTTCAGTTTCAACTATGTTTTTGGCCCCCTGGTCGCCTGGTTTTTTTCATTTGACGTATTTTTTCAAGGCCTACCTGCTCGGGGCCTGTGAGGTCCGTACACCTCTTGGTTCTTGGGTACTTGCACGTTTTCCTCCCTTGCTCGTTTTCCCCCACACAGTTACAATAGGGTCCTCGCACCGCTTGGTGCTCGGGCCCTAATAATAATTAAAGCTGCAAGCAGCGTTGGAGGGCCCTCGCACCTCCGCGCTCGTCGGGGGGTGCGGCGGCTCCGTCCCGCCGCCGGACTCCGACCCTTCCACGCGGCTCAGAACGTGCGTGTAGTTTGGACAGCGCGTGAAGGAGTTACACGTCACTTCCCGCGTCCCGTATGTTGCGCTAGAAAACGGCCACTAATGATCCTGTATTCCAGTATATGAAGTGTTGACTACACTGTGAAGGTCTTGAGGCTTTTCAGAGAAAACATGAGAAGTGTGAAACACACTGGAGAATCTACAGTCAACTTAGAAGAACTTTCGGTGCCATGGCGGGACACTGAACTTTGACAGCACGCCACGCCCAAACCGTAAAAGATTATAGAAAGCTTTTGATAACTTTTCATCTTGAATAGTGTTTCCACCAGCTGACCGAGTTTGAAGTCGATCGCTTCGACCCCCTCGGACTAGTTCGCTCATTTACGACCCCTATAAATGGCTTAAATTTTGACACTTAATTCAAAATGGCCGACTTCCTGTTGGGTTTAGGTCAACGCTCCAAGAGGCTTTTTTGTAGGTCCTATCGTCCCTCATAAGTATACCGACTTTGGTAGATGTAGGTGAAACGTAGCCCGGGGGCTAGTTCGTCAAAGTTTTGTAGGGGGCGCCGTAGAGCCATTTTGGTCCACCCAAACCTGTTAACCCAATAACATTATTCATTGTAGGCCTCCTGACGTGTATGCCAAATTTGGTGAGTGTGCACACATGTTCAAATTTTGATGGCGAAAAAATTTTTCAATTGAAGGTCGGTGCGTCGCCACGCCAACAGCTTTTGACGGAGACTCACGGCGTTCGCTCCAGACCAACATCAACATCTTCTGGCTTTCTTGACCAAATTTGAAGTGGATCTGATCAACTGGCTGGTCTTGAGCCATCATAGCGTAAAATATTAGCATTTCCTGTCACCACTAGGTGGCGCTGTGACTTAGAATGAATATTGACATGTAGACTTGTTCAGGGCGGGAGTCTCATCAGACATGTGAAGTTTGGTGCATATTGGATCACGTACAATGAAGTTATTAACAACTTCCTGTTTGACGGCGAGGGACTGAATTTTGACAGCTCGCCACGCCCAAACCGTTAAAGATTATGGAAAGCCTTTGATAACTTTTCATCCTTGGTATTGTTTCTACCAGCTGACAAAGTTTGAAGTTGATGGCTTCAAACCCCTCGGACTAGTTCGTTCATTTACGACGCCTACCTTTCGCCATAAAATCAAAATAACCGACTTCCTGTTGGGTTCAGGTCATTGGTCCAAATTACTTTTTTATGCGTCTTGAAGTGATACATGAACCCACCAAATTGCGTACACGTACATAAATTGCAGTTCCGGGGGTAGGGGCTTTAGCGTTTGGGGGCGCTGTAGAGCCATTTTGCCACGCCCATTTGTGAGACCCATAAAATACGAAATTTTTCGCCAGGCCTGATGCGTGTGCAAATTTTTTCTGACTTTTCGTGCATGTTCAGGCCCTCAAATTTGCGATTGTTTCTGCAGGAGAAAAATAATAATAATAATAATAATAATAATAATAATTCCTTCAATTTCAACTATGTTTTCGGCCCCCTGGTCTCCTGGTTTTTTTCATTTGACGTATTTTTCCAAGGCCTACCTGCTCGGGGACTATGAGGTCCGTACACCTCTTGGTTCTTGGGTACTTGCACGTTTCCTCCCTTTTCCCCCACGCAGTTACAATAGGGTCCTCGCACCGCTTGGTGCTCGGGCCCTAATTAAAGCTGCAAGCAGCGTTGGAGGGCCCTCGCACCTCCGCGCTCGTCGGGGGGTGCGGCGGCTCCGTCCCGCCGCCGGACTCCGACCCTTCCACGCGGCTCAGAACGTGCGTGTAGTTTGGACAGCGCGTGAAGGAGTTACACGTCACTTCCCGCGTCCCGTATGTTGCGCTAGAAAACGGCCACTAATGATGTCCTGTATTCCAGTATATGAAGTGTTGACTACACTGTGAAGGTCTTGAGGCTTTTCAGAGAAAACATGAGAAGTGTGAAACACACTGGAGAATCTACAGTCAACTTAGAAGAACTTTCGGTGCCATGGCGGGACACTGAACTTTGACAGCACGCCACGCCCAAACCGTAAAAGATTATATAAAGCTTTTGATAACTTTTCATCTTGAATAGTGTTTCCACCAGCTGACCGAGTTTGAAGTCGATCGCTTCGACACCCTCGGACTAGTTCGCTCATTTACGACCCCTATAAATGGCTGAAATTTTGACACTTAATTCAAAATGGCCGACTTCCTGTTGGGTTTAGGTCAACGCTCCAAGAGGCTTTTTTGTAGGTCCTATCGTCCCTCATAAGTATACCGACTTTGGTAGATGTAGGTGAAACGTAGCCCGGGGGCTAGTTCGTCAAAGTTTTGTAGGGGGCGCCGTAGAGCCATTTTGGTCCACCCAAACCTGTTAACCCAATAACATTATTCATTGTAGGCCTCCTGACGTGTATGCCAAATTTGGTGAGTGTGCACACATGTTCAAATTTTGATGGCGAAAAAATTTTTCAATTGAAGGTCGGTGCGTCGCCACGCCAACAGCTTTTGACGGAGACTCACGGCGTTCGCTCCAGACCAACATCAACATCTTCTGGCTTTCTTGACCAAATTTGAAGTGGATCTGATCAACTGGCTGGTCTTGAGCCATCATAGCGTAAAATATTAGCATTTCCTGTCACCACTAGGTGGCGCTGTGACTTAGAATGAATATTGACATGTAGACTTGTTCAGGGCGGGAGTCTCATCAGACATGTGAAGTTTGGTGCATATTGGATCACGTACAATGAAGTTATTAACAACTTCCTGTTTGACGGCGAGGGACTGAATTTTGACAGCTCGCCACGCCCAAACCGTTAAAGATTATGGAAAGCCTTTGATAACTTTTCATCCTTGGTATTGTTTCTACCAGCTGACAAAGTTTGAAGTTGATGGCTTCAAACCCCTCTGACTAGTTCGTTCATTTACGACGCCTACCTTTCGCCATAAAATCAAAATAACCGACTTCCTGTTGGGTTCAGGTCATTGGTCCAAATTACTTTTTTGTGCGTCTTGAAGTGATACATGAACCCACCAAATTGCGTACACGTACATAAATTGCAGTTCCGGGGGTAGGGGCTTTAGCGTTTGGGGGCGCTATAGAGCCATTTTGCCACGCCCATTTGTGAGACCCATAAAATACGAAATTTTTCGCCAGGCATGATGCGTGTGCAAATTTTTTCTGACTTTTCGTGCATGTTCAGGCCCTCAAATTTGCGATTGTTTCTGCAGGAGAAAAATAATAATAATAATAATAATAATAATAATAATTCCTTCAATTTCAACTATGTTTTCAGCCCCCTGGTCTCCTGGTTTTTTTCATTTGACGTATTTTTCCAAGGCCTACCTGCTCGGGGACTATGAGGTCCGTACACCTCTTGGTTCTTGGGTACTTGCACGTTTCCTCCCTTTTCCCCCACGCAGTTACAATAGGGTCCTCGCACCGCTTGGTGCTCGGGCCCTAATTAAAGCTGCAAGCAGCGTTGGAGGGCCCTCGCACCTCCGCGCGCGTCGGGCGTGTGGCGGCTCCGTCCCGCCGCCGGACTCCGACCCTTCTACACGAGCCAGAACGTTCATGTAGTTTGGACAGCGCGTGAAGGACTTACACGTCACTATGTTGCGCTATGAAATGGCCGCTAATGACGTCCTGTATTCCTGTATACGAAGTGTTGACTACACTGTGAAGGTCTTGAGGCTTCTCTGACAAAACATGAGCAGTGTGAAACACACTGGAGAATCTACAGTGAACTTGGAAGAGCTTTCGGTTCCATGGCGAGACACAGAACTTTGACAGCTTGCCACGGGCAAAGCGTAAAAGATTATAGAAAGCTTTTGATAACTTTTCATCGTGAATACTGCTTCTACCAGCTGACCGAGTTTGAAGTCGATCGCTTCAACCCCCTCGGACTAGTTCGCTCATTTACGACCCCTATAAATGGCTGAAATTTTGACACTTGATTCAAAATGGCCGACTTCCTGTTGGGTTTAGGTCAACGCTCCAAGAGGCTTTTTTGTAGGTCCTATCGTCCTGCATAAGTATACCGAATTTGGTAGATGTAGGTAAAACGTAGCCCGGGGGCTAGTTCGTCAAAATGTTGTAGGGGGCGCCGTAGAGCCATTTTGCCCCACCCAAACCTGTTAACCCAATACGATTATTCATTTTAGGCCTCCTGACATGTATGCTAAATTTGGTGAGTCTGCACGTATGCGTAAGCGTGGAAATTAAATTCGTATTTCATGGCGAACAGGGCGTCGCCACGGTGACAGCGTTTGGCGAAACCTCAAGCCCTTCATAACTTTGCATTGACCACATCTTGAGAATGTTTGGCTCAAATTTGAGGTGTCTGTGGTTAACCTGCTGAGAGAGAGACGTCCGAGAAAGAAGACATGTACGGCCTCCCGCCAGTAGGTGGCGCTATGACTATGGTTCAAAATGGCCACGTACATGTCTTCAAAGGTGGACAGTCATCAAACTGTATGAATTTGGTGAAGATAGGACCTTGTACAGTGGAGTTACAGCACTTTTAATTCTGATGGCGAAAAAAAAATTTCAATCGACAGTGTCTGCATCGCCACGGCAACAGCTTTTGACACAGAGTCACGGCGTTCGCTCCAGACCAACATCAACATCTTGAGGCTTTCCTAACCAAATTTGAAGTGGATCTGATCAACTGGCTGGTCTTGAGGCATCATAGCGCAAAACATAAAGTTTCCTGTCAGCACCAGGTGGCGCTATGACTTAAAATGAATATTGACATGTAGATGTGTTCGGGGCGGGACTCTCATCAGACATGTGAAGTTTGGTGCATATTGGATCACGTACAGTCAAGTTATTAACAACTTCCTGTTTGACGGCGAGGAACAAACTTTTGACAGCTCGCCACATCCAAACCGTTAAAGATTATACCAAACCTTTAATAACTTTTCATCCTAGATATTGTTTCTATCACCTGACCAAGTTTGAAGTTGATAGCTTCAACCACCTCGGACGAGTTTGTTCATTTACGACCCCTACTTTTCGCCATAAAATCCAAAATGGCCGACTTCCTGTTGGTTTTAAGGCATACCTCCAAGAGACTTTTCTGTGCGTCTTGAAACCATACATATACCCTACAACTTTCGTACATGTACATTATACGCAGTTCCGGGGCTGAGTTTTGGTGGCGCTATAGAGCCAATTTTTCACGCCCGTTTACGAAACCCATGAAATACGAAAATTTTTCATGTGCTTGAATTTTGTGCAAATTTTCCTGACTTTTCGTGCATGTTCAGGCCCCCAAATTAGCCTTTGTTAATACACAAGAAAAATAATAATAATTAAAGCTGCAAGCAGCGTTGGAGGGCCCTCGCACCTCCGCGCGCGTCGGGGCATGCGGCGGCTCTGTCCCGTTGTTGGACTCCGACCCTTCCATGCGCTTTCAGAACGTTCATGTAGTTTGGACAGCGCGTGAAGGACTTACACGTCACTTCCTGCGTCCCCTATGTGGCACTAGAGAACAGTCACTAATCACATCCTGTATTCCAGTATATGAAGTGTTGACTACACTGTGAAAATTTCGTGCAAATCAAATGATCATTGCCATAGACGTGTTACTTCCTGTTTCCACCAGGTGGCGCAATGACTGTGGTCACTAATTGGCATCTAGATGTCTTCAGGCCGGGACTCTTATTAAGCGTGACAAGTTTGAAAGAGATTGGATAATGTACACTGAAGTTACAGCAATTTCCTGTTCCATGGCGAACAGCGTTGCCATGGTGATAGCGTCTGACGAAACGTCACGAACTTCATAAATTTGCATCATCTACATCTTGGGAATGTTTGGATCAAATTTGAGGTGTCTGTGATCAACCTGCTGAGAGAGAAACGTCCGAGAATAAAACATGCACTTCCTCTTGCCACTAGGTGGCGCTATGACTGTGAATGAATATTGACATGTAGACGTGTTCAGGGCGGGACTCTCATCAGACATGTCAAGTTTGGTGCTGATTGGATCATGTACAGTCAAGTTATTAACAATTTCCTGTTTGATGGCGAGTCATGGCGAGACACTGAACTTTGCCAGCTCGCCACGCCCAAACCGTTAAAGATTATATCAAACCTTTGATAACTTTTCATCGTTGATGCCTTCTCTACCAGCTGACCAAGTTTGAAGTCGATCGCTTGAACCCCCTCGGACTAGTTCGTTCATTTACGTCCCCTGTAAATCGCCAAAAATGCGTGAAAAATCAAATATGGCTGACTTCCTGTTGGGTTTAGGTCATCGCTCCAAGAGACTTTTTTGTTCGTCCTGAATAGATACATGAACCCACCGAATTTCGTACATGTACATAAAACGCAGTTCCGGGGCTGAGTTTAGGTGGCGCTACAGAGCCATTTTGCCACGGACATTTGCGAAACCTTTAAAATACGTAATTTTTCGCCATGTCTGAATTTTGTGCAAATTTTGGTGAGTTTTCGTGCATGTTCAGGCCCCCAAATTAGCGATTCATTGTTTATAAAAAGAATAATAATAAATGAATTGTTTTAAGCTTTTAATGTAACTAACCTTGTTAAATGAATTGTCATGTAATAATTGATCATGTCATGCATAAAAAAACATGGATTTTAAAAATGTTTAAATGTGGTGTTCAGTTGTAAATAAAATGTTTAAAAATTATATTCACTCAGTCTTTATTTTTTGCATATAGATCTATCAGTATGCAATTGTCTATCTTTAATTACTAGAATTAACGCACATGTATTGTGTGGAAAAATTCAACTACATTCAATAATTTGATACTAACAGTTTTTGTACTAAATACATCATTGTTAAATCAATTCATATATAACAACTTTACAAGAAAGTACTGTCACGATGATATTTGGAAACATATTAATTTAAAGATCATATTTGTACAACTGCTTCATCCCATTGCCAGAAGCAAACACTTCTACGCAACCAGTGCATGAACCTTCCTGAACATGTTCCTTCCTGAAACCCCTATGTTGTGCGTGAGAAGAACTGCTAGTTTTTCTTATATTCCAGCAAAGAAAGTGTTGACTACAATGTTCAGGTCTTGAGGCATTTCTGAGTAAAATGACACTGGATGATCCAGACTGAAATTACAACAACTCAACAACTTTTTGAACTTTGACAGCTCGCCCACCCAAATCGTACAAGTTCTGTAGAAACCTTGAAGAACTCTGCATTGTTAATATTGTTTCTACCAATGCACCTAGTGAACTCAATACCTTCAAACCTATCTGAGAAGTTACATCATTTACAACCCCTATAAATTGCCAAGACACTAAACTTTAACTTTGACAGGTCAACACAGGCAAACCGTAAAAGATTATATAAAACCCTTGATAACTTTTCATCTTGAATAGTGTTTCTACCAGCTGACCGAGTTTGAAGTCGATCGCTTCAACCCCCTCGGACTAGCTCGCTCATTTACAACCCCTATAAATGGCTGAAATTTTGACACTTAATTCAAAATGGCAGACTTCCTGTTGGGTTTAGGTCAACGCTCCAAGAGGCTTTTTTGTTGGTCCTATCGTCCCGCATAAGTATACCGAATTTGGTAGATGTAGGTAAAACGTAGGCCGAGGGCTAGTTCGTCAAAGTTTTGTAGGGGGCGCCGTAGAGCCATTTTGGCCCATCCAAATCTGTTAACCCAATAAGATTATTCATTGTAGGCCTCCTGACGTGTATGCCAAATTTGGTGAGTGTGCACGCATGTGTAAGCTCGGAAATTAAATTCGTTTTTCATGGCGAACGAGGCGTCGCCACGGCAACAGCGTTTGGCGAAACCTCAAGCCCTTCATACCTTTGCATCAACCACATCTTGAGAATGTTTGGCTCAAATTTGAGGTGTCTGTGGTTAACCTGCTGAGAGAGAGACGTCTGAGAAAGAAGACATATACGGCCTCCCGCCAGTAGGTGGCGCTATGACTATGGTTCAAAATGGCCACGTACATGTCTTCAAAGGTGGACAGTCATCAAACTGTATGAATTTGCTGAAGATAGGACCTTGTACAGTGGAGTTACAGCACTTTTAATTCTGATGGCGAAAAAAAAAATTCAATCGACAGTGTCTGCATCGCCACGGCAACAGCTTTTGACGGAGAGTCACGGCGTTCGCTCCAGACCAACATCAATATCTTGAGGCTTTCCTAACCAAATTTTAAGTGGATCCGATCAACTGGCTGGTCTTGAGGCATCATAGCGCAAAACATAAAGTTTCCTGTCAGCACCAGGTGGCGCTATGACTTAAAATGAATATTGACATGTAGATGTGTTCGGGGCGGGACTCTCATCAGACATGTGAAGTTTGGTGCATATTGGATCACGTACAGTCAAGTTATTAACAACTTCCTGTTTGACGGCGAGGCACAAACTTTTGACAGCTCGCCACGTCCAAACCGTTAAAGATTATACCAAACCTTTAATAACTTTTCATCCTTGATATTATTTCTAACAGCTGACCAAGTTTGAAGTCGATCGCTTCAACCCCCTCAAACTAGTTCGTTCATTTACGAACCCTACTTTTTAACATAAAATCCAAAATGGCCGACTTCCTGTTGGGTTTAGGTCATTGGTCCAAATTACTTTTTTGTGCGTCTTTAAGTGCTACATGAACCCACCAAATTGCGTACACGTACATAAATTGCAGTTCCGGGGGTAGGGGTTTTAGTGTTAGGGGGCGCTATAGAGCCATTATGCCACGCCCATTTGTGAGACCCATTAAATACGAAATTTTTCGCCAGGCCTGATGCGTGTGCAAATTTTCCTGACTTTTCGTGCATGTTCAGGCCCCCAAAAATGCATGTTTTGTGGTAAAAAAATAAAAAGAATAATAATAATAATAATTCCTTCAATTTCAACTATGTTTTCGGCCCCCTGGTCTCCTGGTTTTTTTCATTTGACGTATTTTTCCCAGGCCTACCTGCTCAGGGACTATGAGGTCCGTACACCTCTTGGGTCTTGGGTTCTGGCCCGTTTTCCTCCCTTGCTCGTTTTCCCCCACGCAGTTTCAATAGGGTCCTCGCACCGCTTGGTGCTCGGGCCCTAATAATAATAATAATCCACACAGTTTCAACTATGTTTCGAGCCCCCTGGTTGGCTGGTTTTTTGCCATGTCGCGTATTTTTTCGAGGCCTACCTGCTCGGGGACTGTGAGGTCCGTACACCTCTTGGTTCTTGGGTACTTGCACGTTTCCTCCCTTTTCCCCCACGCAGTTTCAATAGGGTCCTCGCACCGCTTGGTGCTCGGGCCCTAATAATAATAATTCCTTCAGTTTCAACTATGTTTTCGGCCCCCTGGTCACCTGGTTTTTTCCATTTGACATATTTTTCCGAGGCCTACCTGCTCGAGGACTGTGAGGTCCGTACACCTCTTGGTTCTTGGGTACTGGCCCGTTTTCCTCCCTTGCACGTTTTCCCCCACGCAGTTTCAATAGGGTCCTCGCACCGCTTGGTGCTCGGGCCCTAATAATAATAATAATAATAATAATAATTCCTTCAGTTTCAACTATGTTTTCGGCCCCCTGGTCACCTGGTTTTTTCCATTTGACATATTTTTCCCAGGCCTACCTGCTCGAGGACTGTGAGGTCCGTACACCTCTTGGTTCTTGGGTACTGGCCCGTTTTCCTCCCTTGCTCGTTTTCCCCCACACAGTTACAATAGGGTCCTCGCACCGCTTGGTGCTCGGGCCCTAATAATAATAATAATTAAAGCTGCAAGCAGCGTTGGAGGGCCCTCGCACCTCCGCGCGCGTCGGGCGAGAGGCGGCTCCGTCCCGCTGCCGGACTCCGACCCTTCCACACGAGCCAGAACGTTCATGTAGTTTGGACAGCGCGTGAAGGACTTACACGTCACTATGTTGCGCTATGAAACGGCCGCTAATGACGTCCTGTATTCCTGTATACGAAGTGTTGACTACACTGTGAAGGTCTTGAGGCTTCTCTGACAAAACATGAGCAGTGTGAAACACACTGGAGAATCTACAGTGAACTTGGAAGAGCTTTTGGTTCCATGGCGAGACACAGAACTTTGACAGCTTGCCACGGGCAAAGCGTAAAAGATTATAGAAAGCTTTTGATAACTTTTCATCGTGAATACTGCTTCTACCAGCTGACCGAGTTTGAAGTCGATCGCTTCAACCCCCTCGGACTAGTTCGCTCATTTACGACCCCTATAAATGGCTGAAATTTTGACACTTGATTCAAAATGGCCGACTTCCTGTTGGGTTTAGGTCAACGCTCCAAGAGGCGTTTTTGTAGGTCCTATCGTCCTGCATAAGTATACCGAATTTGGTAGATGTAGGTAAAACGTAGCCCGGGGGCTAGTTCGTCAAAATGTTGTAGGGGGCGCCGTAGAGCCATTTTGCACCACCCAAACCTGTTAACCCAATACGATTATTCATTTTAGGCCTCCTGACATGTATGCTAAATTTGGTGAGTCTGCACGTATGCGTAAGCGTGGAAATTAAATTCGTATTTCATGGCGAACAGGGCGTCGCCACGGTGACAGCGTTTGGCGAAACCTCAAGCCCTTCATAACTTTGCATTGACCACATCTTGAGAATGTTTGGCTCAAATTTGAGGTGCCTGTGGTTAACCTGCTGAGAGAGAGACGTCCGAGAAAGAAGACATGTACGGCCTCCCGCCAGTAGGTGGCGCTATGACTATGGTTCAAAATGGCCACGTACATGTCTTCAAAGGTGGACAGTCATCAAACTGTATGAATTTGGTGAAGATAGGACCTTGTACAGTGGAGTTACAGCACTTTTAATTCTGATGGCGAAAAAAAAATTTCAATCGACAGTGTCTGCATCGCCACGGCAACAGCTTTTGACGGAGAGTCACAGCGTTCGCTCCAGACCAACATCAACATCTTGAGGCTTTCCTGACCAAATTTGAAGTGGATCCGATCAACTGGCTGGTCTTGAGGCATCATAGCGCAAAACATAAAGTTTCCTGTCAGCACCAGGTGGCGCTATGACTTAAAATGAATATTGACATGTAGATGTGTTCGGGGCGGGACTCTCATCAGACATGTGAAGTTTGGTGCATATTGGATCACGTACAGTCAAGTTATTAACAACTTCCTGTTTGATGGCGAGGCACAGAATTTTTGACAGCTCGCCACGCCCAAACCGTTAAAGATTATATCAAACCTTTAATAACTTTTCATCCTTGATATTGTTTGTACCAGCTGACCAAGTTTGAAGTCGATGGCTTCAAAGCCCTCGGACTAGTTCGTTCATTTACGACCCCTACTTTTTGCCATAAAATCAAAATAACTGACTTCCTGTTGGGTGTAGGTCATTGGTCCAAATTACTTTTTTGTGCGTCTTGAAGTATTACATGAACCCACCAAATTGCGTACACGTACATAAATTGCAGTTCCGGGGGTAGGGACTTTAGCGTTTGGGGGCGCTATAGAGCCACTTTGCCACGCCCATTTGTTACACCCATAAAATACGAAATTTTTCGCCAGGACTGATGCGTGTGCAAATTTTCCTGACTTTTCGTGCATGTTCAGGCCCTCAAATTTGCGATTGTTTCTGCAGGAGAAAAATAATAATAATAATTCCTTCAATTTCAACTATGTTCCGAGCCCCCTGGTTGGCCGTTTTTTTGCCATGTCGCGTCTTTTTTCGAGGCCTACCTGCTCGGGGGCTGTGAGGTCCGTACACCTCTTGGTTCTTGGGTACTTGCACGTTTTCCTCCCTTGCTCGTTTTCCCCCACACAGTTACAATAGGGTCCTCGCACCGCTTGGTGCTCGGGCCCTAATTAAAGCTGCAAGCAGCGTTGGAGGGCCCTCGCACCTCCGCGCTCGTCGGGGGGTGCGGCGGCTCCGTCCCGCCGCCGGACTCCGACCCTTCCACGCGGCTCAGAACGTGCGTGTAGTTTGGACAGCGCGTGAAGGAGTTACACGTCACTTCCCGCGTCCCCCATGTTGCGCTAGAAAACGGCCACTAATGATGTCCTGTATTCCAGTATATGAAGTGTTGACTACACTGTGAAGGTCTTGAGGCTTTTCAGAGAAAACATGAGAAGTGTGAAACACACTGGAGAATCTACAGTCAACTTAGAAGAACTTTTGGTGCCATGGCGGGACACTGAACTTTGACAGCACGCCACGCCCAAACCGTAAAAGATTATATAAAGCTTTTGATAACTTTTCATCTTGAATAGTGTTTCCACCAGCTGACCGAGTTTGAAGTCGATCGCTTCGACCCCCTCGGACTAGTTCGCTCATTTACGACCCCTATAAATGGCTGAAATTTTGACACTTAATTCAAAATGGCCGTCTTCCTGTTGGGTTTAGGTCAATGCTCCAAGAGGCTTTTTTGTAGGTCCTATCGTCCCGCATAAGTATACCGAATTTGGTAGATGTAGGTAAAACGTAGCCCCGGGTCTAGTTCATCAAAGTTTTGTAGGGGGCGCCGTAGAGGCATTTTGCCCCACCCAAGCCTGTTAACCCAATAACATTATTCATTGTAGGCCTCCTGACGTGTATGCCAAATTTGGTGAGTGTGCACACATGTTCAAATTTTGATGGCGAAAAAAATTTTCAATTGAAGGTCGGTGCGTCGCCACGCCAACAGCTTTTGACGGAGACTCACGGCGTTCGCTCCAGACCAACATCAACATCTTCTGGCTTTCTTGACCAAATTTGAAGTGGATCTGATCAACTGGCTGGTCTTGAGCCATCATAGCGTAAAATATTAGCATTTCCTGTCACCACTAGGTGGCGCTGTGACTTAGAATGAATATTGACATGTAGACTTGTTCAGGGCGGGAGTCTCATCAGAAATGTGAAGTTTGGTGCATATTGGATCACGTACAATGAAGTTATTAACAACTTCCTGTTTGACGGCGAGGGACTGAATTTTGACAGCTCGCCACGCCCAAACCGTTAAAGATTATGGAAAGCCTTTGATAACTTTTCATCCTTGGTATTGTTTCTACCAGCTGACAAAGTTTGAAGTTGATGGCTTCAAACCCCTCGGACTAGTTCGTTCATTTACGACGTCTACCTTTCGCCATAAAATCAAAATAACCGACTTCCTGTTGGGTTCAGGTCATTGGTCCAAATTACTTTTTTGTGCGTCTTGAAGTGATACATGAACCCACCAAATTGCGTACACGTACATAAATTGCAGTTCCGGGGGTAGGGGCTTTAGCATTTGGGGGCGCTGTAGAGCCATTTTGCCACGCCCATTTGTGAGACCCATAAAATACGAAATTTTTCGCCAGGCCTGATGCGTGTGCAAATTTTTTCTGACTTTTCGTGCATGTTCAGGCCCTCAAATTTGCGATTGTTTCTGCAGGAGAAAAATAATAATAATTAAAGCTGCAAGCAGCGTTGGAGGGCCCTCGCACCTCTGTGTGCGTCGGGGCGTGCAGAGACTCCGCCCCTTCCACGCGGCTCAGATCGTTCATGTAGTTTGGACAGCGCGTGAAGGACTTACACGTCACTTCCTGCGTCCCCTACGTTACCCTAGAAAACGGCCGCTAATGACGTCCTATATTCCAGTATATGAAGTGTTGACTACACTGTGAAGGTCTTGAGGCTTTTGTGACTAAACAGGAGAAGTGTGAAACACACTGGGTAACCTACAGTGAACTTGGAAGAACTTTCGGTGCCATGGCGAGACACAGAACTTTGACAGCTCGCCACGCCCAAACCGTTAAAGATAATATAAAGCTTTTGATGAACTTTTCATCTTTAATATTTGTCCTGCCAGCTGACCAAGTTTGAAGTCGATCGCTTCAATCACCTCGGAGTAGTTCGCTCATTTACGACCCCTATAAACCGCTGAAATTTTGACAGTTAATTCATGTTACTTTCTGTTGCCACAAGGTGGCGCTGTGACTTAGAATGAATATTGATATGTAGACGTGTTCAGGGCAAGACTCTCATCAGACATGTGAAGTTTAGTGCATATTGGATCACGTACAGTCAAGTTATTAACAACTTCCTGTTTGACGGTGAGGCACCGAATTTTGAGAGCTCGCCACGCCCAAACCGTTAAAGATTACAGAAACCCTTTGATAACTTTTCATCCTTGAGATTGTTTCTACCAGCTGACCAAGTTTGAAGTCGATGGCTTCAACCCCCTCGGACTAGTTCATTCATTTACGACCCCTATTTATCGCAGCAATTTTGACACTTAATTCAAAATGGCCGACTTCCTGTTGGGTTTAGGTCAATGCTCCAAGAGGCTTTTCTGTAGGTCCTATCGTCTCGCATAAGTGTACCGAATTTGGTACATGTAGGTAAAACGTAGCCCGGGGGCTAGTTCGTCAAAGTTTTCTAGGGGGCGCCGTAGAGCCATTTTGGCCCACCCAAACCTGTTAACCCAATAAGATTATTCATTTTAGGGCTCCTGACATGTATGCCAAATTTGGTGAGTGTGCACGCATGCGTAAGCTTTGAAATTAAATTCGTTTTTCATGGCGAACAAGGCGTC
This sequence comes from Pempheris klunzingeri, assembly GCF_042242105.1. Classification (NCBI taxonomy): domain Eukaryota; kingdom Metazoa; phylum Chordata; class Actinopteri; order Acropomatiformes; family Pempheridae; genus Pempheris; species Pempheris klunzingeri. The sequence goes on along the minus strand of NC_092012.1, from coordinate 24,337,106 downwards.
GCCATGGTGACAGCGTTTGGCGAAACCTCAAGCCCTTAATAAATTTGCACCGGCCACGTCTTGAGAATCTTTGGCCCAAATTTGAGGTGTCTGTGGTTAACCTGCTGAGAGAGAGATGTCCAAGAAAGAAGACATGTACCTCCTCCCGCCAGTAGGTGGCGCTATGACTATGGTTCAAAATGGCCACGTACATGTCTTCAGAGCCGGACAGTCATCAAACTGTATGAATTTGGTGAAGATAGGACCTTGTACAGTGGAGTTACAGCACTTTTAATTCTGATGGCGAAAAAAAAATGTCACTCGACAGTGTCTGCGTCGCCATGGCAACAGCTTTTGACGGAGACTCACGGTGTTCGCTCCAGACCAACATCAACATCTTGAGGCTTTCCTGACCAAATTTGAAGTAGATCCGATCAACTGACTGGTCTTGAGCCATCATAGCATAAAACATAAAGTTTCCTGTCACCACCAGGTGGCGCTGTGATTTAGAATGAATATTGACATGTAGATGTGTTCGGGGCGGGACTCTCATCAGACATGTGAAGTTTGGTGCATATTGGATCACGTACAGTCAAATTATTAACAACTTCCTGTTTGACGGCGAGGCACAAAATTTTGAGAGCTCGCCACGTCCAAACCGTTAAAGATTATACCAAACCTTTAATAACTTTTCATCCTTGATATTGTTTCCACCAGCTGACCAAGTTTGAAGTCGATTGCTTCAACCCCCTCGGACTAGTTCGTTCATTTACGACCCCTACTTTTTGCCATAAAATCCAAAATGGCCGACTTCCTGTTGGTTTTAAGGCATACCTCCAAGAGACTTTTCTGTGCGTCTTGAAGCGATACATATACCCTACAACTTTCGTACATGTAGATAATACGCAGTTCCGGGCTTCGTGCATGTTCAGGCCCTCAAATTTGCGTTTGTTTCGGTACAAGGAAAATAATAATAATAATAATAATTCCTTCAGTTTCAACTATGTTTCTGGCCCCCTGGTCGCCTGGTTTTTTTCATTTGACGTATTTTTTCGAGGCCTACCTGCTCGGGGTCTATGAGGTCCGTACACTTCTTGGTTCTTGGGTACTTGCACGTTTTCCTCCCTTGCTCGTTTTCCCCCACACAGTTACAATAGGGTCCTCGCACCGCTTGGTGCTCGGGCCCTAATAATTCCTTCAATTTCAACTATGTTCCGAGCCCCCTGGTTGGCCGTTTTTTTGCCATGTCGCGTCTTTTTTCGAGGGTCCGTACACCTCTTGGTTCTTGGGTACTTGCACGTTTTCCTCCCTTGCTCGTTTTCCCCCACACAGTTACAATAGGGTCCTCGCACCGCTTGGTGCTCGGGCCCTAATAATTCCTTCAATTTCAACTATGTTCCGAGCCCCCTGGTTGGCCGTTTTTTTGCCATGTCGCGTCTTTTTTCGAGGCCTACCTGCTCGGGGGCTGTGAGGTCCGTACACCTCTTGGTTCTTGGGTACTTGCACGTTTTCCTCCCTTGCTCGTTTTCCCCCACACAGTTACAATAGGGTCCTCGCACCGCTTGGTGCTCGGGCCCTAATAATAATAATAATAATAATTCCTTCAGTTTCAACTATGTTTTCGGCCCCCTGGTCACCTGGTTTTTTCCATTTGACATATTTTTCCGAGGCATACCTGCTCGAGGACTGTGAGGTCCGTACACCTCTTGGTTCTTGGGTACTGGCCCGTTTTCCTCCCTTGCACGTTTTCCCCCACGCAGTTTCAATAGGGTCCTCGCACCGCTTGGTGCTCGGGCCCTAATAATAATAATAATAATAATAATAATAATTCCTTCAGTTTCAACTATGTTTTGGGCCCCCTGGTCGCCTGGTTTTTTTCATTTGACGTATTTTTTCGAGGCCTACCTGCTCGGGGACTGTGAGGTCCGTACACCTCTTGGTTCTTGGGTACTTGCACGTTTTCCTCCCTTGCTCGTTTTCCCCTTCGGGTTTCAATAGGGTCCTCGCACCGCTTGGTGCTCGGGCCCTAATAATAATAATAATAATAATAATAATTCCTTCAGTTTCAACTATGTTTTCGGCCCCCTGGTCGCCTGGTTTTTTTCATTTGACATATTTTTTCGAGGCCTACCTGCTCGGGGCCTGTGAGGTCCGTACACCTCTCGGTTCTTGGGTACTTGCACGTTTTCCTCCCTTGCTCGTTTTCCCCTTCGGGTTTCAATAGGGTCCTCGCACCGCTTGGTGCTCGGGCCCTAATAATAATAATCCACACAGTTTCAACTATGTTTCGAGCCCCCTGGTTGGCTGGTTTTTTGCCATGTTGCGTATTTTTTCGAGGCCTACCTGCTCGGGGACTGTGAGGTCCGTACACCTCTTGGTTTTTCGGTACTGGCCCGTTTTCCTCCCTTGCTCGTTTTTCCCCCACGCAGTTTCAATAGGGTCCTCGCACCGCTTGGTGTCGGGCCCTAATAATAATAATCCACACAGTTTCAACTATGTTTCGAGCCCCCTGGTTGGCTGGTTTTTTGCCATGTTGCGTATTTTTTCGAGGCCTACCTGCTCGGGGCCTATGAGGTCCGTACACCTCTTGGTTTCTGGGTACTGGCCCATTTTCCTCCCTTGCACGTTTTTCCCCCACGCAGTTTCAATAGGGTCCTCGCACCGCTTGGTGCTCGGGCCCTAATAATTCCTTCAGTTTCAACTATGTTTTCGGCCCCCTGGTCACCTGGTTTTTTCCATTTGACATATTTTTCCCAGGCCTACCTGCTCGAGGACTGTGAGGTCCGTACACCTCTTTGTTCTTGGGTACTGGCCCGTTTTCCTCCCTTGCACGTTTTCCCCCACGCAGTTTCAATAGGGTCCTCGCACCGCTTGGTGCTCGGGCCCTAATAATAATAATAATAATCCACACAGTTTCAACTATGTTTCGAGCCCCCTGGTTGGCTGGTTTTTTGCCATGTCGCGTATTTTTTCGAGGCCTACCTGCTCGGGGCCTATGAGGTCCGTACACCTCTTGGTTTCTGGGTACTGGCCCGTTTTCCTCCCTTGCACGTTTTTCCCCCACGCAGTTTCAATAGGGTCCTCGCACCGCTTGGTGCTCGGGCCCTAATAATAATCCACACAGTTTCAACTATGTTTCGAGCCCCCTGGTTGGCTGGTTTTTTGCCATGTTGCGTATTTTTCCGAGGCCTACCTGCTCGGGGCCTGTGAGGTCCGTACACCTCTTGGTTTCTGGGTACTGGCCCGTTTTCCTCCCTTGCACGTTTTTCCCCCACGCAGTTTCAATAGGGTCCTCGCACCGCTTGGTGCTCGGGCCCTAACAATCCACACAGTTTCAACTATGTTTCGAGCCCCCTGGTTGGCTGGTTTTTTGCCATTTGACGTATTTTTTCGAGGCCTACCTGCTCGGGGCCTGTGAGGTCCGTACACCTCTTGGTTCTTGGGTTCTGGCCCGTTTTCCTCCCTTGCTCGTTTTCCTCCTCGGGTTTCAATAGGGTCCTCGCACCGCTTGGTGCTCGGGCCCTAATAATAATAATCCACACAGTTTCAACTATGTTTCGAGCCCCCTGGTTGGCTGGTTTTTTGCCATGTTGCGCATTTTTTCGAGGCCTACGTGCTCGGGGCCTATGAGGTCCGTACACCTCTTGGTTTCTGGGTACTGGCCCGTTTTCCTCCCTTGCACGTTTTTCCCCCACGCAGTTACAATAGGGTCCTTGCACCGCTTGATGCTCGGGCCCTAATAATTCCTTCAGTTTCAACTATGTTTTCGGCCCCCTGGTCACCTGGTTTTTTTCATTCCACGTATTTTTCCCAGGCCTACCTGCTCGGGGCCTATGAGGTCCGTACACCTCTTGGTTCTTGGGTACTGGCCCGTTTTCCTCTCTTGCACGTTTTTCCCCCACGCAGTTTCAATAGGGTCCTCGCACCGCTTGGTGCTCGGGCCCTAACTAGCTTAAAGGCAGGGTCTGTAACATTGGAGAAACTGTCAAGAGTGGGTAGTTTTTGAAATTATTCAACCGAAAAAAAATACCACTACTTCCCTTCAGCCTCCCTCCGAAGCCATTCCCCAAAAACACAGGAATTCACACTGCTTTAATACGTCTGGAGGACAAGTCCATGATAATGATGAGAAACCGGCTGCCACCACTGTTGGTCCATGCCTGGATCTCTCATTCATTTTGTACAGAACCGCTAACAACTCTCTAAGTTTTTCAACAAATAAACAACTATAGCTATAAACAACTGAATGCTATAATCACATAAACACATGCAGAATAGCGGTCATGAATGTAACATTACCTTGAGCTCATAGTTACTGCTATAGTGTATATGGCTTAGAATGTATTCAAAATTATGCCAAACGCATACAGAAATTACACTCACTTCTGGATTCATCAGAAATAATCAGTATTTATTTAAAGAAAAACAGGATTTAATCTTGAGGGCATCACTCCTTTTAAAAGGAGAATGTGATTAATGTAATTAACCAAATTAATAATTATTATTAATTAAGTCACTAAGGTTGTTGGTAAAGTTCTTGGCTCAAGTGATCATAACATGCATCATGCACAAACGGCAGAATCAGGTTACTTGTAAGAATATATATGATGTGCAGGTTCAAACCCTTTCTCAAGGGAAGGAAGCTGCTCAATCGGCCAAAATTAAAGCTGCAAGTGGCATCAAGCTAGTTTCAGACTTCATAAAGCCAAGAAAAGTCACTTCAGTTTATGCTCATTTTCAAGTTTCATACTTGTATTGGGATCCTACTAGAATAGGTTTACATGGTAAACTGTAGGTCTGTAGGCACACCAGGGACACACAAATATGTTGAAATGATATTAAAAAGCGCTCTTTGTATAATATAGGTGCGCCCATGCAACAGTGCTAGCTAAAACATACAGCAGGTCTCTGATGTATGCAGAGGCTGAGGCTGGACCAGGTTAGGATTGACTGACCTGTTTTTGACTCCTCTTCTTCCAGCTCCTTGGCCTCTTCAGCTGTGGCAAGACAGAGGAGCCATTGTCAATGGTACAAAGGCAGGTACACAAAGCTCAAAGGACATGCAGTGGTGAGAGAGCTACGTCGATGATGCTCCACACAGTTGTGCCCCCACCACATTCCGCACACACGAGTACACACAGAGACATACACATCCCCCTTGACCTCTTATTCAGCCCTTTCACAGAGACAATAATCACGTTAGGCTTTAGCTGCTGGCTGTCTGAAAACCCACTGAGTAAGAGAGGCAACCCAGTGACTGCTATCAATTACATATCAAAGTGTGCATGCATGTGAATGTTCGGACACAAATACAGGCTAAAACCAAGCCAGAGACAGAGTATCCTAGCGGCTGATATTAATTCAGATCCACTGTTTAGTGTCTGAACAAAATTAAATCTCAAGGCAGCACAGTTTCATTCATTCATTAATTTAATTAATTTATATTGTTGTATGTTCTTGTATAAAAATTATTACAGCAGCAGAACATGATGAGTTTCCATAATCAAACAGCCTATATATGCGTACATGCACAAGACTAGTCACACTCCAATCTTGGAACCTGCTATAATCTGATGATGATTTAGCCTCTGGACAATTGGCCAATGTTTCGGGGCTTCCAGTGTAGCCAGTGAATATCTGGATCAGGAAATATACGGGAAAGACTTCCTCTTCCATGCACATCAGTGTTTAAACCATTTGAAAGCCAATAAAGAAAAATGGGCTAATAAATAGCTAAATCACCATCAGACAGTGGCTGATGGGTTCTGAGATTGCATTTCACCCATTACATTCTGTCTCTTTGGATGCAACCAAAGTCCACTTGAACATGATTTGTCAATACTACACAGACAACAAATGGACTGCAAACGGAAACCAAAATGCTACTAATACCAAAATCTTATCCCTTGTCTACAGATTCTGCTTTCTCATACAGATATCTGTTTATGGAGATTAACCTATGCCACATTCTGTAGTTTTGCTTCCTTTGTATTACTGTATTTTGAGATATCATAAAAATCAAATATTACTGTGATATTAATTATGTTGTCATTAAACATTATCATTAGACATCAGGTTTCAGTAATATAGCTTCACAATTGAGGTGATTATTATTTTTTTTTTTATCTCTGCAGACTAGTGCCAAGATAATATTTTCTAACTTTTTACAACAAAATTTTGAAACTTTGAACTAAATGTCTAGAATGTCATTTTGAGTTAACCTGTGACTAATGTGTACACTTTGAGATTAAATACCACAAAGCTCCTTGAAACCATCTCCAGAATTGTGGTGTAACATCCGCGTGGGCCTGTTTACCTTCACTGTTTCATTAAATACAGTTCAAATAGACCAACAGTCCCACTGTGGCAGCAGTGGTAATGCTTTGAGGTGAAGGGCTTTGATCAGAGAGTGAGGCACATTTATAGGCATTTTAAAGTCAGGGTGAAAACCAGGGCATCCACTGGGCAGGGAGTGAGACCTGCTTCCCTTGTACATTCAAACAGTAACAATTTTATGCTCATACTGGCTGCATCCCAAATGTGTGGGGGTAAGAAGAGTGGTTATGGTTTGAACACAAAAGATGGATTAACAACTGAAATGACGGGAGACTAAATACCTTCCTTTTTGATGAGGCATATAGTTTAGGGCTGGCTCAGGCCTTGGAGCAGCCCCTAGTTATGCTGCTATAGGCTTAGACTGCCAGGGGACTCCTTTGATGCACTGGGCTCCTCTATCCTCCTCTTCCTCTCCATCATTATGTCTCATGTCCGCTTAATGTCTGCTACTAACTTGCTATCTTCCCCGGAGCTTTTCTCATCTCTCAGGTTCCTGTGGATCCTGGTCCTGGTTCTCCTGCTGTGGTTCTCTGGCTTCATGAATCACTGCTGCAGATCGTCGGCCACTCGTCATGTTTTTCAATTATTACCATATTGCTATTTTTTTTTGTCACACTCCTGTTGTTAGTGCTATAGTTGCTGTTAGTATGTTGGTTGCTGTTTGTGTTGTCTCCATCTCTCTGTCTCTCTCTCTGTCCAACCTCCACCCAACACGGACCCTGACAGAAAGCCGCCCACATTGAGCCTGGGTCTGTTCGAGGTTTCTTCCCGTTAAAGGGGAGTTTTTCCTGCCACTGTCGCTCAATATAATATCTGATGCTGCTCATGTGGGGATTCTTGAATCCTTAATTTTGAATTCCTGAATCGTTGGGTCTCCCTCTTAATTAAAGAGTTTGGTCTAAACCTGCTCTTTATGGAAATCGTCTTGAGATAACGCTGTTATGAATTGGCGCTCTATAAAAAAAGATTGATTGATTGATTGAGATCCAACAGGATGTCTGCCATTTTAGATTAAATTTGCAATTGCACAGTCAAGCCATTCACAGGTATCATACTTACATACAACAAACTTCTGTAAAAGAATTTACTTGTGTGACTTCAAATTTTATGAAAGGAGCTTGCCAGGCCATGGCAGTCAATTTTGCCAAAAACATAGAATAGGAAGTTGAGTTGTTGTAACTCAAACAAAGCTGCTCCAGTATTCATGAAATTTGGTGTGCACATTGCTGTCATCATTTCAGACATATTTAACATTGACTTTCATTAGCTCCACACAACTGGAAGTTAGCCATTTCGAATTTTATATGGTTTCATTTATTTCAACATTTTTGAACTAGCCACGCTAGAAAACTCACTACAGTCGTATGAAAAAGTTTGGGCACCCCTGACAATTTCCATTATTTTCATTTCTAAATCATGAGGTGTTTGGATCAGCAATTTCATTTTGATTTATCAAATAACTGATGGACACAGTAATATTTCAGTAGTGAAATGAGTTTTTTAACAGAGAATGTGCAATATGCATCAAAACAAAATTAGACAGGTGCATAAATTTGGGCACCCCAACAGAAAAATCACATCAATATTTGGTAGAGCCTCCTTTTGCCAAAATAACAGCCTCTAGACGGTTCCTATAGCCCCTAATCAGTGTTTGGATTCTGGATGATGGTATTTTCGACCATTCCTCCTTACAAAACATCTCCAGTTCAGTTCGGTTTGATGGTTGCCGAGCATGGACAGCCCGCTTCAAATCATCCCACAGATTTTCAATAATATTCAGGTCTGGGGACTGGGATGGCCATTCCAGAACATTGTACTTGTTCCTCTGCATGAATTCCTAAGTAGATTTTGAGCAGTGTTTTGGGTTGTTGTCTTGTTGAAATATCCGGCGTAACTTCAACTTTGTGACTGATTCTTGAGCATTATTCTCAAGAATCTGCTGATATTGAGTGGAATCCATGCGACCCTCAACTTTAACAAGATTCCCAGTACCAGCACTGGCCACATAACCCCACAGCATGATGGAACCTCCACCAAATTTTACTGTAGGTAGCAAGTGTTTTTCTTTTTTCTCACTCTCCCATACAGCTTCTCCTTGTGCAAAGTGCGCTGAATTGTTGAACGATGCACAGTGACACCATTTGCAGCAAGATGATGTTGTAGGTCTTTGAAGGTGGTCTGTGGGTTGTCTTCGGTGGAACCGTCTAGAGGCTGTTATTTTGGCAAAAGGATGCTCAACCAAATATTGATGTGATTTTTCTGTTGGGGTGCCCAAATTTATGCACCTGTCTAATTTTGTTTTGATGCATATTGCACATTTTCTGTTAATCCAATAAAACTAATTTCACTACTGAAATATTAGTGTCCATCAGTTATTTGATAAATCAAAATGAAATTGCTGATCCAAACACCTCACGATTTAGAAATGAAAATAATGGAAATTGTCAGGGGTGCCCAAACTTTTTCATACGACTGTATCTCATTTTAAAACTTCTCTTTGTACTTTCGGCAATCCTCAGCTTTTCCACAATGCTAATTACTGGACCTGAGTGAATGATGTTTCTCTCTGCAGAAGATATGCATCCCATCATCCAAGATCCTACATATGCATATTAAGTCCCTTGAGCACTTAACATCTCATCGCTGCTTTTTGCTCTCTCACTCAAACTCTTCGTCTCCATCATGATCTAGGCAACAGGTCACAATTATGCATATTATGTGACGGACCACAATGTGAAGAGTTTAAGGAGTCATTCTGCATTTTAATATGGGCCCTAAGAAGAGTTGAAAGGGCCTGAGAGCATGATAGGTTAGCATCCATTATTCAGAGAGCCCTTGAACTGTGCACGGAGTAGGTTGACACAGTCCAAGAAAAAAACTCTTTGTGCCTTAAACTCCAGAGTTGTCACTGCTCTGAGATTAACATTACATATTGCACCTAATGAAGGCAAGATATTCTTAAAACATGTTTTATTTAACCTTGAGGATAGATTTTCAAGAGAGCCACTACTTCGTAACAATATACACTGATGTTGAATGTGCACAGCTACCTCTACCCCTTTTTATCCCCCTCTTTTCCATTCAATCTACCTTCTCTCCTGGCCTCCTCGCAGCTCTGCTTGATCTTCCTGCGGCAGACAGCAGCAAGGGCAAGGAGCAGCACTAGCAGACACAGTGCCAGGCCAACAGTCACCCACAGAGCCACCGGGGGAAATGCAAAGCTCTGACCTGGAGGCAGAGGGAGAGAGAGGGCAGAGAAAGGAGAGCTTCATTACTCACTCTTGCAGAGCTTAAGTAACAGCACAACGGTCACCGCTGTATCCATCACTGCTGTTAGTGATGCTCCATCATTCTGCTGTTAGTTTGTTGACATAAAATCTTGAATTATCTAGACTTTAAAACTACTAAAGCACCACATGATGACACTTAGGATGATTATTGCCATCAATATCTCTGTGATCATCGGCAGCACTGCCACATCTCCATATTAGGTCTGTCTTTCAGAAACTGTGTGCTGCTGTCCAAGGCTCGTCTCTGTCCTCCTCGCAGTTGCTATCATCTGGAGACAGCCACAGAGCAAAACTGAAGCTGCTTTCATGGTTCCAGGTCTGCCTGTGATTCCAGTTTTGAGTATCTTCATCAATACCTACCTGATAGTTCGGGGGGGGGGGCTTGGATCAGCAATGCTGTCTGGATGGCAGTAGGCCTAATCATCTACTTTGGCTACGGGGTTCGTCATAGTGTCCAAAAACAAGGCTGCAGGAGGCTCGCACCCAGCTAAATGTTGCTCATGTAAACAGTGATGTTGCTCAGTGATGGTTGGTTCTGTGCCTGAAGATATGTGTTAAGCTACCAGGTAGAGAGGTAGAGTGGATCATCCCTCAATCGGAAGGTTGGTGGTTCGATCCCCGGCTCCTATGAGTCAGCATGTCAAAGTGTCCTTGTGTAAGACACTGAACCCCAACTTGCTCCTGAATGTGTGTGAAAGAGATTAGATTACTCCTGAATGAATGATGTGTGAATGGGTGAATGAGGATGCAATGTAAAAGCGCTTTGAGTAGTCGAAATGACTAGAAAGACACTATACAAATACAGACAATTTACCATTTTAGAAAAGGCAGAGAAATTGAGAGGCTCAGATAAAAGTACTTGGTGGGTTTGGAACTCACTACTTCCTTTGGTCAAAGGATCGAAGGGTCATTCCTCGAGGAAAAGAAAAAAAAGGTCTGATTTTTCTGTATAGAGTATATTAGAGTGAACTTAGAACGTTAGGTAAATGAGTATATGGGTTACTCTTGTATATGTGAGTTATCTCTATTCAATTCCAAGGTAGCGTCTCTCCTCCTTCCTTTGTGGTCTTGTCTGTGTTTCTGTGTATGGGTCCTTACCCGCTGGCTGTTCTTTTTGCTCCGGCTGAGCTGTGTGTATGTGGTGGGTGTGCACAGTGGCCACTTAACAGTTAACTGTTTTAGTATTGTTGTGTTGTGTGGATGCATCCAGGCCCTGAATCTGTGTGTGTTAAAGAGAAAGAGAGTAAAATTAACTTGTGTGTGTCTTCCTTGTGACAATAGGTTTGAGTGTAAGTTGTTGCGTTGTGAGGGAATTTGTGCTGCAAATTGCTTTCTTTGTTGTTGTTTGGCTGTGTGTGATTGTGATATTTGTTTTTGCTCATTGTGATGAGATTCTATTGATTAGAGTGGTCATACACTTTTTATGTAGGGATTGTTGCACCAGGCAAAAAGAAATTAATTTTATGAACATATTTTATTTGTGTTGTTTTTCCTTTATAATACGATCATTAGAGTTGAAGATTTGATTGTGATAGGATTGCAATGGGTGCCAATAACAGCCATCAGAAAAACCCACAGGGCACAGCAGTATGAAAAGTATTGCCATACAATATTTGCCAAAATGCCATGAAAAATTAGGATTTCCTCAATGTGGGAGTTTTCATCATGCCTCTCTGTTACGGCCCCGGCCGTCTTTGCTCTGTTATGTGTTGTTCTGTGTGGTCCTGTGTTGTCCTTTTGGTTTTGGTTTTTGTGTTTGTGTCGGAGTGAGTGTTTCCTTTTTTTTTAACAGCTATGTTGGTCCTGCCTCTTTCTGTTGTTACAATAAATTGGTAAATTTGATTTGGAGACAAAGTTTGTTTTTTCTCACTCTTTTATGTTGTGTCCCAGCTCCCCTAGACTGGGTCGTAACATAAAGTGGGGGCTCGTCCGCGATATTTTGCTATATTGGTAAGTTTTTTTGGTAAGTTTGGTTAGCAGTTTCCTCATTAGACAGGTAGTATGGCTTTTGATCTTGATGATTTTGTACGGGATCCTGCGATAAATAAGCTGGAAAAGTGCACAAAAGCAGATTTGTTCCTAGTTGCTAATTTGTTCCGTATTGATGTGCCTTTGAATGCCCAAAAGGCCGACATCAAACTGTGTTTGATCACCAAGTTGGTGGAGAAAGGCATTGTGAAGCCTGAGCGTGAAGCCGACAGTGCGTCTGACGTTGCAGATGAGGAAGTGGGAGCGCATTGCAGCTACTTTGAAGTGGCCCAAAGATGTTTGGAGCCTTTTGTTACAGTGTAAGTTAGTGGGAAAAGCGCAGGAAGTCTGTACAACATTATCAATTAATGAGAGCCTTGATTATGATGTGGTGAAAGCCACAGTGTTAAGAGCTTATGAGCTCGTCCCTGAGGCCTATCGGCAGAAGTTTCGTTCCTGTGAGAAGTCTGCAAACCAAACTTATGAAGAATTTGCGTGAGAGAAATCTCTTCTTTTTGACAAGTGGTGCGCCGCCAGTAAAGTAAAAGACTTTGCTCAGCTCCGTGAGCTACTTTTGCCGGAAGAATTTAAGACATGTCTTCCAGAGAAAATTGTTGTTTATTTGAATGAGCAGAAAGTGGATTTAGTTTCCAAAGCTGCTATGTGCGCGGATGAGTTTACTTTGACGCACCGCGCTGCGTTTACACTGGCACAGCGTGCGCACACTCTGGCTGTCAGCACCGGTAAAAATGTTAAAACTTCACCAAAAAGTCCACAGCGCTCTGCTGCTGTTTCAGACAGCCGTGAATGCTTTTACTGCCACGAGATTGGTCATATGATTGCTAACTGTCCTGCTCTCTGGCGTAAAGAGCATAGTCACAATGGCAAGAAGCCGAAAAGTGTGGGTTTTGTGCGGCCTGCTCCTGCTCAGCCTCCAGGTAACACTGAAAATGCAGGTAGTGAGGGTGATGAGAGTACCGACTTTTTATTTGTAAAGGAGGGTCATAAAGGGCAGGTGATGCCTCGGACTGATCCATTGGCCTCATCGACTGCTGGACTCTTTATTAGATTGTTTGTTCGCTTACACTTGTTTATTTCAGTGAACTTTGTAAAGCACTATGAGACACTCTGTTGTGATATTGGGCTATACAAATAAAATTGAATTGAATTGAAATTAAAGGGTTTTGTCTCTCTGACAGGGAAGGAGGAGGATCAGGTGCCAATCACAATTTTGCGTGATACCGGAGCTACACAGTCTCTAATGTTGCAAACGTTGTTGCCATTTTCATCTGATTCGTTTTGTGGTTCTGATGGCTCTTTTGTGGGGAGTGAAGATGAGCGTTTTAAGAGCGCCACTCCACACCGTGTTTTTGCGATCACCACTTGTCTCTGGCTGAGTGCAGATTGGTTTGCGCACTGTTGCACACGTTGTCTGTGCCAGGAGTTGCCATGATCCTTGGTAATGATCTGGCAGGGGAAAAAGTTTTTCCAAACCCTGAAGTAATTGAAACCCCTGTTGTGGATTCGCATGTTTTTGTTCCGGCTGCTGTCAACCCGACTGTTGTGTTCCCCGCTTGTGCTGTTACATGCGCACAGACGCATAAATTTGGTGATGTGTTGGACTTGTCTGATTCATTTCTGTGTTCTGAAAATGTTCCGAAAAGTGCTGAAAAAGAAACATCAGTGTCAAACCTCTGCGTATGATAATCTCTTACCAGCTGACGCTAACATGTCTTTCTCTGTCAACAGAACCGAGTTTATCAAAGCACAACAGGTTGACCTGTCTCTGGCTGACTGTTTCTCATCTGTGGCCAATACAAGCACTCACAGTCCCTCTGTGTACAGCGTTAACGACGGTGTGTTAATGCGTACCTGGTGTCCTCCCTCCTCTGTAAATCTGGGTTGGGATTCAATTCAACAAGTGGTTGTTCCTCAACAATTTCGTTCTGAAGTTCTTAGTTTGGCACACAACAACTTTGCAGGCCATTTGGGAATTAAAAAAACATACCATCGTATCCTGCGTTATTTCTTTTGGCCAGGTTTGAAAAGTGACGTCACCACATTCTGTCGCTCATGCCACGTTTGCCAGGTTTGCGGTAAACCAAATCAGGTGATTCCTCCAGCTCCACTGCATCCAATTCCAGTATTAGGTGAACCATTTGAACACATAATCATGGATTGTGTAGGTCCGCTTCCAAAATCCAAATCCGGCCATCAGTACCTCCTGACTTTGATGTGTGCTGCCACACGGTATCCCAAGGCCGTTCCACTGCGCACCCTGAAGACCAAAGCTGTTATCAAAGCCCTCGTAAATTTCTTTTCCACATTCGGGTTGCCTAAATCCATTCAGACAGATCAAGGGTCAAACTTTCTGTCAAAACTGTTTGCCCAGGTCCTGACGTCGCTGTCCATTCAGCACCACAAATCCAGCGCGTATCATATACAGTCCCAGGGCGCACTCGAGCATTTCCATCAGACGTAAAAAACTATGCTTAGGAAATTCTGTTTAGAATCAGGAAAGGAGTGGAATGAAGGTTTGCCATTCCTTATGCTAGCTGTACGAGAAAGTGTGCAGGAGTCCATAGGTTTCAGTCCTGCAGAGCTGGTGTTTGGACACACCGTGCGTGGTCCTCTGCGCGTGCTGAGAGAACCTTACTTGTCAGAAGAAACGGCTAGCTCCAGCCAGAATATACTCGATTACATGAGCTCTTTCAGAGAGCGTCTGCACAAAACCTGCGAGACCGCGCGCAGTGCTCTTTCAGTGTCCCTGGGGAAAATGAAGAAAAAGTTCCCCAGAAAAGCAGTGCAGAGAAGTTTTGAAGTTGGTGATAAGGTGTTGTCACTACTTCCAATTCCCGGTTCCGCCCTCCAGGCCAAATTCTCTGGTCTTTATTCTATTGAGAAAAAGTTAAGTGAAACTGATTACGTAGTATGCACCCCTGATCGTCGGAGAAAATCCCGTGTGTGCCACATTAATATGCTGAAGCCATATTTTGTTCGTTCTCCTGTTTCTCCCTCTGTTCCTCCAGCCGTAGTGTCCACTGTTGTGCAGGTGCCTCCGTCCCAATACAGTCCTAAGAGCGATGGATTATACCTTGGCCACGGAGACTCGTGCACTCGCCTCCAGAACGCAGAGTACCTGAAAAATGTGCAGCATCACTTAAAACACTTAGAGTTACCCGCTCGAAAAGATATATGATACTCCATCTTGCACCACCACCATATCCCACGATATTGACGTAGGAAATAACTCTCCCATCAAGCAGCACGCATACCGCGTTAACCCCACAAAGCGTGTACTTCTCCAACAGGAAGTTAACTATTTGTTGGAAAATGGGTTAGCTGTCCCAAGCTCCAGTGCATGGAGTTCCCCCTGTCTTCTCGTTCCCAAAGTGGACAAAACTCCTCGTTTTTGCACAGACTTTAGAAAAGTTAATAATGTGACAAAGGCTGACTCTTATCCTCTGCCCCGAATGGAGGATTGTGCGGACAGAGTCGGTGCCGCCAAATTTGTGACAAAACTCGACCTGTTAAAAGGTTATTGGCAGGTCCCTTTGACTCCCCGTGCTTCAGAAATCGCTGCCTTTGCGACTCCAGACAGCTTCCTCCAGTACACTGTCATGCCTTTTGGTCTCAGGAATGCGCCGGCCACTTTCCAACGGCTAATGCACAAAGTCCTAGGTGGTGTTGAGAGCTGTGAAGTTTACCTAGACGACATTGTTGCGTATTCTGAAACGTGGCCTGAGCACATTAAAACACTGAGCACGATCAGGCTTCCCTCACCTTAAACCTGGCCAAATGTGAGTTTGGTCACGCCACTGTGACCTACTTAGGAAAGCAGGTAGGTCAGGGTCAGGTGCGGGCCCTGGCTGATAAAGTCCAGGCCATCCTCGACTTCCCTGTGCCTCAGACACGGCGTGAGCTTCGCCGTTTTTTAGGGATGGCTGGCTATTACTGTGGTTTCTGTAGAAATTTCTCTGATGTTGTGGCTCCACTCACTAGTCTAACTAGTACCTCGCGGCCATTCGAATGGTCCACTGACTGCACAAAGGCCTTCCAGTCAGCCAAAGCCGTCCTCTGTAGCACACCAGTTCTGGCCGCTCCTAACTTTGAGTGCCCCTTTGAGTGCCAGCGGCGCAGGCGCGGTGCTGCTGCAGGAGGATGAGCGCGGTATCGAGCACCCTATCAGTTACTTTTCCAAAAAGTTCAATAGGCATCAGGTACAGTATAGCACCATCGAAAAAGAGGCACTCTCGTTGCTGTTGGCCTTGCAGCATTTCGAGGTTTATGTAGGCTCCAGTTCCTTGCCTGTGGTGGTCTAAACGAACCACAACCAACTTGTGTTTCTGGCCCGGATGAGGAACGGAAACCAGAGACTGATGAGGTGGTCCCTGTTGCTCCAAGACTTTAACATCGAAATTTGACAAAAAAAAGGCACCAAAAACGTGTTGGCCGATGTATTGTCTCGCGTCTCTTTCGGAGGTATCAGACATTGTAGGGGAATGTCTGATGTTTAGGAAGGGGGGTGTTACGGCCCCGGCCGTCTTTGTTCTGTTATGTGTTGTTCTGTGTGGTCCTGTGTTGTCCTTTTGGTTTTGGTTCTTGTGTTTGTGTCGGAGTGAGTGTTCCCTTTTTTTTAGCAGCTGTGTTGTTCCTGCCCACCTCCAACCAGCGAACCGGTGTGATTGGTTCCTGCAGCAGCATCTGAACATTTAAACCAAGGGAGTTCCAGTCACCAGCGGGAACCTTGGCTTAACAGCAGCTAGATTGGAACTTTGTTGTGAACTTTGTCCTCAGATCGGTTTTTGTAGAAGATTGCTAGTGGTGCTCTGATTAGGTTTGTAGTTTGGGTGGTGGTTTTGATTGTTCATTTGTTTGACTGTTTGTCTTTAGTAGTCACTGTACATATATTGCACTATTTTGGTTTTGTTCTTGGATCTTTTTACCTGCATGTCTGGCCTCTTTCTGTTGTTACAATAAATTGG
Organism: Pempheris klunzingeri; assembly: GCF_042242105.1. Taxonomy (NCBI): domain Eukaryota; kingdom Metazoa; phylum Chordata; class Actinopteri; order Acropomatiformes; family Pempheridae; genus Pempheris; species Pempheris klunzingeri. The sequence continues at coordinate 24,320,548 of NC_092012.1, read as the reverse complement.
TAAATTTGATTTGGAGACAAAGTTTGTTTTTTCTCACTCTTTTATGTTGTGTCCCAGCTCCCCTAGACTGAGTCGTAACACTCTCTTAGGACTTTGAGAAAAAGAATGGCAAAGAATTTGAAGTTAAAATTAAGAAAGCTAAAGCACGTGCTTATAAGAAAGTTAATGGCAAGTGGACAAAGCAGCTTGAAAGTTTGCAGTTATGGGAGAAAGAAGCAGATAATAGTGAAAGGACTGAAATAATGTACAAAAGTGTCAGAGCATTTGTTTCCTCGTGCGTGGATGACACATGAGAAAGTAGGACAGAAGACTCCTAGAGCTCTTGTTGAACAAGTAACTGGCACAAATTATTTCACGCCATTTTGTAGCCATGTAGCAGAGTTTGACATTTCTTTTGAAACATCTCAGATGACACTGTTGCACAAACTAATTGATCCTCCCAATCCTGTAGGGCCTCCCGATTGGGATTATGAGTGTATGGCAAAATGCCTTGGAGTTTGGGATGCCATAAACTGAAAGGTTTGTCCTGAATCAAGTAATTTATAACCTTTTCACAAAATACCACAGCCTTCGATTGTGACTATCATGGTCAACGTCCACAGAATTGCAACCCCTGGTCAACATTCTGGCTGGACCCCCTTCAGTGTCCTGGAATCGGGGTAGATGATGCAATTACAAGATCTACTACATACAGGGTTCACAAAAAGTTAGGGATATTCGACTTTCAGGTGAAATTCATGGAAAATGTAAAAAGTTAATGCTACAGTGATATTATATCATGAAAGTAGGACATTTAAGTATCAGCATGCAATGGTAGTTTCTTCATCTTAAACAATTTATTGAAAGAAAATCTACCAACAGTGGAGGGTAAACGAGGGTAAACGTAAAATTGGGATGTGGCCAAAGGACGTCCACTCCTCTCCTTTCTGTGACTCTTCCAGTCTCTGCATCTCTGTTGCAACATGCTGATGACACTCTGTGACCCTCTAAGCTCAGTGGACACTTCTGTCTGAGGACCTGTTTGAAGCCTCCAGTTTTGAGGTGCTGCTGATCAATAGTTAGGTGTCGTCTTGGTCTCATGATGTCAGAATGTGAACAGCACGATGAGGAGGACTGTTAAAATACCAATTCTAACTGAACCAGGAAATGTATTGGTGGTGGTTCATCCTGAAATTTCACCTGAAAGCCGAATATCCCTAACTTTTTGTGAGTAGTGTAGATCACCTTCCCACCTTGAGAGCGCTGGAAGCACTGTGAGGATCATGTTCTTTGACTTCTCCAGTGCCTTCAACATCATCCAGCCAGCACTTCTGAGGGTGAAGATGGAAGGAGCGGGAGTTGACCGTCACCTGGCATAATGGACAACTGACTACCTCACCAACAGACCACAGTATGTGAGGCTCCGGGACTGTGTCTCTGATGTGGTGGTCTGCAGCATGGGGGCCCCCCAGGGGATGGTTCTCTCTCACTTTCTCTTCACCCTCTACACCTCGGACTTCAGACACATCAATCACGTCAATTGTCACATCCAGAAGTTCTCTGATGATACAGCCATTGTTGTGTGTGTGTATCCAGGGGGAACAGAATAGAATAGGCTGAACAGACTGATCAGGAGGGCCACCTCCATCCTGAGCAGCCCCTTCAGCAGCAGACTGATTCACCCACGGTGTATGAGGGATCGCTACCACAGGTCGTTCATCCTCACTGCTGTCAGACTGTTTAACAATAGTATTGCATAAGTCTTATGAAAACATCAGCGACTACATACACTTTATCACCACTTATTTTCTGTTTCTGTTTTCTTACTACTGTGCGAGACTTGCAATATCCCGTGCAATGCATACATGTATACATTGTATATATACTTATTTTTTTCTCATATTTTTATAGATAGATAGATAGATAGATAGATAGAAAGAAAGAAATAAACACTTTATTGATCCCCGGAGGGAAATTCTGGTCTTACAATAGCATAGAAGGTTAAAGTGGCCACCACCATGAATACAGACAACTAAGCAAAATAAAAATGTACAAAATCTAAGTAAAGGTAATAAATAACTAAATAAAGGTAATAAATACAATGTTATATGTAATGTTTTATATTTGCATTTATCTTTACATTTTGCAATATACCTTCTTTTTGCACTAATTTTGCTACTGATAATTCATTTCTGGACCTTTTCAGTCTCCTCTGTTGATGTAACAAGTAAATTTCCCCGGTGTGGGATAAATAAATAAAGTATCTTATTATTATTTGCCCAGGTATTGGTAATGGTGTTGTTATTATGCTCACCTGACATTGCCAGTAAATGAATTCAAATGACAGATCATTTGGAACCAAACGATTTAAACAATCATTTGGCTCTTGGCTTCATGGCAGGAAGCCACTATGTGTGGGGTTTTGCTAATGCAATTGTGAAGGGTTTTTCTCTCATCAAAGACACGTTAAAGTCACATGGACTGACACTTTTGAAACATCATGAGACAAGCTTCGGATGTTTTTGTTAGCTAAGACTGGGGGATTGTGTATCAGCTTGAACTTAACTGGTGGGTTTTCGGCCTGTTTTGCGTCCAGAATTTAGTTTTACAGATCTCTCTTGTAATTGGTTAACTAATCATTTTGGATCATGGGGAGCAAGTATGGTAGTTAATCTTGCCATATGTGCAATGTTTTTCTTGATAGCGATATGTTTTTTGAGTTGCATAAAAGTCATGATTCGTAGGCTTGTTATTACCTCATTGAGTACTGTAGTAATACAGCCTGATGTAAAAGGCCCCCCATCTAAAGCATTTTTAGATGTTTATTCACACTTTGGGGATGATGGCAACTATTTCCAACATTTGCAACTCTACTTGGATGAAGATTCAGCTGGTATGCAAGCATGTTCCAATGTGTTGATAACCTCTGGCTTGCTTGCCACCGTGGGAGTAGTGCCAAGACTTTACATAAGCCGTAATAATGCTCACCAAAGGTGAAGAGGAGATCAAAGAAGAGGAAGTGCTGCTACAGCATGACACTCACCTTATTAGCCCCGGACTGCAGTTGCCTGGTGTTCTTGGGGCTAATGGCCAGGTAGGGGGACCTCACCTAAGCTGAAGTACCATTTGGTTTAACTTTGAATTATGTGATGCAAACCTGCAATAAAGTGCTGCGTTATGTTGTATATAATCTTATGATGATTCTCTTACTATTTTTTTTAATTTTAGATGTTCCTTATTAATAACTTACTAACAAATTCCTTCATTTTTTTAGAATCTAGAGAGTGTATTTATCTTTTTAAGCTCTCTGAATGATTGAATGAATCTTCACATACCTTAGCTAGTCACTACATATATTAAGAGTCCTGCTTGTATTGCTGTTATATCTCAATATTGAGAAATGATAAAAAGGGGGGAATGTGAAAGTCAATCAGAGTGGAAATCATTAAGCTTTATCATTTATTCACTTATTGTGCTCATTATGCTTTGCCTTGTACTGAACTGCGTTCGACCTCTGTATGTCTTGGACAATATCATATGCCTGTCACATGTTGTTGCTACATGTATCAGATACTTGTATGGAGACATGTCTTATGATTGAGCTCTTACGCCATCTATGAGGCGTTGTTTCTCATAAGGGGTCCTAGGAGGCTTTAAAAGATGCTTGATGTATGTCTTCAGATGCTTTTCCTCTGACTTCAAGCTCCTTGTGAACAAGGTTTGTCTCCTATTATTGTACAATAATACTTTTTAATCTTCAACCATCTATGGTTTGTGCATTATTTCATATGTGTTGAGTCAGTTGCAGACAATCTTCCACCACAATTCTAAACAGGAACAAGGTAAAAAAAAATAAAAAAATTATTTTCAAGTTATAATTATTATATAATTATTTCAAGAGTATAATAATAGCTATCTTTTGGACAGAACTACACTAAAATCGCTTTCACTTGTTGTGCTTTGACAAGTGGTAATGTTCAATTGGGCTATCAGAAATAATTAATAATTATCAAAGATAATTAATAATTATTAAAATGAATGGAACTTTGAATAAAGTCCACCTCGATTGGGGCACCACCTCGAAAAACGAGGAAAAGACAGCCGTTTTAATTGATTTAGTCTCATAAAAGTACTAAACTATCAATTTGGAATTATGTTTTATAATTAATTTAATAATTACTACCAAAATTACCACATTGATAGCTAGCTGAAGGATTTTGGAGTTCTTGACAGTGTAGAGGTTGGCAGTGTCCACCCTTGTACAACATTAAAGGAGACAGCAGGTATTAAAACATTTATTAAGACAGAGCAAAATTCAGGGACATCATTTGTTATTCATTAAGGTGAAGGACTTGTACTTTGGTTGTAAGTACAGCTGAAGCAGAGTAGGTATTAAAGACATCTGCTGTTACAGAAACAAAATCAATCAAACAATCTAACTAAGTCTCTAAGGCTGAGGAATGTGGGATGGGCCCACAAAGGTGGGGGGAGAGCCCAAATGGTGATGGCCAGACCCCCTGGGGTGTGGGGCAAAGGAGACAAAGGAAGCTAAGTGCTGTTAGCTTAGCTTTGTCCCTCAGTGGCCTGTTGGAAACTGTGTGTGTGAGAGATAAAGGTGCCAGGTTCAGGAAAGGTGGTTAGTTGTATGTAGACTCCGTGTCTGTGTGAACAACTAACATCAACTAAACTTAATGGCTGCACAGTAATCTACAACACATCACAATAATCAAACTCAATGAACATTAAAGCAAGTCCATACATTAACAGGGGTAAACCATGTATGCAGTAATGCTATGCTAATTATGCCCAGTTAGAGTTTGTTACCAGTCCTTAAAAGGGGAGACGAAGTGTCCTTGAGGATGCTGCTTTCTCAGCCTGTTGCTGGAGGAAAGGTGTGGTTCTTGTCCGTTGCTGTGTGGTTGCAGGCTGGAGGAATCCGGTCGCTCCTTTGTTCCTGTTAGTTAGCAGCTCTGTGCTAACTTGCTGGTGTGCTCCTGTTGTTGGTTCTGGTTATCAGCTGGCGGACTCTGGGTCGTGCCTGCTGGCGCTGATCTGCTTACTTCAGGCAGGACCTTGTGTCGCTACCATGAAGGAGGTGGCTGTTCTGGTACAGACCACACTGAGGCAGAGCTTAGCTGAGTTGAGCTTCTCTCCTCTTCAGGAGAGGTGAGGAGAGCTGGTCTCTCCTCTGCAGGAGAGATGTCAGGAAAAGAGGGAGCAGAAAAGAGAGAGTTCAGTGGGGGTGAACTGGTTTTGTTGGCCTGAGGTCGTAAAATCATGTGTCCCCTCCGGCCAATGGCGACTGTGGAGCTGGACATTGGGGAAAGGAGTCCACAGGAGTTCCACAGACAAAGAAACATGCGGTTTCACTATGTGCTATTCACTGTATAGTGAAGCACAACACACTGTTATATTTAAAGAATGACCGTCTTAGAGCCAATTACAGCAAAGCTACAAAACAGTGGACTAATCATATATGAGCTGTTCAGATCTCACAAAATCAGAAAAGTAACAAATGTATCTCGCTCTTTGTGACAAGTAAAGAAGACGCGGTGCTCTTTGTTTCATTGTCTTTCTCATTTTCTTTTTATTCTCACATCTTCCCATGGTGCTCTCCTTCTAGGCAGACTGATAAAGACAAATGCCTTAGTCGGCTATCAGTGCTAAGCTGAGGCCCAAAGGGCTGCAGGATGATATTTTTCTTTTTCTGTTGTTTGATGATGTGATTTTGTTTTCTTCAGAGACAGATTCTCTAATGGTGCTGTTTACCTGTCCTCTCTTTCCCTTTTCCCTATTCCCTCTGTGCAAGGGTAAAAAACAGTGCTTTAGGCTGCACTGTCACATTACCTAGAGTCTGCAGACTTCAGAGCTGCAGCAAACAGGGTAAACTTCACCTCACACACCTTTTACACAACATGAATGTGCAGAACACATCAGAGTGTAATCATAAAAATGCAAAGTAAGTTTATAATGGGCTGACATGCTATCATAGAGAAAGAAAGTCATAATAGCAGACCTAAATGCCGATTAACACTCAATGTCGGTTGACAAGCATGAAATGGATAGAGACTAAAGTATGTGCCATGGCAGTACATAAAATTAAAGTATATATATAGTCCATCTTTTCAGTTTTTGTCAGATAGTACTACTACCCACAGTCCATGTCATGATGAAATTCTGCACATTTCAGCACATTTAAAACTGATATGCAGTATTGATGAACTTTGTTTTAATTGGTTTCTACATGTTTGATGTGTGTCAGTAAAATCTGTCTATGGCCACATGCATACATTTTCCATGGATCCTTCCCCAGCGCTTTATTGTGACATCACCAATCTACAATGATTCTTTCCATAGGTATATCAATTTCATCATGGTCAATATAATATATATTCAAACATTAATATTTAAAGCAAGTTAATGGGAACAGAACAATAGCTTTTGCAGTTTCTGTTATTAATTAATTTGAGGAAGAGTTTGCAACCGATACTATGTGATCAAGGACCAATTAGCTCTGGTATTCTTGTTATTAATTTATGTCCTTGTCATGTGTTGTGTGCCACAATCCATAGCTATTTGAATATGTAGCGCTCCATGTTCCATACATTACTGACTGATTCAGCAGTTGGAAAGGATCACCTACAGGAGCACTTGCACAAAATAATGCAAATCCAGTCGAATACCTAACCTAATTAAAACATTCAAAATGTATTGTGTTTAAATGTGTCTGTGAGGCATTGAGTTAACACAATGACAGGTGCTATAAAATGGTGCTGTTATGTTATATTTTATTATATTGAACATAAAATGTGATGAGTTATTGTGTCCATCCCTTGCAGCTTTTTGTTGTTGAGCAATATCAAATTTCTTCTAAATGATATATAATGAAAAGGTTCTTCTGGTGCCTACAAATATACATTCAATTAATAATAATAACATTATTTGTTATTGTTACGATTATTTCTTATAGATGGTGCTTCACTGTGTCATACAAGGCCACAGCAGGTAAAAATAAATATTTAATGGTTGCAGGCAAGAGTATAATAAAACACCACCTCGATATGGAGGCTCTAAAACAGGCCACATTACCAGTGAGAAATTAGGTTCTATTAAATTAGGTTCTGTGGGGGACTAACAGCGGGCAGCAGGTATTGTTTGGGCTTCAGTGAATGTGAGAGTCAAGATTTGCAGGCATTTTTACAGTGTTTTCTCGCCAGCAACTTTGGTAGAATAAAGTGCTCCTAATACTCCCTTGCCAGTCATTTTGGTTCTGCAATGCGATGACGGTGAAGATCAAAGCTACCGTGTCTCTAACTGTCAGCCCAGTTTTACCTGCCTAGAAGAAACCTAGCCTCTTAAGCTGTGACCAAAGGAGAATAATGCCCCTTGACAGAGGGATGGCATCGGACTAAAAAGAGCCTCAAGGCTCATTGTAGACGAGCTGTAGGGATGAGAATGAGGAGAGGAAGGGTAGATTAGTATTTTGCTTTCATTGTCAACCTTTCATTGGCCTTATTCTGCCTGGTTGTGAAAACAGAGAAAGAGAGAGGGGTATCTGTAGAGCAGGAGTGTTGATGACAGAAGAGTCAGATGGACAAGAGGCACAGCCAAGTCCAGGTCTCAAAAGGCTAATATATCTCTCTAAAAATTCACCACATGACAGAGATGAAAACATTCATTCAGACAATATAGTAAGGCAAGGAAGAAACAGTGAAGTGAATAAGATATAAAACTCAGTCAGACAAAACAGGTGCTCGAGCTTAAATCACCCAACAATGGTGAGGTGTTTGATGCATACTACCACAGCCAGAAAATGAAAAATAAGCTCTGTAACATTGATTCTTTATTCACTTTCTGTGTACCACTGCGGATCTCACAGGAAAGAGATTGGCAGTAACAATAACAACCGTGCAAATGGAAAGAAGATGGCCCCGATGTCAGAGGACAGAGTTTATCCAGAATGAAAAACATAAGCATGAATATTAGGATTACACTGAGCAAATGACTTTCAGCTTCACTTTCAATTACCAGCCTTTATTATCACCCTCCAAGTTGTCCATCAAAACCTCAGAACCCTCCTGTTTCTGCTGCATTATGAAAAGCTTGTGACGACAAAGGCACATCAGCTGTTCTTACAATACTTCTAGGGAACATCTCACTGGGGGATGCCAAAAAGCTCACTTGTAGAGAGAAATCTCTCAAAACTGACATAAATAGCAAAGGATTTTTGTCCTGTCAGCATTTTTGTTCTGAGGCTCCTCTCCTCTTTTTGCATTTCAATAACTTTGCTTTTCAGCAAGATGTTGCTTTACTGTCTTATTGGCATGCAGGGAGGCAATGTGCTCATCTCTAGGATGCCGTAACGCCCATTTACTTACAGAATTTGTCTGACATTATTGCCCTTCCCTTGACGCCTTGGGCTCGAGGCAACCACGAATGTATGATATGCAGACGTGCACATTAAAACAGAGTAATGGTTCGGCATTTATTGAAATAAAGTTTATAACAGGCCTCCTTTTTCCTCAGCAGGAGAACTATAAAAGCCATCTGGGGGTGTGGGAAAAGGGGTGGAGGGTGAGCAGGAAAGTAAGATGGATGAGTTTCTAAGTCAGAGAAGGTTGGAGGGATGGGGTAAGGGGGTGACCGATCAAGCAACCCAAGCAGGTGAAAAAACATGTCTGTGAATGAGTTTGTGGGTTCATAAGCAAGCTAGTAGGAGTTGAGCTGCTAACTACAAAAATGTTGAACTGGGCCGGAATCACAATGAATCAAAGCTAAAATGGTTTATGTTGCAAGAGAGATTTGAAAAGGTTGTATGAACATTTCCACACCAAAAGCTAGATTATCTTTAGAATCCATTGAAACTGACATAACATTGACATTGTAACAATTTAGTAGAGCTGCTTCCAATCTTTCATGTATGCATTTCATGCATTTTAGCACCTTTTAAATATCTGCCCACACAGTTAGAATACGTTACATTGCATACATTGATATCTACTGTTTGTGATCACTATTGGATCATTTTCAGTGTTACTCAGAAATAAAGCAGCCCTGCATCTGTATTTCAGTTTTATCGAACTAGAGCAAAGTGAAGCAGCTTTTAGTTTCTATGGTCTGCTAAAACTGTAAACTCTTTTAAATGAGACCTTAAAACATTACTGTTTGCTGTGGCTTTCAAATAAATCAAATGCATAACTTCCTTTTAATCTTTACTTTTTATTTGCATGCTTTTGTTTTTTTTTATTTAAAGTCTTACTCAGAAATACAAGGGGTAAGTTTAGAGCAAATATTCTAATGTTTACAGTTGATGGTAATCCCAATCCCAGTCGACTCCTAATTTAGTCAGTGCACATCTCAGTGCCAAACGCAAGGTTGTTAAATTAGCAAGGCAGAGACTAAGTTACAGGCAGAGAAGTGTGAGAATGTGTGACGATTCAGTGATGAAATGTATAACCAATGGCCTGGGGTAAAGGAGGGCCGTGTAATCAGAATAAACTTGACACCAGGGGGGCATAGGTGCCCTGATGTGGATTTGACTACTTTATTTGTTCTGGTTCTGGATTTTAAATGTCACGTCAAAGTGCACTGCACGCATTGGCTTACTACATGTTAACCAGTGAGTGTATGCTTCCCTCTTTGGCAAAAAAAAAACACACATATGCATGCTTAGGAAAGGGTGGGTGAAAATATGTCAGACAGCTCAGTAGAGACAGGAGCATGCCATAAGGAAACATGCAGATATGAGGAAAGTTTGAAAATGTGCTCCAGGTCTGACACAAGTAGCACTGGCAGTGGTGTAAAAAGACATTATTGTCCCTGTCCTAATGGTGATACGTCAGTCATGCAGGGACATGGTAAAAACACAGGATCCACATTGCATAAAACAGGCTCGCATTCAAACATTTCACCTAAACCAAAAGCCTGAACTTCTACTGCAACTGTTGTGAGACAGTAAACAACACACACACACACACACACACACACACACACACACACACACACAGTGCAGTGTGATTAGCTCTTGAGGTATGAAACTCTCCTCCTCAACCACAATAAACCATAGTAACGGTTAATTGATCATAACTTTCAATTCAGGTAATAAATCACATGTCTGCTTTTGAACTGTATTCAATTGAAATTTAGGAAGACGAAAAAAAAACATATATATATGTCATTACATCAATATTGAAACTATATTGTGTCACGCTTGCCCAGCCTTTAATGTGACAGAACTGGCCACGCAAATGGTCTGTCCACCTCATCTAACACCAGCCAGTCAGGCTCTCTCAACATCTCCCACCCCCCCTCCCAGTCCCACAGGGGCCTCAATTAAAAACTCTTATGTCTAGTAACTCACAGAGACTCTATTACTTCAACACATCCCTCTCCACTGAGAGTGACATTAAGATGTTGGAGGCAGAGTGGACTATTGATTTTCTTCTTTTTTTTATGGTTGCTCTGTTTCTTTACTGAGCCGTTTTTGCAATGCAGGTGGAATATGGGTGTAATACTCAAGTTTAGAATGTTGTGACTAATTTTCATTAGCTTTAAAAGCGAGCTGCTCGTGAGATGCTTGAGGTTTCATTGTAGAGAATCACAAGTAATAGCTATCAATATCAAAACAAACTCGTCTGACCAGTTGATAATGCAGAGTAGAGGAGCTAAGAGCAGAGTGACAAGGACAAATAGGCATGAAAGAACTATAGAAGAGACATTTAAAACAAAGCATATGATGTGAATTGATCCTGCTAAACAAACAGAAACTTAATTCTTCACCTGAGCTACATCATGTTCCTCTATTAATTACATTTTTAGCCTCTTTGGGCATTAAAAGCAAGTAATTACCTATTTACACATCCAGCGGACACAGACCAACATTAGCATTTAATTACAATTCTGTCTAATTTGAATTAATGTAATGAAACAAAGCCATTGTTCAGATCCACAGGAGTAGTTACCGCTTACAGGATTAAATCTCTGAATACAAAATGACAGAATGTAAGTTTAACACTATATCACAAAGTGAAAGAAACTCGAGTGAGGCTGAGCTCAGGCTTTGGAACAAGTCAGCTCATTCCTGTTAGCCAGTTAACTCAAGAACAAAACCAAACCTCTTCATAAGATTATGCTATAATAGAAACTGCTGAAACCACACAGTTGTTGCTTTCCTGGAGGTCAGAGGTCAGCCCTAACGTCCTTAGTGCTAGCAGGAATATGGTCTCGTATTTGAGGATACTTCTCAGGGCAGATGCTTATCAACAAGAGGCCCCAAACTCTGTCCTTATCATCATTCTTGCTGAAAGAAACCGTTGAATATATTAAGAGCATTTCTACAAAGTGATGTGTGTGTTTGTGGTAGGAGGCATCTAATGAATGTCTAGCTTAAACAAAACAAATTCTGAAACCATATATATGGCCTTTTACAGTCTAATTATTTCCCTAATCCCACATTTTGCTGGAATGACTCAATATATCTTTTTTTACTCTGACATTTTGCATTACCATAATTCATTACTTGCTAAAAGAAATGAATGCAGTCTGAAACATCGTTACAATGTCCAGGGCTTAGCTGGTTTAATACATATAGCCTGTCTCATAAAAGCATTAATTGAGTTTAAATCATAAAACAGTTTATCTTCTCCCTTTTGATTGAGTGTACTTTAAGTTCTTTGTAAGCCAAAATCACCACTAAAATAGGTAAAATTATAATTATTTATTGCAGGAATAACATTAAAATGTAACATTTATGGTACATTTACATTATTTTTTTATTGCAGTCATTTTAGAGAAGCACAAAGCTACTTGGGCTGTGGTTTGAGTCCGAAACAATGCCTCTAAGCTCTTCCAAAATGACTCTCAAGTACAGCTTCTCATGGCTCATTGCTTAAATATACTTTGTCTCCTTCTGGCACATTTAAAATATGATATCTTGGACAGGTGGAAAAAATGACTGTAAATTTCTCTCTCAGTGGAATACAGCTAATCACAGTCTCACAACTTGTGTTATTTAGCCTGGAAAAATGCACAGCTGCTGGCTGAGAAAGAAGTCAGGGGCAATATGTTCATACTGTACCAAAGTCCCACGAGGGCAGCACTTTCCACAGCGAACCAAACCACAGTGTCATGTGCTACAGCTGTGCTAGTAAATGGCATCATTGAACTAATTTGGCCGTAATTTAACTGAGTATATTCTACTCAAATGGGCCACTGACTTGTGCAAAGGCTGGATTGTAATTACAAGTGAACCAACAGACTGATCTGAGGAGCTGTACACTTTACAGAATACTCCCAATGACACTTTCAATACTACTTTAAAACACTGAGAATCGACAAAGTAAGTCACATTTACCATATGTGGTGGACAATATATCCAAATGTGTGCAATGCATACTATACACCCATCTTAATAGCACACATAGGCCTACTATAGAGTGAATGACCATTTCTTCTCCCAGCAATTAGTTCGTGACTTTTAGTCATGCCATACACCTCTATAACCCCAACTGCACTGAAATGAAAGGAAGACCTTGAAACAAATGTGAAAATTAGTTTGTCCTCTTTTCCTCTCTTTTTGTCATATTTTGACACCATTATGATGCACACTGCCAGCTTTGAAGCGGTCTGCCCCTTGATTTAAAAAGTATGGTAAATAACAATAAAATACTGGAAGAAACATTATTTATGATGTTCTTGGGAATCAATAGCAGATTTACAATGTACAAGATTACAACGTGAATCCTATTTTACTCTCTAACCTTGACAACTTCTTTTCCTGCTTTGGAGTACCAGCACTAATTCCTCTCATGGTAGCTACACAATACAAAACAGGACACTCACTCTCATCTCTGGATGAAAGTCTTCACTCTGCTGAAGCAGCACATATTTCCAACCTATTACTGGTGGATAGTGAAATCCAAGGACATCAATGGTCTGCCCGGGTAGTGTGTCACTGAGCAGTTGTGTAAATGGTCTGTATTTGTATAGCACCATCCTAGAACTATTCAAAGCGCTTTTACATTACATCCACACGATTCATACAGGAGATTATTCTTTCACACACATTCACACACTGAAGCTATGCTTCAGGAGCAAGTTGAGGTTCAGTGTCTTGCTCAAGGACTTCAACATGCTGACTGGATCGACCAGCCGACCTCCCGATAGATGGACAACCCACTCTACCTCTAAGCCACAGCCACCCCTGTGTGAAAAACCTGCAACAATGCATTCAATTTGTGAGATAGTAGTAGTAGATATAGCATTATTTGCAGTTTTTAGTTGAGCCTTGTGTTAGAAAATAGACACCACTTTTGAATTTGTTTGGTTGTTCTGTCCTTACTACACAGAACTGACAGAGGCTACCCAGTTATAAGGGCAGCTAACTGCAGAGATTGTGTTCAAACTCAAATTCTTTACTTTGATTTGCCTCTTCAAAGTTAGATATTAGTTTCTTTCAGTTTGCTTTGAGGGCTAAGATTTAACTGAGCGAAAAAGACTGTGACTGCACTTCTGAATGAGCAACTCACAAGTTAACTAGAGTCCTGCAAGCACAAGCTTATCGACCGCTAATGTTGACCTGTGGAATCTCCTTCCAGTTTCGGGTTCTGGGGGCAGACACCCTCTCAACTTTTGAGAGCAGGCTGTAGTGCTCAGTGGTACATTGCCTCACACGGCGGCACTAAAATGTAGTGAATATGGTAATGTGCATGGTGCAATTTGGCTATCAGAAATAATTAATTATCAAAGATAACTAATAATTATATTAATGGGACTTTGTGTAAAGTCAACCTCGGTTTGGGCATCACCTCAATATATATAAACATAGCACAAAAAGTAAGGAAATTTGTGATTGTTAGATTATTTCTTTGTTGTAACATTGCTTCTTGGCAATAAATCTTATACCGTTGGAAAGCCTGTTTATTTCCCTTTTAAATGGTGCCACATTTACAAGGAACATGTATTTGTTGGATGAGCAGCAGAGCTGAGTATGTGGGTTGTGCCCATGAAAAATTTGCCAAATCTCTGCCCGGAACAGACTGCACGCAGCCAATCTCCGATCTCCAAATCTTCTCTGCCAATGCCAAACAGCTTATTCTGTTATTGACTCGTGTTTGGTGTCGTTTGGTAGATTGAATGACTGAAGTCTGAAGAAACAAGACATATTGACAATTTATTGACCCCGCTCTGTGGGGGCGAGCATTGTCATCTTGGAGGATAGAGTTTGGTCCCAGACTGTGGAGATATGGGATTGCCACTGGTTGCAGAATCTCATCTCAGAATATTTCTCTGCATTGAGATTGCCTCCAATGATGACAAGCCTCGTTTTTCCAGTGAGGGAGATGCCGTCCCACACAATCACACTGCCTCCACCAAAAGATGTTACTTTATCTGTGCAGCAATCAGCATGGCGTTCTCCGCGTCTTCTTCACACTTTGACCCCACGGTCCAACTGCTGTAGGCAGAATCTGGACTCATCGCTGAACATAACGTTCCTCCACATGTTCACTGTTGCTGAGACCAGCGCAAATGGGCCTGACGGTGAAGGACAGTCATGGTAGGCCTCCTGGCAGCCCTATGAGATCGGAGATGTCATGCATGTTCCTTACAAATGTGGCACCATTTAAAAGGGAAATAAACAGGCTTTCCAACGGTATAAGATTTATTGCCAAGAAGCATTGTTAGTACAAAGAGATAATCTACCAAACACAAATTTCCTTAAACATACACTTATACACTACTCACAAAAAGGATATTCGACTTTCAGGTGAAATTTATGGAAAATGGAAAAAGTTAATGTGACAGTGATATTATATCATGAAAGTAGGGCATCTAAGTAGAAGCATGCAATGGTAATTTCTTCATTTTAAACAATTTATTGAAAGAAAAGCTAACAACAGTGGTGGGTACAACAAAAAACTTTCAGTGTCTCCATAAATTGGGATGTGGCCAAAGGACGTCTACTCCTCTCCTTTCTGTGACTCTTCCAGTCACTCTGTATCACTGTTACAACCTCCTGATGACACTGTGTGACCCTCTAAGCTCAGTGAAAACTTCCATCTGAGGACTGCCTGTTTGAAGCCTCGCAATGGTGAGGTGCTGTTGATCAATTGTTAGGTGTCGTCTTGGTCTCATGATGTCACAATGTGAACAGCATGATGAGGAGGACTGTTTAAATACCAATTCTAACTGAAGCAGGAAATGTATTGGTCGATTCATGGATCAAACCTGTTTGAATTTTGCTGTTAATCACCTTGTTAGAGAACAGCAACTTGTGCAAAAAGTACTGAAACACTGAACAGTTGGACATGTGCATTCAAAAGTTTAGAGAAGGTCACATTAAGTTCACCTGGAAAGGTTAGAATGCATTTTAGGTTCATCCTGAAATTTCACCTGAAAGCCGAATATCCCTAACTTTTTGTGAGTAGTGTATCAAACAAAAAAGTTAATTGACAGTGTGTTTGATAGAATTTCCAATCAGAGAAAGCTGCAAACATGAGGGTAAAAATATTTCATTAATAACTGCAATTATTACAATTTCACCACAACAGTTACCCTAGTAAGAACACCTTTGAATTATGCTAATACCTTAATACTCTTAGTCCAGTTGAAGTTATTTAAAACTGCTTCACAATACTTTTAAAGATTATGGGGAAAGAAAAATGATTTTACCATTAAGAAAAAGCATTTATTGAGGGAGCTCATGGAAACAACATATAACTCATGGTAGTAGCAATTTACGTGGTAAAAATGGTAAATGGTACCTTTCTAGTCATTTCGACTAATCAAAGCGCTTTTACATCACATTCCCCATTCACACATCATTCATATGCGTCATACATATCCTGTATGAGTCCTGTATTCACACATCATTCACACAGGAGGAATCTAAGTTGGAGGAGACTATTACTTTAACACACATTCACAGGAGCGAGATGGGGTTTTATCTTGCCCAAGGGCACTTCGACACGCTGACTCAGAGGAGCCAGGATCGAACCACTAACTGATTGATGGATGACCCAATAAAAGCACTGCATTTATTGAATATTTTGATGAGTTTTTTTTGATACAACCCTCAAATACGTGTAATGTAATGTACTGTAAAAGACATGGGACAAAAACAGTATATTTTTCAGCAGCCACGTGTATTCCAGGATAGAAATTGCTGTTCATGCACAGCAACTAAATCATGGCCCAGTTAATTTCATGCAGTTGTGCCCAGAAAAAGAAAAACACTGACCAAAAGCAGTTTAGAGTTGCAGACAGACATAGCACCAATTCCCATTAAAAGTTACAGTTCGTTCATGTACTTTTTGAACACCTACAAAGTACCATGGTCAAGCACCTGCTTACTTAGAGTTGTGTTCGTAACATTTCAAGGACAGGTAAGCATTTGCTTGCTTTAGATGACTTTATTTCGTGAGTCTATCTGTGGTAATGGCATATGACCAATGTTAAAACAGCAAAAGGTAGTCCTGTAGTCTCAACAATCCATACATTACTTCATGATAGGAATTATAATGTAAGATACGGAGTAACGTTCAAAGTAATCCTCATAGTAATGAGTAAAGTCAGTAAGCATTGGAAAACACAAATGTAAGGGACACTATCTTTCTGTGATTCCAACACAGTGTTGACCAGATACACTTGTGCTCATAAGTTTACATACCCTGACAGAATTTATGATTTCTTGGCCATTTTTCAGAGAATATGAATGATAACACAAAAACATTTCTTTCACTCATGGTTAGTGGTTGGGTGAAGCTATTTATTGTCAAACAACTGTGTTTATTCTTTTTAAATCATAATGACAACAGAAACTACCCAAATGACCCTGATCAAAAGTTTACATACCCTGGAGATTTTGGCCTGATAACATGCACACAAGTTGACACAAACGGGTTTGATTGGCTACTAAAGGTAACCATCCTGACCTGTGATTTGTTTACTTGTAATCAGTGTGTGTGTATAAAAGGTCAGTGAGTTTCTGGGCTCCTGACAGACCCTTGCATCTTTCATCCAGTGCTGCACTGATGTTTCTGGTTTCTGAGTCATGGGGAAAGCAAAATAATTGTCAAAGGATCTGCGGGAAAAGGTAATTGAACTGTATAAAACAGGAAAGGGATATAAAAAGATATCCAAGGAATTGAGAATGCCAATCAGCAGTGTTCAAACTCTAATTAAGAAGTGGATGATGAGGGATTCTGTTGAAACCAAACCATGGTCAGGTAGACCAACAAAAATGTCAGCCACAACTGCCAGGAAAATTGTTCGGGATGCACAGAAAAACCCACAAATAACTTCAGCTGAAATACAGGACTCTCTGAAAAAAGGTGGTGTGGCTGTTTCAAGATGCACAATAAGGAGGCACTTGAAGAAAAATGGGCTGCATGGTCTAGTCGCCAGAAGAAAGTCATTACTACACAAATGCCACAAAGCATCCCGCTTACAATACGCCAAACAGCACAGAGACAAGCCTCAAAACTTCTGGAACCAAGAACAAAGAGTGATGAGACCAAAATTGAACTTTTTGGCCACAACCATAAACGTTACATTTGGAGAGGAGTCAACAAGGCCCATGATGAAAGGTCCACCATTCCTACTGTGAAACACGGAGGTGGATCGCTGATGTTTTGGGGATGTGTGAGATACAAAGGCACAGGAAACTTGGTCAAAATTGATGGCAAGATGAATGCAGCATGTTATCGGAGAATACTGGAGGAAAATTTGCACTCATCAGCCCGGAAGCTGCGCATGGGACGTACTCGGACGTTCCAACATGACAACGATCCAAAACACAAGGCCAAGTCGACGTGTCATTGGCTACAGCAGAATAAAGTGAAGGTTCTGGAGTGGCCATCTCAGTCTCCTGACCTCAATATCATTGAGCCACTCTGGGGAGATCTCAAACATGCAGTTCATGCAAGACAGCCCAAGAATTTACAGGAACTGGAGGCTTTTTGCCAAGACGAATGGGCAGCTTTACCATCTAAGAAAATAAAGAGCCTCATCCACAACTACCACAAAAGACTTCAAGCTGTAATTGATGTTAAAGGGGGCAATACACAGTATTAAGAATCAGAATCAGAATCAGAATCAGAATTACTTTAATAATCCCCAGGGGGAAATTGCTTTTTGTTACACACAGCTCCAAAAGAATAAGAATAAACTTCAAACACGAAAGTAATAATAATGATAATAATAATAATGATACAAATAATACCACTACTACTAATAATAACATAACATGTACATTCAGAGTGAGGAGCTGTATTATATAATAATAATCAGAATTACTTTAATAATAATAATAATAATGTATAACAACATGTACACTCAGAGTGAGCTGTATTATATAATAATAATAATAATAATAATGTATAACAACATGTACGCTCAGAGTGAGCTGTATTATATAATAATAATGATACAAATAATAAAACTACTACCAACAATAATATATAACAACATGTACACTCAGAGTGAGCTGTATTATATAATAATAATCAGAATTACTTTATTAATAATAATAATAATAATAACAATAATGTATAACAACATGTACACTCAGAGTGAGCTGTATTATATAATAATAATAATAATGTATAACAACATGTACACTCAGAGTGAGCTGTATTATATAATAATAATGATACAAATAATACCACTACTACCAACAATAATATATAACAACATGTACACTCTGAGTGAGGAGCTGTATTATACAATAATAACAATAATAATTAAAGCTGCAAGCAGCGTTGGAGGGCCCTCGCACCTTCCTGCATGTCAGGGTGTGCGGCGGCTTTGTCCTGTTGCTGGACTCTGACCCTTCCATGTGGTTCGGAATTTTCATGTATTTTGGACAGTGCGTGAAGGAGTTACATGTCACTTCCTGTGTCCCCTATGTGGCGCTAGAGAACAGTCACTAATCACATCCTGTATTCCAGTATATGAAGTGTTGACTACACTGTGAAAATGTCGTGCAAATCAATTGATTATTGGCACGGAGGGGTTACTTCCTGTTGCCACCAGGTGGCGCAATGACTGTGGTCACTAATTGGCATGTAGGTGTCTTCAGGCCGGGACTCTTATTAAGCGTGACATGTTTGAAAGAGATTGGATAATGTACACTGAAGTTATAGCAATTTCCTGTTCCATGGCGAACAGCGTTGCCATGGTGACAGCGTCTGACAAAATGTCAAGAGCTTCATAACTTTGCATCATCCATGTCTTGGGAATGTTTGGATCAAATTTGAGGTGTCTGTGGTTAACCTGCTGAGAGAGAGACGTCCGAGAAAAAAACTTGCACTTTCTCCCGCCACTAGGTGGCGCTATGACTATGGTTCAAAATGGGCATGTACATGTTGGCATGGGCATGCTCATGGCGAAGGAAAATGTATTATCAAAATCGCCTGGTCGTCACGGCAACAGCTTTTGACGGAGACTCACGGTGTTCGCTCCAGACCAACATCAACATCTTGAGGCTTCCCTGACCAAATTTGAAGGGGATCCCATCAACTGGCTGGTCTTGAGCCATCATAGTGTAAAACATAGCATTTCTCTTGCCACCAGGTGGCGCTATGACTGTGAGTGAATATTGACATGTAGACGTGTTCAGGGCGGGACTCTCATCAGACATGTCAAGTTTGGTGCTGATTGGATCATGTACAGTCATGTTATTAACAACTTCCTGTTTGATGGCGAGTCATGGCAAGACACTGAACTTTGACAGCTTGCCACGCCCAAACCGTTCAAATTCTGTAGAGACTTTTAATAACTTTTCATCGTTGATGCCTTCTCTACCAGCTGACCAAGTTTCAAGTCGATCGCTTGAACCCCCTTGGACGAGTTCGTTCATTTACGTCCCCTGTAAATCGCCAAAAATGCGTGAAAAATCCAATATGGCCGACTTCCTGTTGGTTTTAGGTCATTGGTCCAAATTAGTTTTTTGTGCGTCTTGAAGAGATACACGAACCCACCGAATTGCATACACGTGAAAAAATCGCACTTCTGGGGCAGTGGGTTGAGGGCGCTATAGAGCCATTTTGCCACGCCCATTTGCGAAACCTTTAAAATACGTAATTTTTCACCACGACTGATGCGTGTGCAAATTTTGGTGAGTTTTCGTGCATGTTCAGGCCCCCAAATTAGCAATTCATTGTGGATAAGAAGAATAATAATAATAATTAAAGCTGCAAGCAGCGTTGGAGGGCCCTCGCACCTCCGCGCGCGTCGGGCGTGTGGCGGCTCCGTCCCGCCGCCGGACTCCGACCCTTCCACACGAGCCAGAACGTTCATGTAGTTTGGACAGCGCGTGAAGGACTTACACGTCACTATGTTGCGCTATGAAACGGCCGCTAATGACGTCCTGTATTCCTGTATACGAAGTGTTGACTACACTGTGAAGGTCTTGAGGCTTCTCTGACAAAACATGAGCAGTGTGAAACACACTGGAGAATCTACAGTGAACTTGGAAGAGCTTTCGGTTCCATGGCGAGACACAGAACTTTGACAGCTTGCCACGGGCAAAGCGTAAAAGATTATATAAAGCTTTTGATAACTTTTCATCGTGAATACTGCTTCTACCAGCTGACCGAGTTTGAAGTCGATCGCTTCAACCCCCTCGGACTAGTTCGCTCATTTACGACCCCTATAAATGGCTGAAATTTTGACACTTGATTCAAAATGGCTGACTTCCTGTTGGGTTTATGTCAATGCTCCAAGAGGCTTTTTTGTAGGTCCTATCGTCCCGCATAAGTATAACAAATTTGGTAGATGTAGGTAAAACGTAGCCTGGGGGCTAGTTCGTCAAAGTTTTGTAGGGGGCGCCGTAGAGCCATTTTGGCCCACCCAAACCTGTTCACCCAATAAGATTATTCATTTTAGGCCTCCTGACGTGTATGCCAAATTTGGTAAGTCTGCACGTATGCGTAAGTGTGGAAATCAAATTCGTGTTTCATGTCGAACAGGGCGTCGCCACGGTGACAGCGTTTGCCGAAACCTCAAAACCTTCATAACCTTGCATCGACCACATCTTGAGAATATTTGGCTCAAACTTGACGTGCCTGTGGTTAACCTGCTGAGAGAGAGACGTCCGAGAAAGAAGACATGTACGGCCTCCCGCCAGTAGGTGGCGCTATGACTATGGTTCAAAATGGCCACGTACATGTCTTCAAAGGTGGACAGTCATCAAACTGTATGAATTTGGTGAAGATAGGACTTTGTACAGTGGAGTTACAGCACTTTTAATTCTGATGGCGAAAAAAAAATGTCAATCGACAGTGTCTGCATCGCCACGGCAACAGCTTTTGACAGAGACTCACGGCGTTCGCTCCAGACCAACATCAACATCTTGAGGCTTTCCTAACCAAATTTGAAGTGGATCCGATCAACTGTCTGGTCTTGAGCCATCGTAGCGCAAAACATAAAGTTTCCTGTCAGCACCAGGTGGCGCTATGACTTAAAATGAATATTGACATGTAGATGTGTTCGGGGCGGGACTCTCATCAGACATGTGAAATCTGGTGCATATTGGATCACGTACAGTCAAGTTATTAACAACTTCCTGTTTGACGGCGAGGCACAAACTTTTGACAGCTCGCCACGTCCAAACCGTTAAAGATTATACCAAACCTTTAACAACTTTTCATCCTTGATATTATTTCTACCAGCTGACCAAGTTTGAAGTCGATCGCTTCAACCCCCTCAAACTAGTTCGTTCATTTACGAACCCTACTTTTTAACATAAAATCCAAAATGGCCGACTTCCTGTTGGGTTTAGGTCATTGGTCCAAATTACTTTTTTGTGCGTCTTTAAGTGATACATGAACCCACCAAATTGCGTACACGTACATAAATTGCAGTTCCAGGGGTAGGGGTTTTAGTGTTAGGGGGCGCTATAGAGCCATTTTGCCACGCACATTTGTGAGACCCATTAAATACGAAATTTTTCGCCAGGCCTGATTCGTGTGCAAATTTTCCTGACTTTTCGTGCATGTTCAGGCCCTCAAATTTGCGTTTGTTTTGACACCAGAATAATAATAATAATAATTAAAGCTGCAAGCAGCGTTGGAGGGCCCTCGCACCTCTGTGTGCGTCGGGGCGTGCGGAGACTCCGCCCCTTCCACGCGGCTCAGAACGTTCATGTAGTTTGGAAAGCGCGTGAAGGACTTACACGTCACTTCCCGCATCCCCTATGTTGCCCTAGAAAACGGCCGCTAATGACGTCCTATATTCCAGTATATGAAGTGTTGACTACACTGTGAAGGTCTTGAGGCTTTTGTGACTAAACAGGAGAAGTGTGAAACACACTGGGTAACCTACAGTGAACTTGGAAGAACTTTCGGTGCCATGGCGAGACACAGAACTTTGACAGCTCGCCACGCCCAAACCGTTAAAGATAATATAAAGCTTTTGATGAACTTTTCATCTTTAATATTTGTCCTGCCAGCTGACCAAGTTTGAAGTCAATCGCTTCAATCACCTCGGAGTAGTTCGCTCATTTACGACCCCTATAAATGGCTGAAATTTTGATAGTTAATTCATGTTACTTTCTGTTGCCACAAGGTGGCGCTGTGACTTAGAATGAATATTGATATGTAGACGTGTTCAGGGCAAGACTCTCATCAGACATGTGAAGTTTAGTGCATATTGGATCACGTACAGTCAAGTTATTAACAACTTCCTGTTTGACGGTGAGGCACCGAATTTTGAGAGCTCGCCACGCCCAAACCGTTAAAGATTACAGAAAGCCTTTGATAACTTTTCATCCTTGAGATTGTTTCTACCAGCTGACCAAGTTTGAAGTCGATGGCTTCAACCCCCTCGGACTAGTTCATTCATTTACGACCCCTATTTATCGCAGCAATTTTGACACTTAATTCAAAATGGCCGACTTCCTGTTGGGTTTAGGTCAATGCTCCAAGAGGCTTTTCTGTAGGTCCTATCGTCCCGCATAACTATACCGAATTTGGTAGATGTAGGTGAAACGTAGCTCGGGGGCTAGTTCATCAAAGTTTTGTAGGGGGCGCCGTAGAGCCATTTTGGCCCACCCAAACGTGTTAACCCAATAAGATGATTCATTTTAGGCCTCCTAACGTGTATGCCAAATTTGGTGAGTCTGCATGTATGCGTAAGTGTGGAAATCAAACTCGTGTTTCATGGCGAACAGGGCGTCGCCACGTCAACAGCGTTTGGCAAAAACTCAAGGGCCCCATAAGTTTGCATCAACCACATCTTGAGAATGTTTGGCTCAAATTTGAGGTGTCTGCAATTAACCTGCTGAGAGAGAGATGTCCAAGAAAGAAGACATGTACCTCCTCCCGCCAGTAGGTGGCGCTATGACTATGGTTCAAAATGGCCACGTACATGTCTTCAGAGCCGGACAGTCATCAAACTGTATGAATTTGGTGAAGATAGGACCTTGTACAGTTGAGTTACAGCACTTTTAATTCTGATGGCGAAAAAAAAATTTCACTCGACAGTGTCTGCGTCGCCATGGCAACAGCTTTTGACAGAGACTCACGTCGTTCGCTCCAGACCAACATCAACATCTTCTGGCTTTCCTGACCAAATTTGAAGTGGATCAGATCAACTGACTGGTCTTGAGCCATCGTAGCGTAAAACATAAATTTTCCTGTCACCACCAGGTGGCGCTGTGACTTAGAATGAACATTGACATGTAGACGTGTTCAGGGCGGGACTCTCATCAGACATGTGAAGTTTGGTGCATATTGGATCACGTGCAGTCAAGTTATTAACAACTTCCTGTTTGACGGCGAGGCACAGAATTTTGAGAGCTCGCCACGTCCAAACCGTTAAAGATTATACCAAACCTTTAATAACTTTTCATCCTTGATATTGTTTCCACCAGCTGACCAAGTTTGAAGTCGATGGCTTCAACCCCCTCAGACTAGTTCGTTCATTTACGACCCCTACTTATTGCCATAAAATCCAAAATGGCCGACTTCCTGTTGGGTTTAGGACATACCTCCAAGAGACTTTTTTGTTCGTGTAGAAGAAATACATGAACCCACCAAATGTCATACAGATTTTTAAAACGCAGTTCCGGGGCTCGAGGTTTGAGGGCGCTATAGAGCCATTTTGCCACGCCCGTTTGTAAGACACCTAAAATATCAAATTTTTCGCCAAGACTGATGCGTGTGCAAATTTTCCTGACTTTTCGTGCATGTTCAGGCCCTCAAATTTGCATTTGTTTTGGCACCAGAATAATAATAATAATAATAATGATAATAATAATAATAATTAAAGCTGCAAGCAGCGTTGGAGGGCCCTCGCACCTCCGCGCTCGTCGGGGCGTGCGGCGGCCCCGTCCCGTTGTTGGACTCCGACCCTTCCATGCGCTTTCAGAACGTTCATGTAGTTTGGACAGCGCGTGAAGGACTTACACGTCACTTCCTGCGTCCCCTATGTGGCGCTAGAGAACAGTCACTAATCACATCCTGCATTCCAGTATATGAAGTGTTGACTACACTGTGAAGATTTCATGCAAATCAAATGATCATTGCCATAGACGTGTTACTTCCTGTTGCCACCAGGTGGCGCAATGACTGTGGTCACTAATTGGCATCTAGATGTCTTCAGGCCGGGACTCTTATTAAGCGTGACAAGTTTGAAAGAGATTGGATAATGTACACTGAAGTTACAGCAATTTCCTGTTCCATGGCGAACAGCGTTGCCATGGTGACAGCGTCTGAGAAAACGTCAAGAGCTTCATAACTTTGCATCATCCATGTAGTGGGAATGTTTGGATCAAATTTGAGGTGTCTGTGATCAACCTGCTGAGAGAGAAACGTCTGAGAATAAAACATGCACTTCCTCTTGCCACTAGGTGGCACTATGACTTTGAATGAATATTAACATGTAGACGTCTTCAGGGCGGGACTCTCATCAGACATGTCAAGATTGGTGCTGATTGGATCACGTACAGTCAAGTTATTAACAATTTCCTGTTTGATGGCGAGTCATGGCGAGACACTGAACTTAACCAGCTCGCCACGCCCAAACCGTTAAAGATTATATCAAACCTTTGATAACTTTTCATCCTTGATATTGTTTGTACCAGCTGACCAAGTTTGAAGTCGATCGCTTGAACCCCCTCGGAGTAGTTCGTTCATTTACGTCCCCTGTAAATCGCCAAAAATGTGTGAAAAATCCAATATGGCCGACGTCCTGTTGGGTTTTGGTCAATGCTCCAAGAGGCTTTTTTGTAGGTCCTATGGTCCCGCATATGTATACCGAATTTGGTACATGTAGGTAAAACGTAGACCGGGGGCTAGTTCGTCAAAGTTTTGTAGGGGGCGCCATAGAGCCATTTTGGCCCACCGAAACCCGTGAACTAAATAAGATTACTCATTTTAGGCCTCCTGACGTGCATGCCAAATTTGGTGAGTGTGCACGCATGCATAAGCTTCGAAATTACGTTCGATTTTCATGGCGAACAAGGCGTCGCCACGGTGACAGCGTTTGGCGAAACCTCAAGCCCTTCATAACTTTGCATCAACCACGTCTTGAGAATGTTTGGCTAAAATTTGAAGTGTCTGTGGTTAACCTGCTGAGAGAGAGACGTCCGAGAAAGAAGACATGTACCTCCTCTAGCCAGTAGGTGGCGCTATGACTATGGTTCAAAATGGCCACGTACATGTCTTCAGAGCCGGACAGTCATCAAACTGTATGAATTTGGTGAAGATAGGACCTTGTACAGTGGAGTTACAGCACTTTCAAATTTGATGGCGTAAAAAAAATTTCAATCGACAGTGTCTGCGTCGCCACGCCAACAGCTTTTGACGGAGACTCACGGCGTTCGCTCCAGACCAACACCAACATCTTCTGGCTTTCCTGACCAAATTTGAAGTGGATCCGATCAAC
Organism: Pempheris klunzingeri; assembly: GCF_042242105.1. NCBI lineage: Eukaryota > Metazoa > Chordata > Actinopteri > Acropomatiformes > Pempheridae > Pempheris > Pempheris klunzingeri. The sequence continues at coordinate 24,294,682 of NC_092012.1, read as the reverse complement.
TGACTGGTCTTGAGCCATCATAGCGTAAAACATAAAGTTTCCTGTCACCACCAGGTGGCGCTGTGACTTAGAATGAATATTGACACGTAGACGTGTTCAGGGCGGGACTCTCATCAGACATGTCAAGTTTGGTGCTGATTGGATCACGTACAGTCAAGTTATTAACAATTTCCTGTTTGATGGCGAGTCATGGCGAGACACTGAACTTTGCCAGCTCGCCACGCCCAAACCGTTAAAGATTATATCAAACCTTTGATAACTTTTCATCGTTGATGCCTTCTCTACCAGCTGACCAAGTTTGAAGTCGATCGCTTGAACCCCCTCGGACTAGTTCGTTCATTTACGTCCCCTGTAAATCGCCAAAAATGCGTGAAAAATCCAATATGGCTGACTTCCTGTTGGGTTTAGGTCATCGCTCCAAGAGACTTTTTTGTTCGTCCTGAAGAGATACACGAACCCACCGAATTTCGTACATGTACATAAAACGCAGTTCCGGGGCTGAGTTTAGGTGGCGCTACAGAGCCATTTTGCCACGGCCATTTGCGAAACCTTTAAAATACGTAATTTTTCGCCATGTCTGAATTTTGTGCAAATTTTGGTGAGTTTTCGTGCATGTTCAGGCCCCCAAATTAGCGATTCATTGTTTATAAAAAGAATAATAATAATAATAATAATAATAATAATAATAATAATAATTCCTTCAGTTTCAACTATGTTTCTGGCCCCCTGGTCGCCTGGTTTTTTTCATTTGACGTATTTTTTCGAGGCCTACCTGCTCGGGGCCTGTGAGGTCCGTACACCTCTTGGTTCTTGGGTACTTGCACGTTTTCCTCCCTTGCTCGTTTTCCCCCACACAGTTACAATAGGGTCCTCGCACCGCTTGGTGCTCGGGCCCTAATAATAATAATAATAATAATCCACACAGTTTCAACTATGTTTTCGGCCCCCTGGTCACCTGGTTTTTTCCATTCCACGTATTTTTCCCAGGCCTACCTGCTCATGGCCTATGAGGTCCGTACACCTATTGGTTCTTGGGTACTTGCACGTTTCCTCCCTTGCTCGTTTTTCCCCCACGCAGTTTCAATAGGGTCCTCGCACCGCTTGGTGCTCGGGCCCTAATTAAAGCTGCAAGCAGCGTTGAAGGGCCCTCGCACCTCCGCGCGCGTCGGGGCGTGCGGCGGCCCCGTCCCGTTGTTGGACTCCGACCCTTCCATGCGCTTTCAGAACGTTCATGTAGTTTGGACAGCGCGTGAAGGACTTACACGTCACTTCCTGCGTCCCCTATGTGGCGCTAGAGAACAGTCACTAATCACATCCTGTATTCCAGTATATGAAGTGTTGACTACACTGTGAAAATTTCATGCAAATCAAATGATCATTGCCGTAGACGTGTTACTTCCTGTTGCCACCAGGTGGCGCAATGACTGTGGTCACTAATTGGCATCTAGATGTCTTCAGGCCGGGACTCTTATTAAGCGTGACAAGTTTGAAAGAGATTGGATAATGTACACTGAAGTTACAGCAATTTCCTGTTCCATGGCGAACAGCGTTGCCATGGTGACAGCGTCTGAGAATACGTCAAGAGCTTCATAACTTTGCATCATCCATGTAGTGGGAATGTTTGGATCAAATTTGAGGTGTCTGTGATCAACCTGCTGAGAGAGAAACGTCTGAGAATAAAACATGCACTTCCTCTTGCCACTAGGTGGCGCTATGACTTTGAATGAATATTGACATGTAGACGTCTTCAGGGCGGGACTCTCATCAGACATGTCAAGATTGGTGCTGATTGGATCACGTACAGTCAAGTTATTAACAATTTCCTGTTTGATGGCGAGTCATGGCGAGACACTGAACTTTACCAGCTCGCCACGCCCAAACCGTTAAAGATTATATCAAACCTTTGATAACTTTTCATCCTTGATATTGTTTGTACCAGCTGACCAAGTTTGAAGTCGATCGCTTGAACCCCCTCGGACTAGTTCGTTCATTTACGTCCCCTGTAAATCGCCAAAAATGTGTGAAAAATCCAATATGGCCGACGTCCTGTTGGGTTTAGGTCAATGCTCCAAGAGGCTTTTTTGTAGGTCCTATGGTCTCACATATGTATACCGAATTTGGTACATGTAGGTAAAACGTAGACCCGGGGCTAGTTCGTCAAAGTTTTGTAGGGGGCGCCATAGAGCCATTTTGGCCCACCGAAACCCGTGAACTAAATAAGATTACTCAGTTTAGGCCTCCTGACGTGCATGCCAAATTTGGTGAGTGTGCACGTATGCATAAGCTTCGAAATTACGTTCGATTTTCATGGCGAACAAGGCGTCGCCACGGTGACAGCGTTTGGCGAAACCTCAAGCCCTTCATAACTTTGCATCAACCACGTTTTGAGAGTGTTTGGCTAAAATTTGAAGTGTCTGTGGTTAACCTGCTGAGAGAGAGACGTCCGAGAAAGAAGACATGTACCTCTTCTAGCCAGTAGGTGGCGCTATGACTATGGTTCAAAATGGCCACGTACATGTCTTCAGAGCCGGACAGTCATCAAACTGTATGAATTTGGTGAAGATAGGTCCTTGTACAGTGGAGTTACAGCACTTTCAATTTTCATGGCGTAAAAAAAATTTCAATCGACAGTGTCTGCGTCGCCACGGCAACAGCTTTTGACGGAGACTCACGGCGTTCGCTCCAGACCAACACCAACATCTTCTGGCTTTCCTGACCAAATTTGAAGTGGATCCGATCAACTGGCTGGTCTTGAGCCATCATAGCGTAAAACATAAAGTTTCCTGTCACCACCAGGTGGCGCTGTGACTTTGAATGAATATTGACACGTAGACGTGTTCGGGGCGGGACTCTCATCAGACATGTGAAGTTTGGTGCTGATTGGATCACGTACAGTCAAGTTATTAACAATTTCCTGTTTGATGGCGAGTCATGGCGAGACACTGAACTTTGCCAGCTCGCCACGCCCAAACCGTTAAAGTAATAACAAGACTTTTAATAACTTTTCATCATTGATGCCTTCTCTACCAGCTGACCAAGTTTGAAGTCAATCGCTTGAACCCCCTCGGACTAGTTCGTTCATTTACGTGCCCTGTAAATCGCCAAAAATGCGTGAAAAATCCAATATGGCTGACTTCCTGTTGGGTTTAGGTCATCGCTCCAAGAGACTTTTTTGTTCGTCCTGAAGAGATACAGGAACCCACCGAATTTCGTACATGTACATAAAACGCAGTTCCGGGGCTGAGTTTAGGTGGCGCTACAGAGCCATTTTGCCACGGCCATTTGCGAAACCTTTAAAATACGTAATTTTTCGCCATGTCTGAATTTTGTGCAAAGTTTGGTGAGTTTTCGTGCATGTTCAGGCCCCCAAATTAGCGATTCATTGTGGATAAAAAGAAGAATAATAATAATAATTAAAGCTGCAAGCAGCGTTGGAGGGCCCTCGCACCTCCGCGCGCGTCGGGGCGTGCGGCGGCTCCGTCCCGTTACTGGACTCCGACCCTTCCATGCGCTTTCAGAACGTTCATGTAGTTTGGACAGCGCGTGAAGGACTTACACGTCACTTCCTGCGTCCTCTATGTGGCGCTAGAGAACAGTCACTAATCACATCCTGTATTCCAGTATATGAAGTGTTGACTACACTGTGAAAATTTCATGCAAATCAAATGATCATTGCCATAGACGTGTTACTTCCTGTTTCCACCAGGTGGCGCAATGACTGTGGTCACTAATTGGCATCTAGATGTCTTCAGGCCGGGACTCTTATTAAGCGTGACAAGTTTGAAAGAGATTGGATAATGTACACTGAAGTTACAGCAATTTCCTGTTCCATGGCGAACAGCGTTGCCATGGTGACAGCATCTGACAAAACGTCAAGAGCTTCATAACTTTGCATCATCCATGTAGTGGGAATGTTTGGATCAAATTTGAGGTGTCTGTGATCAACCTGCTGAGAGAGAAACGTCTGAGAATAAAACATGCACTTCCTCCTGCCACTAGGTGGCACTATGACTTTGAATGAATATTAACATGTAGACGTCTTCAGGGCGGAACTCTCATCAAACATGTCAAGATTGGTGCTGATTGGATCACGTACAGTCAAGTAATTAACAATTTCCTGTTTGATGACGAGTCATGGCGAGACACTGAACTTTACCAGCTCGCCACGCCCAAACCGTTAAAGATTATATCAAACCTTTGATAACTTTTCATCCTTGATATTGTTTGTACCAGCTGACCAAGTTTGAAGTCGATCGCTTGAACCCCCTCGGAGTAGTTTGTTCATTTACGTCCCCTGTAAATCGCCAAAAATGTGTGAAAAATCCAATATGGCCGACGTCCTGTTGGGTTTTGGTCAATGCTCCAAGAGGCTTTTTTGTAGGTCCTATGGTCCCGCATATGTATACCGAATTTGGTACATGTAGGTAAAACGTAGACCGGGGGCTAGTTCGTCAAAGTTTTGTAGGGGGCGCCATAGAGCCATTTTGGCCCACCGAAACCCGTGAACTAAATAAGATTACTCATTTTAGGCCTCCTGACGTGCATGCCAAATTTGGTGAGTGTGCACGCATGCATAAGCTTCGAAATTACGTTCGATTTTCATGGCGAACAAGGCGTCGCCACGGTGACAGCGTTTGGCGAAACCTCAAGCCCTTCATAACTTTGCATCAACCACGTCTTGAGAATGTTTGGCTAAAATTTGAAGTGTCTGTGGTTAACCTGCTGAGAGAGAGACGTCCGAGAAAGAAGACATGTACCTCCTCTAGCCAGTAGGTGGCGCTATGACTATGGTTCAAAATGGCCACGTACATGTCTTCAGAGGCGGACAGTCATCAAACTGTATGAATTTGGTGAAGATAGGACCTTGTACAGTGGAGTTACAGCACTTTCAATTTTCATGGCGTAAAAAAAATTTCAATCGACAGTGTCTGCGTCGCCACGGCAACAGCTTTTGACGGAGACTCACAACGTTCGCTCCAGACCAACACCAACATCTTCTGGCTTTCCTGACCAGATTTGAAGTGGATCCGATCAACTGGCTGGTCTTGAGCCATCATAGCGTAAAACATAAAGTTTCCTGTCACCACCAGGTGGCGCTATGACTTTGAATGAATATTGACATGTAGACGTCTTCAGGGCGGGACTCTCATCAGACATGTCAAGTTTGGTGCTGATTGGATCACGTACAGTCAAGTTATTAACAATTTCCTGTTTGATGGCGAGTCATGGCGAGACACTGAACTTTGCCAGCTCGCCACGGCCAAACCGTTAAAGTAATAACAAGACTTTTAATAACTTTTCATCATTGAGGCCTTCTCTACCAGCTGACCAAGTTTGACGTCGATCGCTTGAACCCCCTCGGACTAGTTCGTTCATTTACGTCCCCTGTAAATCGCCAAAAATGCGTGAAAAATCCAATATGGCTGACTTCCTGTTGGGTTTAGGTCATCGCTCCAAGAGACTTTTTTGTTCGTCCTGAAGAGATACACGAACCCACCGAATTTCGTACATGTACATAAAACGCAGTTCCGGGGCTGAGTTTAGGTGGCGCTACAGAGCCATTTTGCCACGGCCATTTGCGAAACCTTTAAAATACGTAATTTTTCGCCATGTCTGAATTTTGTGCAAATTTTGGTGAGTTTTCGTGCATGTTCAGGCCCCCAAATTAGCGATTCATTGTTTATAAAAAGGAGGAGAAGAATAATAATAATAATAATAATAATAATAATTCCTTCAGTTTCAACTATGTTTTTGGCCCCCTGGTCGCCTGGTTTTTTTCATTTGACGTATTTTTTCGAGGCCTACCTGCTCGGGGCCTGTGAGGTCCGTACACCTCTTGGTTCTTGGGTACTTGCACGTTTTCCTCCCTTGCTCGTTTTCCCCCACACAGTTACAATAGGGTCCTCGCACCGCTTGGTGCTCGGGCCCTAATAATAATAATTAAAGCTGCAAGCAGCGTTGGAGGGCCCTCGCACCTCCGTCCCATCACCGGACTCCGACCCTTCCACGCGACTCAGAACGTTCATGTAGTTTGGACAGCGCGTGAAGGACTTGCACGTCACTTCCCGCGTCCCCTATGTTGCGCGAGAAAACGCCCGCTAATGACGTCCTATATTCCAGTATATGAAGTGTTGACTACACTGTGAAGGTCTTGAGGCTTCTCAGACAAAACATGAGAAGTGTGAAACACACTGGATAATCTACAGTGAACTTAGAAGAACTTTCGGTGCCATGGCGAGACACTGAACTTTGAAAGCTCGCCACGCCCAAACCGTAAAAGATTATATAAAGCTTTTGATAACTTTTCATCTTGAATAGTGTTTCCACCAGCTGACCGAGTTTGAAGTCGATCGCTTCGACACCCTCGGACTAGTTCGCTCATTTACGACCCCTATAAATGGCTGAAATTTTGACACTTAATTCAAAATGGTCGACTTCCTGTTGGGTTTAGGTCAATGCTCCAAGAGGCTTTTTTGCAGGTCCGATCGTCCCGCATAAGCATCCCGAATTTGGTAGATGTAGGTAAAACGTAGCCCGGGGGCTAGTTCGTCAAAGTTTTGTAGGGGGCGCCGTAGAGCCATTTTGGCCCACCCAAACCTGTTAACCCAATAAGATTATTCATTTTAGGCCTCCTGACGTGTATGCCAAATTTGGTGACACTGCACGTATGCGTAAGTGTGGAAATTAAATTCGTGTTTCATGGCGAACAGGGCGTCGCCATGGCGACAGCGTTTGGCAAAACCTCAAGCCCTTCATAACTTTGCATCAACCACATCTTCAGAATGTTTGGCTCAAATTTGAGGTGTCTGCGGTTAACCTGCTGAGAGAGAGACGTGCGAGAAAGAAGACATGTACCTCCTCACGCCAGTAGGTGGCGCTATGACTATGGTTCAAAATGGCCACATACATGTCTTCAGAGCTGGACAGTCATCAAACTGTATGAATTTGGTGAAGATAGGACCTTGTACAGTGGAGTTACAGCACTTTTAATTTTGATGGCGAAAATAAAATTTCACTTGACAGTGTCTGCATCGCCACAGCAACAGCTTTTGACGGAGACTCACGGCGTTCGCTCCAGACCAACATCAACATCTTCTGGCTTTCCTGACCAAATTTGAAGTGGATCCGATCAACTGGCTGGTCTTGAGCCATAATAGCGTAAAACATAATGTTTCCCGTCACCACCAGGTGGCGCTGTGACTTAGAATGAATATTGACACGTACACCTGTTCGGGGCGGGACTCTCATCAGACATGTGAAGTTTGGTGCATATTGGATCACGTGCAGTCAAGTTATTAACAACTTCCTGTTTGACGGCAAGGCTCAGAATTTTGAGAGCTCACCACGCCCAAACCGTTAAAGATTATACAAAACCTTTGATAACTTTTCATCCTTGATATTGTTTCTATCACCTGACCAAGTTTGAAGTTGATAGCTTCAACCACCTCGGACGAGTTCGTTCATTTACGACCCCTGCTTTTCGCCATAAAATCCAAAATGGCTGACTTCCTGTTGGTTTTAAGGCATACCTCCAAGAGACTTTTCTATGCGTCTTGAAACCATACATATACCCTACAACTTTCGTACATGTACATTATACGCAGTTCCGGGGCTGAGTTTTGGTGGCGCTATAGAGCCATTTTTTCACGCCCGTTTACGAAACCCATGAAATACGAAAATTTTTGATGTGCTTGAATTTTGTGCAAATTTTCCTGAGTTTTCGTGCATGTTCAGGCACCCAAATTAGCCTTTGTAAATACACAAGAAAAATAATAATAATAATTAAAGCTGCAAGCAGCGTTGGAGGGCCCTCGCACGTCCGCGCTCGTCAGGGCGTGCGGCGGCTCCGTCCCGCCGCCGGACTCCGACCCTTCCACGCGGCTCAGAACGTGCATGTAGTTTGGACAGCGCGTGAAGGACTTGCACGTCACTTCCCGCGTCTCCCATGTTGCGCTAGAAAACGGCCGCTAATGACGTCCTGTATTCCAGTATATTAAGTGTTGACTTCACTGTGAAGGTCTTGAGGCTTTTCAGACAAAACATGAAAAGTGTGAAACACACTATAGAATCTACAGTGAACTTAGAAGAACTTTCGGTGCCATGGCGGGACACTGAACTTTGACAACTCGCCACGGGTAAATCGTAAAAGATTATATAAAGCTTTTGATAACTTTTCATCTTGAATAGTGTTTCCACCAGCTGACCGAGTTTGAAGTCGATCGCTTTGACCCCCTCGGACTAGTTCGCTCATTTACGACCCCTATAAATGGCTGAAATTTTGACACTTAATTCAAAATGGCCGACTTCCTGTTGGGTTTAGGTCAACGCTCCAAGAGGCTTTTTTGTAGGTCCTATCGTCCCGCATAAGTATAGCGAATTTGGTAGATGTAGGTAATACGTACACCGGGGGCTAGTCCGTCAAAGTTTTGTAGGGGGCGCCGTAGAGCCATTTTGGCCCATCCAAACCTGTTACCCCAATAAGATTATTCATTGTAGGCCTCCTGACGTGTATGCCAAATTTGGTGAGTGTGCACGCATGTGTAATCTCGGAAATCAAATTCGTGTTTCATGGCGAACAGGGCGTCGCCACAGTGACAGCGTTTGGCGAAACCTCAAGACCTTCATACCTTTGCATCAACCACATCTTGAGAATGTTTGGCTCAAATTTGAGGTGCCTGTGGTTAACCTGCTGAGAGAGAGACGTCCGAGAAAGAAGACATGTACCTCCTCCAGCCAGTAAGTGGCGCTATGACTATGGTTCAAAATTGCCACGTACATGTCTTCAGAGCTGGACAGTCATCAAACTGTATGAATTTGGTGAAGATAGGAACTTGTACAGTGGAGTTACAGCACTTTTAATTCTGATGGCGAAAAAAAAATGTCACTCGACAGTGTCTGCGTCGCCACGGCAACAGCTTTTGACAGAGAGTCATGGCGTTCGCTCCAGACCAACATCAACATCTTGAGGCTTTCCTGACCAAATTTGAAGTGGATCCGATCAACTGGCTGGTCTTGAGCCATCGTAGCGTAAAACATAAAGTTTCCTGCCACCACTAGGTGGCGCTGTGATTTAGAATGAATATTGACATGTAGATGTGTTTGGGGCGGGACTCTCATCAGACATGTGAAGTTTGGTGCATATTGGATCACTTGCAGTCAAGTTATTAACAACTTCCTGTTTGACGGCGAGGCACAAAATTTTGAAAGCTCGCCACGTCCAAACCGTTAAAGATTATACAAAACCTTTAATAACTTTTCATCCTTGATTTTGTTTCTACCAGCTGACCAAGTTTGAAGTCGATTGCTTCAACCCCCTCGGACTAGTTCGTTCATTTACGACCCCTACTTTTCAACATAAAATCCAAAATGGCCGACTTCCTGTTGGTTTTAAGGCATACCTCCAAGAGACTTTTCTGTGCGTCTTGAAGCGATACATATACCCTACAACTTTCGTACATGTAGATAATATGCAGTTCCGGGGCTGAGTTTTGGTGGCGCTATAGAGCCATCTTTTCACGCCCGTTTACGAAACCCATAAAATACGAAAATTTTCACCGTTCCTGAATTTTGTGCAAATTTTCCTGACTTTTCGTGCATGTTCAGGCCCCCAAATTTGCGTTTGTTTCGGTACAAGGAAAATAATAATAATTAAAGCTGCAAGCAGCGTTGAAGGGCCCTCGCACCTCCACGCGCGTCGGGGCGTGCGGCGGCCCTGTCCCGTTGTTGGACTCCGACCCTTCCATGCGCTTTCAGAACGTTCATGTAGTTTGGACAGCGCGTGAAGGACTTACACGTCACTTCCTGCGTCCCCTATGTGGCGCTAGAGAACAGTCACTAATCACATCCTGTATTCCAGTATATGAAGTGTTGACTACACTGAAAATTTCATGCAAATCAAATGATCATTGCCATAGACGTGTTACTTCCTGTTGCCACCAGGTGGCGCAATGACTGTGGTCACTAATTGGCATCTAGATGTCTTCAGGCCGGGACTCTTATTAAGCGTGACAAGTTTGAAAGAGATTGGATAATGTACACTGAAGTTACAGCAATTTCCTGTTCCATGGCGAACAGCGTTGCCATGGTGACAGCGTCTGAGAATACGTCAAGAGCTTCATAACTTTGCATCATCCATGTAGTGGGAATGTTTGGATCAAATTTGAGGTGTCTGTGATCAACCTGCTGAGAGAGAAACGTCTGAGAATAAAACATGCACTTCCTCTTGCCACTAGGTGGCGCTATGACTTTGAATGAATATTGACATGTAGACGTCTTCAGGGCGGGACTCTCATCAGACATGTCAAGATTGGTGCTGATTGGATCACGTACAGTCAAGTTATTAACAATTTCCTGTTTGATGGCGAGTCATGGCGAGACACTGAACTTTACCAGCTCGCCACGCCCAAACCGTTAAAGATTATATCAAACCTTTGATAACTTTTCATCCTTGATATTGTTTGTACCAGCTGACCAAGTTTGAAGTCGATCGCTTGAACCCCCTCGGACTAGTTCGTTCATTTACGTCCCCTGTAAATCGCCAAAAATGTGTGAAAAATCCAATATGGCCGACGTCCTGTTGGGTTTAGGTCAATGCTCCAAGAGGCTTTTTTGTAGGTCCTATGGTCTCGCATATGTATACCGAATTTGGTACATGTAGGTAAAACGTAGACCCGGGGCTAGTTCGTCAAAGTTTTGTAGGGGGCGCCATAGAGCCATTTTGGCCCACCGAAACCCGTGAACTAAATAAGATTACTCATTTTAGGCCTCCTGACGTGCATGCCAAATTTGGTGAGTGTGCACGTATGCATAAGCTTCGAAATTACGTTCGATTTTCATGGCGAACAAGGCGTCGCCACGGTGACAGCGTTTGGCGAAACCTCAAGCCCTTCATAACTTTGCATCAACCACGTTTTGAGAATGTTTGGCTAAAATTTGAAGTGTCTGTGGTTAACCTGCTGAGAGAGAGACGTCCGAGAAAGAAGACATGTACCTCTTCTAGCCAGTAGGTGGCGCTATGACTATGGTTCAAAATGGCCACGTACATGTCTTCAGAGCCGGACAGTCATCAAACTGTATGAATTTGGTGAAGATAGGACCTTGTACAGTGGAGTTACAGCACTTTCAATTTTCATGGCGTAAAAAAAATTTCAATCGACAGTGTCTGCGTCGCCACGGCAACAGCTTTTGACGGAGACTCACGGCGTTCGCTCCAGACCAACACCAACACCTTCTGGCTTTCCTGACCAAATTTGAAGTGGATCCGATCAACTGGCTGGTCTTGAGCCATCATAGCGTAAAACATAAAGTTTCCTGTCACCACCAGGTGGCGCTGTGACTTTGAATGAATATTGACACGTAGACGTGTTCGGGGCGGGACTCTCATCAGGCATGTGAAGTTTGGTGCTGATTGGATCACGTACAGTCAAGTTATTAACAATTTCCTGTTTGATGGCGAGTCATGGCGAGACACTGAACTTTGCCAGCTCGCCACGCCCAAACCGTTAAAGTAATAACAAGACTTTTAATAACTTTTCATCATTGATGCCTTCTCTACCAGCTGACCAAGTTTGAAGTCAATCGCTTGAACCCCCTCGGACTAGTTCGTTCATTTACGTCCCCTGTAAATCGCCAAAAATGCGTGAAAAATCCAATATGGCTGACTTCCTGTTGGGTTTAGGTCATCGCTCCAAGAGACTTTTTTGTTCGTCCTGAAGAGATACACGAACCCACCGAATTTCGTACATGTACATAAAACGCAGTTCCGGGGCTGAGTTTAGGTGGCGCTACAGAGCCATTTTGCCACGGCCATTTGCGAAACCTTTAAAATACGTAATTTTTCGCCATGTCTGAATTTTGTGCAAATTTTGGTGAGTTTTCGTGCATGTTCAGGCCCCCAAATTAGCGATTCATTGTGGATAAAAAGAAGAATAATAATAATAATAATTAAAGCTGCAAGCAGCGTTGAAGGGCCCTCGCACCTCCGCGCGCGTCGGGGCGTGCGGCGGCCCCGTCTTGTGTTGGACTCCGACCCTTCCATGCGCTTTTAGAACGTTCATGTAGTTTGGACAGCGCGTGAAGGACTTACACGTCACTTCCTGCGTCCTCTATGTGGCGCTAGAGAACAGTCACTAATCACATCCTGTATTCCAGTATATGAAGTGTTGACTACACTGTGAAAATTTCATGCAAATCAAATGATCATTGCCATAGACGTGCTACTTCCTGTTGCCACCAGGTGGCGCAATGACTGTGGTCACTAATTGGCATCTAGATGTCTTCAGGCCGGGACTCTTATTAAGCGTGACAAGTTTGAAAGAGATTGGATAATGTACACTGAAGTTACAGCAATTTCCTGTTCCATGGCGAACAGCGTTGCCATGGTGACAGTGTCTGACAAAACGTCAAGAGCTTCATAACTTTGCATCATCCATGTAGTGGGAATGTTTGGATCAAATTTGAGGTGTCTGTGATCAACCTGCAGAGAGAGAAACGTCTGAGAATAAAACATGCACTTCCTCTTGCCACTAGGTGGCACTATGACTTTGAATGAATATTAACATGTAGACGTCTTCAGGGCGGAACTCTCATCAAACATGTCAAGATTGGTGCTGATTGGATCACGTACAGTCAAGTAATTAACAATTTCCTGTTTGATGACGAGTCATGGCGAGACACTGAACTTTACCAGCTCGCCACGCCCAAACCGTTAAAGATTATATCAAACCTTTGATAACTTTTCATCCTTGATATTGTTTGTACCAGCTGACCAAGTTTGAAGTCGATCGCTTGAACCCCCTCGGAGTAGTTTGTTCATTTACGTCCCCTGTAAATCGCCAAAAATGTGTGAAAAATCCAATATGGCCGACGTCCTGTTGGGTTTTGGTCAATGCTCCAAGAGGCTTTTTTGTAGGTCCTATGGTCCCGCATATGTATACCGAATTTGGTACATGTAGGTAAAACGTAGACCGGGGGCTAGTTCGTCAAAGTTTTGTAGGGGGCGCCATAGAGCCATTTTGGCCCACCGAAACCCGTGAACTAAATAAGATTACTCATTTTAGGCCTCCTGACGTGCATGCCAAATTTGGTGAGTGTGCACGCATGCATAAGCTTCGAAATTACGTTCGATTTTCATGGCGAACAAGGCGTCGCCACGGTGACAGCGTTTGGCGAAACCTCAAGCCCTTCATAACTTTGCATCAACCACGTCTTGAGAATGTTTGGCTAAAATTTGAAGTGTCTGTGGTTAACCTGCTGAGAGAGAGACGTCCGAGAAAGAAGACATGTACCTCCTCTAGCCAGTAGGTGGCGCTATGACTATGGTTCAAAATGGCCACGTACATGTCTTCAGAGCCGGACAGTCATCAAACTGTATGAATTTGGTGAAGATAGGACCTTGTACAGTGGAGTTACAGCACTTTCAATTTTGATGGCGTAAAAAAAATTTCAATCGACAGTGTCTGCGTCGCCACGGCAACAGCTTTTGACGGAGACTCACGGCGTTCGCTCCAGACCAACACCAACATCTTCTGGCTTTCCTGACCAAATTTGAAGTGGATCCGATCAACTGGCTGGTCTTGAGCCATCATAGCGTAAAACATAAAGTTTCCTGTCACCACCAGGTGGCGCTGTGACTTAGAATGAATATTGACACGTAGACGTGTTCGGGGCGGGACTCTCATCAGACATGTCAAGTTTGGTGCTGATTGGATCACGTACAGTCAAGTTATTAACAATTTCCTGTTTGATGGCGAGTCATGGCGAGACACTGAACTTTGCCAGCTCGCCACGCCCAAACCGTTAAAGTAATAACAAGACTTTTAATAACTTTTCATCATTGATGCCTTCTCTACCAGCTGACCAAGTTTGAAGTCGATCGCTTGAACCCCCTCGGACTAGTTCGTTCATTTACGTCCCCTGTAAATCGCCAAAAATGCGTGAAAAATCCAATATGGCTGACTTCCTGTTGGGTTTAGGTCATCGCTCCAAGAGACTTTTTTGTTCGTCCTGAAGAGATACACGAACCCACAGAATTTGGTACATGTACATAAAACGCAGTTCCGGGGCTGAGTTTAGGTGGCGCTACAGAGCCATTTTGCCACGGCCATTTGCGAAACCTTTAAAATACGTAATTTTTCGCCATGTCTGAATTTTGTGCAAATTTTGGTGAGTTTTCGTGCATGTTCAGGCCCCCAAATTAGCGATTCATTGTTTATAAAAAGGAGGAAAAGAAGAAGAAGAATAATAATAATTAAAGCTGCAAGCAGCGTTGGAGGGCCCTCGCACCTCCGCGCGCGTCGGGGCGTGCGGCGGCCCCGTCTTGTGTTGGACTCCGACCCTTCCATGCGCTTTTAGAACGTTCATGTAGTTTGGACAGCGCGTGAAGGACTTACACGTCACTTCCTGCGTCCTCTATGTGGCGCTAGAGAACAGTCACTAATCACATCCTGTATTCCAGTATATGAAGTGTTGACTACACTGTGAAAATTTCATGCAAATCAAATGATCATTGCCATAGACGTGCTACTTCCTGTTGCCACCAGGTGGCGCAATGACTGTGGTCACTAATTGGCATCTAGATGTCTTCAGGCCGGGACTCTTATTAAGCGTGACAAGTTTGAAAGAGATTGGATAATGTACACTGAAGTTACAGCAATTTCCTGTTCCATGGCGAACAGCGTTGCCATGGTGACAGCGTCTGACAAAACGTCAAGAGCTTCATAACTTTGCATCATCCATGTAGTGGGAATGTTTGGATCAAATTTGAGGTGTCTGTGATCAACCTGCAGAGAGAGAAACGTCTGAGAATAAAACATGCACTTCCTCTTGCCACTAGGTGGCACTATGACTTTGAATGAATATTAACATGTAGACGTCTTCAGGGCGGAACTCTCATCAAACATGTCAAGATTGGTGCTGATTGGATCACGTACAGTCAAGTAATTAACAATTTCCTGTTTGATGACGAGTCATGGCGAGACACTGAACTTTACCAGCTCGCCACGCCCAAACCGTTAAAGATTATATCAAACCTTTGATAACTTTTCATCCTTGATATTGTTTGTACCAGCTGACCAAGTTTGAAGTCGATCGCTTGAACCCCCTCGGAGTAGTTTGTTCATTTACGTCCCCTGTAAATCGCCAAAAATGTGTGAAAAATCCAATATGGCCGACGTCCTGTTGGGTTTTGGTCAATGCTCCAAGAGGCTTTTTTGTAGGTCCTATGGTCCCGCATATGTATACCGAATTTGGTACATGTAGGTAAAACGTAGACCGGGGGCTAGTTCGTCAAAGTTTTGTAGGGGGCGCCATAGAGCCATTTTGGCCCACCGAAACCCGTGAACTAAATAAGATTACTCATTTTAGGCCTCCTGACGTGCATGCCAAATTTGGTGAGTGTGCACGCATGCATAAGCTTCGAAATTACGTTCGATTTTCATGGCGAACAAGGCGTCGCCACGGTGACAGCGTTTGGCGAAACCTCAAGCCCTTCATAACTTTGCATCAACCACGTCTTGAGAATGTTTGGCTAAAATTTGAAGTGTCTGTGGTTAACCTGCTGAGAGAGAGACGTCCGAGAAAGAAGACATGTACCTCCTCTAGCCAGTAGGTGGCGCTATGACTATGGTTCAAAATGGCCACGTACATGTCTTCAGAGCCGGACAGTCATCAAACTGTATGAATTTGGTGAAGATAGGACCTTGTACAGTGGAGTTACAGCACTTTCAATTTTGATGGCGTAAAAAAAATTTCAATCGACAGTGTCTGCGTCGCCACGGCAACAGCTTTTGACGGAGACTCACGGCGTTCGCTCCAGACCAACACCAACATCTTCTGGCTTTCCTGACCAAATTTGAAGTGGATCCGATCAACTGGCTGGTCTTGAGCCATCATAGCGTAAAACATAAAGTTTCCTGTCACCACCAGGTGGCGCTGTGACTTAGAATGAATATTGACACGTAGACGTGTTCGGGGCGGGACTCTCATCAGACATGTCAAGTTTGGTGCTGATTGGATCACGTACAGTCAAGTTATTAACAATTTCCTGTTTGATGGCGAGTCATGGCGAGACACTGAACTTTGCCAGCTCGCCACGCCCAAACCGTTTAAAGTAATAACAAGACTTTTAATAACTTTTCATCATTGATGCCTTCTCTACCAGCTGACCAAGTTTGAAGTCGATCGCTTGAACCCCCTCGGACTAGTTCGTTCATTTACGTCCCCTGTAAATCGCCAAAAATGCGTGAAAAATCCAATATGGATGACTTCCTGTTGGGTTTAGGTCATCGCTCCAAGAGACTTTTTTGTTCGTCCTGAAGAGATACACGAACCCACAGAATTTGGTACATGTACATAAAACGCAGTTCCGGGGCTGAGTTTAGGTGGCGCTACAGAGCCATTTTGCCACGGCCATTTGCGAAACCTTTAAAATACGTAATTTTTCGCCATGTCTGAATTTTGTGCAAATTTTGGTGAGTTTTCGTGCATGTTCAGGCCCCCAAATTAGCGATTCATTGTTTATAAAAAGGAGGAAAAGAAGAAGAAGAATAATAATAATAATAATAATAATAATAATTCCTTCAGTTTCAACTATGTTTTTGGCCCCCTGGTCGCCTGGTTTTTTTCATTTGACGTATTTTTTCGAGGCCTACCTGCTCGGGGCCTGTGAGGTCCGTACACCTCTTGGTTCTTGGGTACTTGCACGTTTTCCTCCCTTGCTCGTTTTCCCCCACGCAGTTACAATAGGGTCCTCGCACCGCTTGGTGCTCGGGCCCTAATAATAATAATAATAATAATTCCTTCAGTTTCAACTATGTTTTTGGCCCCCTGGTCGCCTGGTTTTTTTCATTTGACGTATTTTTTCGAGGCCTACCTGCTCGGGGCCTGTGAGGTCCGTACACCTCTTGGTTCTTGGGTACTTGCACGTTTTCCTCCCTTGCTCGTTTTCCCCCACGCAGTTACAATAGGGTCCTCGCACCGCTTGGTGCTCGGGCCCTAATAATAATAATAATAATAATAATAATAATAATAATAATAATTCCTTCAGTTTCAACTATGTTTTTGGCCCCCTGGTCGCCTGGTTTTTTTCATTTGACGTATTTTTTCGAGGCCTACCTGCTCGGGGCCTGTGTGGTCCGTACACCTCTTGGTTCTTGGGTACTTGCACGTTTTCCTCCCTTGCTCGTTTTCCCCCACGCAGTTACAATAGGGTCCTCGCACCGCTTGGTGCTCGGGCCCTAATTAAAGCTGCAAGCAGCGTTGGAGGGCCCTCGCACCTCCGCGCGCGTCGGGGCGTGCGGCG
Organism: Pempheris klunzingeri; assembly: GCF_042242105.1. Classification (NCBI taxonomy): domain Eukaryota; kingdom Metazoa; phylum Chordata; class Actinopteri; order Acropomatiformes; family Pempheridae; genus Pempheris; species Pempheris klunzingeri. The sequence continues at coordinate 24,277,383 of NC_092012.1, read as the reverse complement.
GCTTCGTCCCGCCGCCGGACTGCGACCCTTCCACGCGAGCCAGAACGTTCATGTAGTTTGGACAGCGCGTGAAGGACTTACACGTCACTTCCCGCGTCTCCTATGTTGCGCTATGAAACGGCCGCTAATGACGTCCTGTATTCCTGTATACGAAGTGTTGACTACACTGTGAAGGTCTTGAGGCTTTTCAGACAAAACATGAGAAGTGTGAAACACGCTGGAGAATCTACATTGAACTTAGAAGAACTTTCGGCACCATGGCGGGACACTGAACTTTGACAGCTCGCCACGGGCAAACCGTAAAAGATTATATAAAGCTTTTGATAACTTTTCATCTTGAATAGTGTTTCCACCAGCTGACAGAGTTTGAAGTCGATCGCTTTGACCCCCTCGGACTAGTTCGCTCTTTTACGACCCCTATAAATGTCTGAAATTTTGACACTTAATTCAAAATGGCTGACTTCCTGTTGGGTTTAGGTCAATGCTCCAAGAGGCTTTTTTGTAGGTCCTACCGTCCCGCATAAGTATACCGAATTTGGTAGATGTAGGTAAAACGTAGATCAAGGGCTACTCCGTCAAAGTTTTGTAGGGGGCGCCGTAGAGCCATTTTGGCCCACCTAAACCTGTTAACCCAATACGATTATTCATTTTAGGCCTCCTGACGTGTATGCTAAATTTGGTGAGTCTGCAAGTATGCGTAAGCGTGGAAATTAAATTCGTATTTCATGGCAAACAGGGCGTCGCCACGGTGACAGCGTTTGGCGAAACCTCAAGCCCTTCATACCTTTGCATCGACCACATCTTGAGAATCTTTGGCTCAAATTTGAGGTGCCTGTGGTTAACCTGCTGAGAGAGAGACATCCGAGAAAGAAGACATGTACGGCCTCCCGCCAGTAGGTGGCGCTATGACTATGGTTCAAAATGGCCACGTACATGTCTTCAGAGGTGGACAGTCATCAAACTGTATGAATTTGGTGAAGATAGGACCTTGTACAGTGGAGTTACAGCACTTTTAATTCTGATGGCGAAAAAAAAATTTCAATCGACAGTGTCTGCATCGCCACGGCAACAGCTTTTGACGGAGAGTCACGGCGTTCGCTCCAGACCAACATCAACATCTTGAGGCTTTCCTGACCAAATTTGAAGTGGATCCGATCAACTGGCTGGTCTTGAGGCATCATAGCGCAAAACATAAAGTTTCCTGTCAGCACCAGGTGGCGCTATGACTTAAAATGAATATTGACATGTAGATGTGTTCGGGGCGGGACTCTCATCAGACATGTGAAGTTTGGTGCATATTGGATCACGTGCAGTCAAGTTATTAACAACTTCCTGTTTGACGGCAAGGCTCAGAATTTTGAGAGCTCGCCACGCCCAAACCGTTAAAGATTATACAAAACCTTTGATAACTTTTCATCCTTGATATTGTTTCTATCACCTGACCAAGTTTGAAGTTGATAGCTTCAACCACCTCGGACGAGTTCGTTCATTTACGACCCCTACTTTTCGCCATAAAATCCAAAATGGCCGACTTCCTGTTGGTTTTAAGGCATACCTCCAAGAGACTTTTCTGTGCGTCTTGAAACCATACATATACCCTAAAACTTTCGTACATGTACATTATACGCAGTTCCGGGGCTGAGTTTTGGTGGCGCTATAGAGCCATTTTTTCACGCCCGTTTACGAAACCCATGAAATACGAAAATTTTTGATGTGCTTGAATTTTGTGCAAATTTTCCTGACTTTTCGTGCATGTTCAGGCCCCCAAATTAGCCTTTGTTAATACACAAGAAAAATAATAATAATAATAATAATAATAATAATAATAATAATAATAATAATAATAATAATAATTCCTTCAGTTTCAACTATGTTTTCGGCCCCCTGGTCACCTGGTTTTTTCCATTTGACATATTTTTCCGAGGCCTACCTGCTCGGGGCCTGTGAGGTCCGTACACCTCTTGGTTCTTGGGTACTTGCACGTTTTCCTCCCTTGCTCGTTTTCCCCCACACAGTTACAATAGGGTCCTCGCACCGCTTGGTGCTCGGGCCCTAATAATTAAAGCTGCAAGCAGCGTTGGAGGGCCCTCGCACCTCCGCGCGCGTCGGGGCGTGCGGCGGCCCCGTCCCGTTACTGGACTCCGACCCTTCCATGCGCTTTCAGAACGTTCATGTAGTTTGGACAGCGCGTGAAGGACTTACACGTCACTTCCTGCGTCCCCTATGTGGCGCTAGAGAACAGTCACTAATCACATCCTGTATTCCAGTATATGAAGTGTTGACTACACTGTGAAAATTTCATGCAAATCAAATGATCATTGCCATAGACGTGTTACTTCCTGTTGCCACCAGGTGGCGCAATGACTGTGGTCACTAATTGGCATCTAGATGTCTTCAGGCCGGGACTCTTATTAAGCGTGACAAGTTTGAAAGAGATTGGATAATGTACACTGAAGTTACAGCAATTTCCTGTTCCATGGCGAACAGCGTTGCCATGGTGACAGCGTCTGACAAAACGTCAAGAGCTTCATAACTTTGCATCATCCATGTAGTGGGAATGTTTGGATCAAATTTGAGGTGTCTGTGATCAACCTGCTGAGAGAGAAACGTCTGAGAATAAAACATGCACTTCCTCTTGCCACTAGGTGGCGCTGTGACTTTGAATGAATATTCACATGTAGACGTCTTCAGGGCGGAACTCTCATCAGACATGTCAAGATTGGTGCTGATTGGATCACGTACAGTCAAGTTATTAACAATTTCCTGTTTGATGGCGAGTCATGGCGAGACACTGAACTTTGCCAGCTCGCCACGCCCAAACCGTTAAAGATTATATCAAACCTTTGATAACTTTTCATCGTTGAGGCCTTCTCTACCAGCTGACCAAGTTTGAAGTCGATCGCTTGAACCCCCTCGGACTAGTTCGTTCATTTACGTCCCCTGTAAATCGCCAAAAATTCGTGAAAAATCCAATATGGCTGACTTCCTGTTGGGTTTAGGTCATCGCTCCAAGAGACTTTTTTGTTCGTCCTGAAGAGATACACGAACCCACCGAATTTCGTACATGTACATAAAACGCAGTTCCGGGGCTGAGTTTAGGTGGCGCTACAGAGCCATTTTGCCACGGCCATTTGCGAAACCTTTAAAATACGTAATTTTTCGCCATGTCTGAATTTTGTGCAAATTTTGGTGAGTTTTCGTGCATGTTCAGGCCCCCAAATTAGCGATTCATTGTTTATAAGAACAAGAAGAATAATAATAATTAAAGCTGCAAGCAGCGTTGAAGGGCCCTCGCACCTCCACGCGCGTCGGCGCGTGCGGCGGCCCCGTCCCGTTGTTGGACTCCGACCCTTCCATGCACTTTCAGAACGTTCATGTAGTTTGGACAGCGCGTGAAGGACTTACACGTCACTTCCTGCGTCCCCTATGTGGCGCTAGAGAACAGTCACTAATCACATCCTGTATTCCAGTATATGAAGTGTTGACTACACTGTGAAAATTTCATGCAAATCAAATGATCATTGCCATAGACGTGTTACTTCCTGTTGCCACCAGGTGGCGCAATGACTGTGGTCACTAATTGGCATCTAGATGTCTTCAGGCCGGGACTCTTATTAAGCGTGACAAGTTTGAAAGAGATTGGATAATGTACACTGAAGTTACAGCAATTTCCTGTTCCATGGCGAACAGCGTTGCCATGGTGACAGCGTCTGAGAAAACGTCAAGAGCTTCATAACTTTGCATCATCCATGTAGTGGGAATGTTTGGATCAAATTTGAGGTGTCTGTGATCAACCTGCTGAGAGAGAAACGTCTGAGAATAAAACATGCACTTCCTCTTGCCACTAGGTGGCGCTATGACTTTGAATGAATATTAACATGTAGACGTCTTCAGGGCGGGACTCTCATCAGACATGTCAAGATTGGTGCTGATTGGATCACGTACAGTCAAGTTATTAGCAATTTCCTGTTTGATGGCGAGTCATGGCGAGACACTGAACTTTACCAGCTCGCCACGCCCAAACCGTTAAAGATTATATCAAACCTTTGATAACTTTTCATCCTTGATATTGTTTGTACCAGCTGACCAAGTTTGAAGTCGATCGCTTGAACCCCCTCGGACTAGTTCGTTCATTTACGTCCCCTGTAAATCGCCAAAAATGTGTGAAAAATCCAATATGGCCGACGTCCTGTTGGGTTTAGGTCAATGCTCCAAGAGGCTTTTTTGTAGGTCCTATGGTCTCGCATATGTATACCGAATTTGGTACATGTAGGTAAAACGTAGACCGGGGGCTAGTTCGTCAAAGTTTTGTAGGGGGCGCCATAGAGCCATTTTGGCCCACCGAAACCCGTGAACTAAATAAGATTACTCATTTTAGGCCTCCTGACGTGCATGCCAAATTTGGTGAGTGTGCACGCATGCATAAGCTTCGAAATTACGTTCGATTGTCATGGCGAACAAGGCGTCGCCACGGTGACAGCGTTTGGCGAAACCTCAAGCCCTTCATAACTTTGCATCAACCACGTCTTGAGAATGTTTGGCTAAAATTTGAAGTGTCTGTGGTTAACCTGCTGAGAGAGAGACGTCCGAGAAAGAAGACATGTACCTCCTCTAGCCAGTAGGTGGCGCTATGACTATGGTTCAAAATGGCCACGTACATGTCTTCAGAGCCGGACAGTCATCAAACTGTATGAATTTGGTGAAGATAGGACCTTGTACAGTGGAGTTACAGCACTTTCAATTTTGATGGCGTAAAAAAAATTTCAATCGACAGTGTCTGCGTCGCCACGGCAACAGCTTTTGACGGAGACTCACGGCGTTCGCTCCAGACCAACACCAATATCTTCTGGCTTTCCTGACCAAATTTGAAGTGGATCCGATCAACTGGCTGGTCTTGAGCCATCATAGCGTAAAACATAAAGTTTCCTGTCACCACCAGGTGGCGCTGTGACTTAGAATGAATATTGACACGTAGACGTGTTCAGGGCGGGACTCTCATCAGACATGTCAAGTTTGGTGCTGATTGGATCACGTACAGTCAAGTTATTAACAATTTCCTGTTTGATGGCGAGTCATGGCGAGACACTGAACTTTGCCAGCTCGCCACGGCCAAACCGTTGAAGTAATAACAAGACTTTTAATAACTTTTCATCATTGAGGCCTTCTCTACCAGCTGACCAAGTTTGACGTCGATCGCTTGAACCCCCTCGGACTAGTTCGTTCATTTACGTCCCCTGTAAATCGCCAAAAATGCGTGAAAAATCCAATATGGCTGACTTCCTGTTGGGTTTAGGTCATCGCTCCAAGAGACTTTTTTGTTCGTCCTGAAGAGATACACGAACCCACCGAATTTCGTACATGTACATAAAACGCAGTTCCGGGGCTGAGTTTAGGTGGCGCTACAGAGCCATTTTGCCACGGCCATTTGCGAAACCTTTAAAATACGTAATTTTTCGCCATGTCTGAATTTTGTGCAAATTTTGGTGAGTTTTCGTGCATGTTCAGGCCCCCAAATTAGCGATTCATTGTTTATAAAAAGGAGGAGAAGAATAATAATAATTAAAGCTGCAAGCAGCGTTGAAGGGCCCTCGCACCTCCGCGCGCGTCGGGGCATGCGGCGGCTCCGTCCCGTTGCCGGACTCCGACCCTTCCATGCGCTTTCAGAACGTTCATGTAGTTTGGACAGCGCGTGAAGGACTTACACGTCACTTCCTGCGCCCCCTATGTGGCGCTAGAGAACAGTCACTAATCACGTCCTGTATTCCAGTATATGAAGTGTTGACTACATTGTGAAAATTTCGTGCAAATCAAATGATCGTTGCCATAGACGTGTTACTTCCTGTTGCCACCAGGTGGCGCAATGACTGTGGTCACTAATTGGCATCTAGATGTCTTCAGGCCGGGACTCTTATCAAGCGTGACAAGTTTGAAAGAGATTGGATAATGTACACTGAAGTTACAGCAATTTCCTGTTCCATGGCGAACAGCGTTACCATGGTGACAGCGTCTGACGAAACGTCACGAACTTCATAAATTTGCATCATCCATGTAGTGGGAATGTTTGGATCAAATTTGAGGTGTCTGTGATCAACCTGCTGAGAGAGAAACGTCCGAGAATAAAACATGCACTTCCTCTTGCCACTAGGTGGCGCTATGACTTTGAATGAATATTGACATGTAAACGTGTTCAGGGTGGGACTCTCATCAGACATGTCAAGTTTGGTGCTGATTGGATCACGTACAGTCAAGTTATTAACAATTTCCTGTTTGATGGCGAGTCATGGCGAGACACTGAACTTTGCCAGCTCGCCACGCCCAAACCGTTAAAGTAATAACAAGACTTTTAATAACTTTTCATCGTTGATGCCTTCTCTACCAGCTGACCAAGTTTGAAGTCGATCGCTTGAACCCCCTCGGACTAGTTCGTTCATTTACGTCCCCTGTAAATCGCCAAAAATGCGTGAAAAATCCAATATGGCTGACTTCCTGTTGGGTTTAGGTCATCGCTCCAAGAGACTTTTTTGTTCGTCCTGAAGAGATACACGAACCCACCGAATTTCGTACATGTACATAAAACGCAGTTCCGGGGCTGAGTTTAGGTGGCGCTACAGAGCCATTTTGCCACGGCCATTTGCGAAACCTTTAAAATACGTAATTTTTCGCCATGTCTGAATTTTGTGCAAATTTTGGTGAGTTTTCGTGCATGTTCAGGCCCCCAAATTAGCGATTCATTGTTTATAAAAAGGAGGAGAATAATAATAATAATAATAATTAAAGCTGCAAGCAGCGTTGGAGGGCCCTCGCACCTCCGTCCCATCGCCGGACTCCGACCCTTCCACGCGACTCAGAACGTTCATGTAGTTTGGACAGCGCGTGAAGGACTTGCACGTCACTTCCCGCGTCCCCTATGTTGCGCTAGAAAACGCCCGCTAATGACGTCCTATATTCCAGTATATGAAGTGTTGACTACACTGTGAAGGTCTTGAGGCTTCTCAGACAAAACATGAGAAGTGTGAAACACACTGGATAATCTACAGTGAACTTAGAAGAACTTTCGGTGCCATGGCGGGACACTGAACTTTGAAAGCTCGCCACGCCCAAACCGTAAAAGATTATATAAAGCTTTTGATAACTTTTCATCTTGAATAGTGTTTCCACCAGCTGACCGAGTTTGAAGTCGATCGCTTCGACACCCTCGGACTAGTTCGCTCATTTACGACCCCTATAAATGGCTGAAATTTTGACACTTAATTCAAAATGGTCGACTTCCTGTTGGGTTTAGGTCAATGCTCCAAGAGGCTTTTTTGCAGGTCCGATCGTCCCGCATAAGTATCCCGAATTTGGTAGATGTAGGTAAAACGTAGCCCGGGGGCTAGTTCGTCAAAGTTTTGTAGGGGGCGCCGTAGAGCCATTTTGGCCCACCCAAACCTGTTAACCCAATAAGATTATTCATTTTAGGCCTCCTGACGTGTATGCCAAATTTGGTGAGTGTGCACGTATGCGTAAGTGTGGAAATTAAATTCGTGTTTCATGGCGAACAGGGCGTCGCCATGGCGACAGCGTTTGGCAAAACCTCAAGCCCTTCATAACTTTGCATCAACCACATCTTCAGAATGTTTGGCTCAAATTTGAGGTGTCTGCGGTTAACCTGCTGAGAGAGAGACGTGCGAGAAAGAAGACATGTACCTCCTCACGCCAGTAGGTGGCGCTATGACTATGGTTCAAAATGGCCACATACATGTCTTCAGAGCTGGACAGTCATCAAACTGTATGAATTTGGTGAAGATAGGACCTTGTACAGTGGAGTTACAGCACTTTTAATTCTGATGGCGAAAATAAAATTTCACTTGACAGTGTCTGCGTCGCCACAGCAACAGCTTTTGACGGAGACTCACGGCGTTCGCTCCAGACCAACATCAACATCTTCTGGCTTTCCTGACCAAATTTGAAGTGGATCCGATCAACTGGCTGGTCTTGAGCCATAATAGCGTAAAACATAATGTTTCCCGTCACCACCAGGTGGCGCTGTGACTTAGAATGAATATTGACACGTACACCTGTTCGGGGCGGGACTCTCATCAGACATGTGAAGTTTGGTGCATATTGGATCACGTGCAGTCAAGTTATTAACAACTTCCTGTTTGACGGCAAGGCTCAGAATTTTGAGAGCTCACCACGCCCAAACCGTTAAAGATTATACAAAACCTTTGATAACTTTTCATCCTTGATATTGTTTCTATCACCTGACCAAGTTTGAAGTTGATAGCTTCAACCACCTCGGACGAGTTCGTTCATTTACGACCCCTACTTTTCGCCATAAAATCCAAAATGGCTGACTTCCTGTTGGTTTTAAGGCATACCTCCAAGAGACTTTTCTATGCGTCTTGAAACCATACATATACCCTACAACTTTCGTACATGTACATTATACGCAGTTCCGGGGCTGAGTTTTGGTGGCGCTATAGAGCCATTTTTTCACGCCCGTTTACGAAACCCATGAAATACGAAAATTTTTGATGTGCTTGAATTTTGTGCAAATTTTCCTGAGTTTTCGTGCATGTTCAGGCACCCAAATTAGCCTTTGTAAATACACAAGAAAAATAATAATAATAATAATAATAATAATAATAATAATAATAATTCCTTCAGTTTCAACTATGTTTTCGGCCCCCTGGTCACCTGGTTTTTTCCATTTGACATATTTTTCCGAGGCCTACCTGCTCGAGGACTGTGAGGTCCGTACACCTCTCGGTTCTTGGGTTCTCGCCCGTTTTCCTCCCTTGCACGTTTTCCCCCTCGGGTTTCAATAGGGTCCTCGCACCGCTTGGTGCTCGGGCCCTAATAATAATAATAATTCCTTCAGTTTCAACTATGTTTCTGGCCCCCTGGTCGCCTGGTTTTTTTCATTTGACGTATTTTTTCGAGGCCTACCTGCTCGGGGACTGTGAGGTCCGTACACCTCTTGGTTCTTGGGTACTTGCACGTTTTCCTCCCTTGCTCGTTTTCCCCCACACAGTTACAATAGGGTCCTCGCACCGCTTGGTGCTCGGGCCCTAATTAAAGCTGCAAGCAGCGTTGGAGGGCCCTCGCACCTCCGTCCCATCGCCGGACTCCGACCCTTCCACGCGACTCAGAACGTTCATGTAGTTTGGACAGCGCGTGAAGGACTTGCACGTCACTTCCCGCGTCCCCTATGTTGCGCCAGAAAACGCCCGCTAATGACGTCCTATATTCCAGTATATGAAGTGTTGACTACACTGTGAAGGTCTTGAGGCTTCTCAGACAAAACATGAGAAGTGTGAAACACACTGGATAATCTACAGTGAACTTAGAAGAACTTTCGGTGCCATGGCGGGACACTGAACTTTGAAAGCTCGCCACGCCCAAACCGTAAAAGATTATATAAAGCTTTTGATAACTTTTCATCTTGAATAGTGTTTCCACCAGCTGACCGAGTTTGAAGTCGATCGCTTCGACACCCTCGGACTAGTTCGCTCATTTACGACCCCTATAAATGGCTGAAATTTTGACACTTAATTCAAAATGGTCGACTTCCTGTTGGGTTTAGGTCAATGCTCCAAGAGGCTTTTTTGCAGGTCCGATCGTCCCGCATAAGCATCCCGAATTTTGGTAGATGTAGGTAAAACGTAGCCCGGGGGCTAGTTCGTCAAAGTTTTGTAGGGGGCGCCGTAGAGCCATTTTGGCCCACCCAAACCTGTTAACCCAATAAGATTATTCATTTTAGGCCTCCTGACGTGTATGCCAAATTTGGTGAGTGTGCACGTATGCGTAAGTGTGGAAATTAAATTCGTGTTTCATGGCGAACAGGGCGTCGCCATGGCGACAGCGTTTGGCAAAACCTCAAGCCCTTCATAACTTTGCATCAACCACATCTTCAGAATGTTTGGCTCAAATTTGAGGTGTCTGCGGTTAACCTGCTGAGAGAGAGACGTGCGAGAAAGAAGACATGTACCTCCTCCCGCCAGTAGGTGGCGCTATGACTATGGTTCAAAATGGCCACATACATGTCTTCAGAGCTGGACAGTCATCAAACTGTATGAATTTGGTGAAGATAGGACCTTGTACAGTGGAGTTACAGCACTTTTAATTTTCATGGCGAAAATAAAATTTCACTTGACAGTGTCTGCGTCGCCACAGCAACAGCTTTTGACGGAGACTCACGGCGTTCGCTCCAGACCAACATCAACATCTTCTGGCTTTCCTGACCAAATTTGAAGTGGATCCGATCAACTGGCTGGTCTTGAGCCATAATAGCGTAAAACATAATGTTTCCCGTCACCACCAGGTGGCGCTGTGACTTAGAATGAATATTGACACGTACACCTGTTCGGGGCGGGACTCTCATCAGACATGTGAAGTTTGGTGCATATTGGATCACGTGCAGTCAAGTCATTAACAACTTCCTGTTTGACGGCAAGGCTCAGAATTTTGAGAGCTCACCACGCCCAAACCGTTAAAGATTATACAAAACCTTTGATAACTTTTCATCCTTGATATTGTTTCTATCACCTGACCAAGTTTGAAGTCGATCGCTTCAACCCCCTCAAACTAGTTCGTTCATTTACGAACCCTACTTTTTAACATAAAATCCAAAATGGCCGACTTCCTGTTGGGTTTAGGTCATTGGTCCAAATTACTTTTTTGTGCGTCTTGAAGTGATACATGAACCCACCAAATTGCGTACACGTACATAAATTGCAGTTCCCGGGGTAGGGGTTTTAGTGTTAGGGGGCGCAATAGAGCCATTTTGCCACGCCCATTTGTGAGACCCATTAAATACGAAATTTTTCGCCAGGCCTGATGCGTGTGCAAATTTTCCTGACTTTTCGTGCATGTTCAGGCCCTCAAATTTGCGTTTGTTTCGGCCCGAGAAGAATAATAATAATTAAAGCTGCAAGCAGCGTTGGAGGGCCCTCGCACGTCCGCGCTCGTCAGGGCGTGCGGCGGCTCCGTCCCGCCGCCGGACTCCGACCCTTCCACGCGGCTCAGAACGTGCATGTAGTTTGGACAGCGCGTGAAGGACTTGCACGTCACTTCCCGCGTCCCCCATGTTGCGCTAGAAAACGGCTGCTAATGACGTCCTGTATTCCAGTATATTAAGTGTTGACTTCACTGTGAAGGTCTTGAGGCTTTTCAGACAAAACATGAAAAGTGTGAAACACACTGGAGAATCTACAGTGAACTTAGAAGAACTTTCGGTGCCATGGCGGGACACTGAACTTTGACAACTCGCCACGGGTAAATCGTAAAAGATTATATAAAGCTTTTGATAACTTTTCATCTTGAATAGTGTTTTCACCAGCTGACCGAGTTTGAAGTCGATCGCTTTGACCCCCTCGGACTAGTTCGCTCATTTACGACCCCTATAAATGGCTGAAATTTTGACACTTAATTCAAAATGGCCGACTTCCTGTTGGGTTTAGGTCAACGCTCCAAGAGGCTTTTTTGTAGGTCCTATCGTCCCGCATAAGTATACCGAATTTGGTACATGTAGGTAAAACGTACACCGGGGGCTAGTTTGTCAAAGTTTTGTAGGGGGCGCCGTAGAGCCATTTTGGCCCATCCAAATCTGTTAACCCAATAAGATTATTCATTGTAGGCCTCCTGACGTGTATGCCAAATTTCGTGAGTGTGCACGCATGTGTAAGCTCGGAAATTAAAGTCGTTTTTCATGGCGAACGAGGCGTCGCCACGGCGACAGCGTTTGGCGAAACCTCAAGCCCTTCATACCTTTGCATCAACCACATCTTGAGAATGTTTGGCTCAAATTTGAGGTGTCTGTGGATAACCTGCTGAGAGAGAGACGTCCGAGAAAGAAGACATGTACCTCCTCCCGCCAGTAGGTGGCGCTATGACCATGGTTCAAAATGGCCATGTACATGTCTTCAGAGCCGGACAGTCATCAAACTGTATGAATTTGGTGAAGATAGGACCTTGTACAGTGGAGTTACAGCACTTTTAATTTTGATGGCGAAAAAAAATTTTCAATCGACAGTGTCTGCATCACCACGGCAACAGCTTTTGACACAGAGTCACGGCGTTCGCTCCAGACCAACATCAACATCTTGAGGCTTTCCTGACCAAATTTGAAGTGGATCCGATCAACTGGCTGGTCTTGAGGCATCATAGCGCAAAACATAAAGTTTCCTGTCAGCACCAGGTGGCGCTATGACTTAAAATGAATATTGACATGTAGATGTGTTCGGGGCGGGACTCTCATCAGACATGTGAAGTTTGGTGCATATTGGATCACGTACAGTCAAGTTATTAACAACTTCCTGTTTGACGGCGAGGCACAAACTTTTGACAGCTCGCCACGTCCAAACCGTTAAAGATTATACCAAACCTTTAATAACTTTTCATCCTTGATATTATTTCTAACAGCTGACCAAGTTTGAAGTCGATCGCTTCAACCCCCTCAAACTAGTTCGTTCATTTACGAACCCTACTTTTTAACATAAAATCCAAAATGGCCGACTTCCTGTTGGGTTTAGGTCATTGGTCCAAATTACTTTTTTGTGCGTCTTGAAGTGATACATGAACCCACCAAATTGCGTACACGTACATAAATTGCAGTTCCCGGGGTAGGGGTTTTAGTGTTAGGGGGCGCAATAGAGCCATTTTGCCACGCCCATTTGTGAGACCCATTAAATACGAAATTTTTCGCCAGGCCTGATGCGTGTGCAAATTTTCCTGACTTTTCGTGCATGTTCAGGCCCTCAAATTTGCGTTTGTTTCGGCCCGAGAAGAATAATAATAATAATAATAATAATAATAATAATAATAATAATAATAATCCACACAGTTTCAACTATGTTTCGAGCCCCCTGGTTGGCTGGTTTTTGGCCATGTCGCGTATTTTTTCGAGGCCTACCTGCTCGGGGACTGTGAGGTCCGTACACCTCTTGGTTCTTGGGTACTTGCACGTTTCCTCCCTTTTCCCCCACGCAGTTACAATAGGGTCCTCGCACCGCTTGGTGCTCGGGCCCTAATAATTAAAGCTGCAAGCAGCGTTGGAGGGCCCTCGCACCTCCGCGCGCGTCGGGGCGTGCGGCAGCTCCGTCCCGTCGCTGGACTCTGACCCTTCCACGCGACTTAGAATGTTCGTGTAGTTTGGACAGCGCGTGAAGGACTTGCACGTCACTTCCCGCGTCCCCTATGTTGCGCTAGAAAACACCCGCTAATGACGTCCTATATTCCAGTATATGAAGTGTTGACTACACTGTGAAGGTCTTGAGGCTTCTCAGACAAAACATGAGAAGTGTGAAACACACTGGATAATCTACAGTGAACTTGGAAGAACTTTCGGTGCCATGGCGGGACACTGAACTTTGACAACTCGCCACGGGCAAACCGTAAAAGATTATATAAAGCTTTTGATAACTTTTCATCTTGAATAGTGTTTCTACCAGCTGACCGAGTTTGAAGTCGATCGCTTCAACCCCCTCGGACTAGTTCGCTCATTTACGACCCCTATAAATGGCTGAAATTTTGACACTTGATTCAAAATGGCCGACTTCCTGTTGGGTTTAGGTCAACGCTCCAAGAGGCTTTTTTGTAGGTCCTATCGTCCTGCATAAGTATACCGAATTTGGTAGATGTAGGTAAAACGTAGCCCGGGGGCTAGGTCGTCAAAATGTTGTAGGGGGCGCCGTAGAGCCATTTTCCCCCACCCAAACCTGTTAACCCAATACGATTATTCATTTTAGGCCTCCTGACGTGTATGCTAAATTTGGTGAGTCTGCACGTATGCGTAAGCGTGGAAATTAAATTCGTATTTCATGGCGAACAGGGCGTCGCCACGGTGACAGCGTTTGGCGAAACCTCAAGCCCTTCATACCTTTGCATCGACCACGTCTTGAGAATGTTTGGCTCAAATTTGAGGTGCCTGTGGTTAACCTGCTGAGAGAGAGACGTCCGAGAAAGAAGACATGTACAGCCTCCCGCCAGTAGGTGGCGCTATGACTATGGTTCAAAATGGCCACGTACATGTCTTCAAAGGTGGACAGTCATCAAACTGTATGAATTTGGTGAAGATAGGACCTTGTACAGTGGAGTTACAGCACTTTTAATTCTGATGGCGAAAAAAAAATTTCAATCGACAGTGTCTGCATCGCCACGGCAACAGCTTTTGACACAGAGTCACGGCGTTCGCTCCAGACCAACATCAACATCTTGAGGCTTTCCTAGCCAAATTTGAAGTGGATCCGATCAACTGGCTGGTCTTGAGGCATCATAGCGCAAAACATAAAGTTTCGTGTCAGCACCAGGTGGCGCTGTGACTTAAAATAAATATTGACATGTAGATGTGTTCGGGGCGGGACTCTCATCAGACATGTGAAATTTGGTGCATATTGGATCACGTACAGTCAAGTTATTAACAACTTCCTGTTTGACGGCGAGGCACAAACTTTTGACAGCTCGCCACGTCCAAACCGTTAAAGATTATACCAAACCTTTAATAATTTTCATCCTTGATATTGTTTCTACCAGCTGACCAAGTTTGAAGTCGATTGCTTCAACCCCCTCGGACGAGTTCGTTCATTTACGACCCCTACTTTTTGCCATAAAATCCAAAATGGCCGACTTCCTGTTGGTTTTAAGGCATACCTCCAAGAGACTTTTCTGTGCGTCTTGAAGCGATACATATACCCTACAACTTTCGTACATGTAGATAATACGCAGTTCCGGGGCTGAGTTTTGGTGGCGCTATAGAGCCATCTTTTCACGCCCGTTTACGAAACCCATAAAATACGAAAATTTTCACCGTTCCTGAATTTTGTGCAAATTTTCCTGACTTTTCGTGCATGTTCAGGTCCTCAAATTTGCGTTTGTTTCGGTACAAGGAAAATAATAATAATAATAATAATAATAATAATAATAATAATAATAATAATAATAATAATTCCTTCAGTTTCAACTATGTTTTCAGCCCCCTGGTCACCTGGTTTTTTCCATTTGACATATTTTTCCCAGGCCTACCTGCTCGAGGACTGTGAGGTCCGTACACCTCTTGGTTCTTGGGTACTGGCCCGTTTTCCTCCCTTGCACGTTTTCCCCCACGCAGTTTCAATAGGGTCCTCGCACCGCTTGGTGCTCGGGCCCTAATAATAATAATAATAATAATAATAATAATAATAATCCACACAGTTTCAACTATGTTTCGAGCCCCCTGGTTGGCTGGTTTTTTGCCATGTCGCGTATTTTTTCGAGGCCTACCTGCTCGGGGACTGTGAGGTCCGTACACCTCTTGGTTCTTGGGTACTTGCACGTTTCCTCCCTTTTCCCCCACGCAGTTACAATAGGGTCCTCGCACCGCTTGGTGCTCGGGCCCTAATAATAATAATAATCCACACAGTTTCAACTATGTTTCGAGCCCCCTGGTTGGCTGGTTTTTTGCCATGTCGCGTATTTTTTCGAGGCCTACCTGCTCGGGGACTGTGAGGTCCGTACACCTCTTGGTTCTTGGGTACTGGCCCGTTTTCCTCCCTTGCACGTTTTTCCCCCACGCAGTTTCAATAGGGTCCTCGCACCGCTTGGTGCTCGGGCCCTAATTAAAGCTGCAAGCAGCGTTGGAGGGCCCTCGCACCTCCGCGCGCGTCGGGCGTGTGGCGGCTCCGTCCCGCCGCCGGACTCCGACCCTTCCACACGAGCCAGAACGTTCATGTAGTTTGGACAGCGCGTGAAGGACTTACACGTCACTATGTTGCGCTATGAAACGGCCGCTAATGACGTCCTGTATTCCTGTATACGAAGTGTTGACTACACTGTGAAGGTCTTGAGGCTTCTCTGACAAAACATGAGCAGTGTGAAACACACTGGAGAATCTACAGTGAACTTGGAAGAGCTTTCGGTTCCATGGCGAGACACAGAACTTTGACAGCTTGCCACGGGCAAAGCGTAAAAGATTATAGAAAGCTTTTGATAACTTTTCATCGTGAATACTGCTTCTACCAGCTGACCGAGTTTGAAGTCGATCGCTTCAACCCCCTCGGACTAGTTCGCTCATTTATGACCCCTATAAATGGCTGAAGTTTTGACACTTGATTCAAAATGGCCGACTTCCTGTTGGGTTTAGGTCAACGCTCCAAGAGGCTTTTTTGTAGGTCCTATCGTCCTGCATAAGTATACCGAATTTGGTAGATGTAGGTAAAACGTAGCCCGGGGGCTAGTTCGTCAAAATGTTGTAGGGGGCGCCGTAGAGCCATTTTGCCCCACCCAAACCTGTTAACCCAATACGATTATTCATTTTAGGCCTCCTGACATGTATGCTAA
This sequence comes from Pempheris klunzingeri, assembly GCF_042242105.1. Lineage (NCBI taxonomy): Eukaryota > Metazoa > Chordata > Actinopteri > Acropomatiformes > Pempheridae > Pempheris > Pempheris klunzingeri. The sequence goes on along the minus strand of NC_092012.1, from coordinate 24,261,087 downwards.
ATTTGGTGAGTCTGCACGTATGCGTAAGCGTGGAAATTAAATTCGTATTTCATGGCGAACAGGGCGTCGCCACGGTGACAGCGTTTGGTGAAACCTCAAGCCCTTCATACCTTTGCATTGACCACATCTTGAGAATGTTTGGCTCAAATTTGAGGTGTCTGTGGTTAACCTGCTGAGAGAGAGACGTCCGAGAAAGAAGACATGTACGGCCTCCCGCCAGTAGGTGGCGCTATGACTATGGTTCAAAATGGCCACGTACATGTCTTCAAAGGTGGACAGTCATCAAACTGTATGAATTTGGTGAAGATAGGACCTTGTACAGTGGAGTTACAGCACTTTTAATTCTGATGGCGAAAAAAAAATGTCAATCGACAGTGTCTGCATCGCCACGGCAACAGCTTTTGACACAGAGTCACGGCGTTCGCTCCAGACCAACATCAACATCTTGAGGCTTTCCTAACCAAATTTGAAGTGGATCCGATCAACTGTCTGGTCTTGAGCCATCGTAGCGCAAAACATAAAGTTTCCTGTCAGCACCAGGTGGCGCTATGACTTAAAATGAATATTGACATGTAGATGTGTTCGGGGCGGGACTCTCATCAGACATGTGAAATCTGGTGCATATTGGATCACGTACAGTCAAGTTATTAACAACTTCCTGTTTGACGGCGAGGCACAAACTTTTGACAGCTCGCCACGTCCAAACCGTTAAAGATTATACCAAACCTTTAACAACTTTTCATCCTTGATATTATTTCTACCAGCTGACCAAGTTTGAAGTCGATCCCTTCAACCCCCTCAAACTAGTTCGTTCATTTACGAACCCTACTTTTTAACATAAAATCCAAAATGGCCGACTTCCTGTTGGGTTTAGGTCATTGGTCCAAATTACTTTTTTGTGCGTCTTTAAGTGATACATGAACCCACCAAATTGCGTACACGTACATAAATTGCAGTTCCAGGGGTAGGGGTTTTAGTGTTAGGGGGCGCTATAGAGCCATTTTGCCACGCCCATTTGTGAGACCCATTAAATACGAAATTTTTCGCCAGGCCTGATTCGTGTGCAAATTTTCCTGACTTTTCGTGCATGTTCAGGCCCTCAAATTTGCGTTTGTTTTGACACCAGAAGAATAATAATAATAATTAAAGCTGCAAGCAGCGTTGGAGGGCCCTCGCACCTCCGTCCCATCGCCGGACTCCGACCCTTCCACGCGACTCAGAACGTTCATGTAGTTTGGACAGCGCGTGAAGGACTTGCACGTCACTTCCCGCGTCCCCTATGTTGCGCCAGAAAACGCCCGCTAATGACGTCCTATATTCCAGTATATGAAGTGTTGACTACACTGTGAAGGTCTTGAGGCTTCTCAGACAAAACATGAGAAGTGTGAAACACACTGGATAATCTACAGTGAACTTAGAAGAACTTTCGGTGCCATGGCGGGACACTGAACTTTGAAAGCTCGCCACGCCCAAACCGTAAAAGATTATATAAAGCTTTTGATAACTTTTCATCTTGAATAGTGTTTCCACCAGCTGACCGAGTTTGAAGTCGATCGCTTCGACACCCTCGGACTAGTTCGCTCATTTACGACCCCTATAAATGGCTGAAATTTTGACACTTAATTCAAAATGGTCGACTTCCTGTTGGGTTTAGGTCAATGCTCCAAGAGGCTTTTTTGCAGGTCCGATCGTCCTGCATAAGCATCCCGAATTTGGTAGATGTAGGTAAAACGTAGCCCGGGGGCTAGTTCGTCAAAGTTTTGTAGGGGGCGCCGTAGAGCCATTTTGGCCCACCCAAACCTGTTAACCCAATAAGATTATTCATTTTAGGCCTCCTGACGTTTATGCCAAATTTGGTGAGACTGCACGTATGCGTAAGTGTGGAAATTAAATTCGTGTTTCATGGCGAACAGGGCGTCGCCACGACAACAGCGTTTGGCAAAAACTCAAGGGCCTCATAAGTTTGCATCAACCACATCTTGAGAATGTTTGGCTCAAATTTGAGGTGTCTGCGGTTAACCTGCTGAGAGAGAGATGTCCGAAAAAGAAGACATGTACCTCCTCCCGCCAGTAGGTGGCGCTATGACTATGGTTCAAAATGGCCACGTACATGTCTTCAGAGGTGGACAGTCATCAAACTGTATAAGTTTGGTGAAGATAGGACCTTGTACAGTGGAGTTACAGGACTTTTAATTCTGATGGCGAAAAAAAAATTCCAATCAACAGTGTCTGCGTTGCCACGGCAACAGCTTTTGACAGAGAGTGACGGCGTTCGCTCCAGACCAACATCAACATCTTCTGGCTTTCCTGACCAAATTTGAAGTGGATCCGATCAACTGGCTGGTCTTGAGCCATAATAGCGTAAAACATAATGTTTCCCGTCACCACCAGGTGGCGCTGTGACTTAGAATGAATATTGACACGTACACCTGTTCGGGGCGGGACTCTCATCAGACATGTGAAGTTTGGTGCATATTGGATCACGTGCAGTCAAGTTATTAACAACTTCCTGTTTGACGGCAAGGCTCAGAATTTTGAGAGCTCACCACGCCCAAACCGTTAAAGATTATACAAAACCTTTGATAACTTTTCATCCTTGATATTGTTTCTATCACCTGACCAAGTTTGAAGTTGATAGCTTCAACCACCTCGGACGAGTTCGTTCATTTACGACCCCTACTTTTCGCCATAAAATCCAAAATGGCTGACTTCCTGTTGGTTTTAAGGCATACCTCCAAGAGACTTTTCTATGCGTCTTGAAACCATACATATACCCTACAACTTTCGTACATGTACATTATACGCAGTTCCGGGGCTGAGTTTTGGTGGCGCTATAGAGCCATTTTTTCACGCCCGTTTACGAAACCCATGAAATACGAAAATTTTTGATGTGCTTGAATTTTGTGCAAATTTTCCTGAGTTTTCGTGCATGTTCAGGCACCCAAATTAGCCTTTGTAAATACACAAGAAAAATAATAATAATAATAATAATTAAAGCTGCAAGCAGCGTTGGAGGGCCCTCGCACCTCCGCGCTCGTCGGGGGGTGCGGCGGCTCCGTCCCGCCGCCGGACTCCGACCCTTCCACGCGGCTCAGAACGTGCGTGTAGTTTGGACAGCGCGTGAAGGAGTTACACGTCACTTCCCGCGTCCCGTATGTTGCGCTAGAAAACGGCCACTAATGATGTCCTGTATTCCAGTATATGAAGTGTTGACTACACTGTGAAGGTCTTGAGGCTTTTCAGAGAAAACATGAGAAGTGTGAAACACAGTGGAGAATCTACAGTCAACTTAGAAGAACTTTCGGTGCCATGGCGGGACACTGAACTTTGACAGCACGCCACGCCCAAACCGTAAAAGATTATATAAAGCTTTTGATAACTTTTCATCTTGAATAGTGTTTCCACCAGCTGACCGAGTTTGAAGTCGATCGCTTCGACACCCTCGGACTAGTTCGCTCATTTACGACCCCTATAAATGGCTGAAATTTTGACACTTAATTCAAAATGGCCGACTTCCTGTTGGGTTTAGGTCAACGCTCCAAGAGGCTTTTTTGTAGGTCCTATCGTCCCTCATAAGTATACCGACTTTGGTAGATGTAGGTGAAACGTAGCCTGGGGGCTAGTTCGTCAAAGTTTTGTAGGGGGCGCCGTAGAGCCATTTTGGTCCACCCAAACCTGTTAACCCAATAACATTATTCATTGTAGGCCTCCTGACGTGTATGCCAAATTTGGTGAGTGTGCACACATGTTCAAATTTTGATGGCGAAAAAATTTTTCAATTGAAGGTCGGTGCGTCGCCACGCCAACAGCTTTTGACGGAGACTCACGGCGTTCGCTCCAGACCAACATCAACATCTTCTGGCTTTCTTGACCAAATTTGAAGTGGATCTGATCAACTGGCTGGTCTTGAGCCATCATAGCGTAAAATATTAGCATTTCCTGTCACCACTAGGTGGCGCTGTGACTTAGAATGAATATTGACATGTAGACTTGTTCAGGGCGGGAGTCTCATCAGACATGTGAAGTTTGGTGCATATTGGATCACGTACAATGAAGTTATTAACAACTTCCTGTTTGACGGCGAGGGACTGAATTTTGACAGCTCGCCACGCCCAAACCGTTAAAGATTATGGAAAGCCTTTGATAACTTTTCATCCTTGGTATTGTTTCTACCAGCTGACAAAGTTTGAAGTTGATGGCTTCAAACCCCTCGGACTAGTTCGTTCATTTACGACGCCTACCTTTCGCCATAAAATCAAAATAACCGACTTCCTGTTGGGTTCAGGTCATTGGTCCAAATTACTTTTTTGTGCGTCTTGAAGTGATACATGAACCCACCAAATTGCGTACACGTACATAAATTGCAGTTCCGGGGGTAGGGGCTTTAGCGTTTGGGGGCGCTATAGAGCCATTTTGCCACGCCCATTTGTGAGACCCATAAAATACGAAATTTTTCGCCAGGCCTGATGCGTGTGCAAATTTTTTCTGACTTTTCGTGCATGTTCAGGCCCTCAAATTTGCGATTGTTTCTGCAGGAGAAAAATAATAATAATAATAATAATAATAATAATAATAATAATAATAATTCCTTCAATTTCAACTATGTTTTCAGCCCCCTGGTCTCCTGGTTTTTTTCATTTGACGTATTTTTCCAAGGCCTACCTGCTCGGGGACTATGAGGTCCGTACACCTCTTGGTTCTTGGGTACTTGCACGTTTCCTCCCTTTTCCCCCACGCAGTTACAATAGGGTCCTCGCACCGCTTGGTGCTCGGGCCCTAATAATAATAATAATAATAATAATAATAATAATCCACACAGTTTCAACTATGTTTTTGGCCCCCTGGTCGCCTGGTTTTTTTCATTTGACGTATTTTTTCGAGGCCTACCTGCTCGGGGCCTGTGAGGTCCGTACACCTCTTGGTTCTTGGGTACTTGCACGTTTTCCTCCCTTGCTCGTTTTCCCCCACGCAGTTACAATAGGGTCCTCGCACCGCTTGGTGCTCGGGCCCTAATTAAAGCTGCAAGCAGCGTTGGAGGGCCCTCGCACCTCGGCGCGCGTCGGGGCGTGCGGCGGCCCCGTCCCGTTGTTGGACTCCGACCCTTCCATGCGCTTTCAGAACGTTCATGTAGTTTGGACAGCGCATGAAGGACTTACACGTCACTTCCTGCGTCCCCTATGTGGCGCTAGAGAACAGTCACTAATCACATCCTGTATTCCAGTATATGAAGTGTTGACTACACTGTGAAAATTTCATGCAAATCAAATGATCATTGCCATAGACGTGTTACTTCCTGTTGCCACCAGGTGGCGCAATGACTGTGGTCACTAATTGGAATCTAGATGTCTTCAGGCCGGGACTCTTATTAAGCGTGACAAGTTTGAAAGAGATTGGATAATGTACACTGAAGTTACAGCAATTTCCTGTTCCATGGCGAACAGCGTTGCCATGGTGACAGCGTCTGACAAAACGTCAAGAGCTTCATAACTTTGCATCATCCATGTAGTGGGAATGTTTGGATCAAATTTGAGGTGTCTGTGATCAACCTGCTGAGAGAGAAACGTCTGAGAATAAAACATGCACTTCCTCTTGCCACTAGGTGGCGCTATGACTTTGAATGAATATTGACATGTAGACGTCTTCAGGGCGGGACTCTCATCAGACATGTCAAGATTGGTGCTGATTGGATCACGTACAGTCAAGTTATTAACAATTTCCTGTTTGATGGCGAGTCATGGCGAGACACTGAACTTTACCAGCTCGCCACGCCCAAACCGTTAAAGATTATATCAAACCTTTGATAACTTTTCATCCTTGATATTGTTTGTACCAGCTGACCAAGTTTGAAGTCGATCGCTTGAACCCCCTCGGACTAGTTCGTTCATTTACATCCCCTGTAAATCGCCAAAAATGTGTGAAAAATCCAATATGGCCGACGTCCTGTTGGGTTTAGGTCAATGCTCCAAGAGGCTTTTTTGTAGGTCCTATGGTCTCGCATATGTATACCGAATTTGGTACATGTAGGTAAAACGTAGACCGGGGGCTAGTTCGTCAAAGTTTTGTAGGGGGCGCCATAGAGCCATTTTGGCCCACCGAAACCCGTGAACTAAATAAGATTACTCATTTTAGGCCTCCTGACGTGCATGCCAAATTTGGTGAGTGTGCACGCATGCATAAGCTTCAAAATTACGTTCGATTTTCATGGCGAACAAGGCGTCGCCACGGTGACAGCGTTTGGCGAAACCTCAAGCCCTTCATAACTTTGCATCAACCACGTTTTGAGAATGTTTGGCTAAAATTTGAAGTGTCTGTGGTTAACCTGCTGAGAGAGAGACGTCCGAGAAAGAAGACATGTACCTCCTCTAGCCAGTAGGTGGCGCTATGACTATGGTTCAAAATGGCCACGTACATGTCTTCAGAGCCGGACAGTCATCAAACTGTATGAATTTGGTGAAGATAGGACCTTGTACAGTGGAGTTACAGCACTTTCAATTTTGATGGCGTAAAAAAAATTTCAATCGACAGTGTCTGCGTCGCCACGGCAACAGCTTTTGACGGAGACTCACGGCGTTCGCTCCAGACCAACACCAACATCTTCTGGCTTTCCTGACCAAATTTGAAGTGGATCCGATCAACTGACTGGTCTTGAGCCATCATAGCGTAAAACATAAAGTTTCCTGTCACCACCAGGTGGCGCTGTGACTTAGAATGAATATTGACACGTAGACGTGTTCGGGGCGGGACTCTCATCAGACATGTCAAGTTTGGTGCTGATTGGATCACGTACAGTCAAGTTATTAACAATTTCCTGTTTGATGGCGAGTCATGGCGAGACACTGAACTTTGCCAGCTCGCCACACCCAAACCGTTAAAGATTATATCAAACCTTTGATAACTTTTCATCGTTGAGGCCTTCTCTACCAGCTGACCAAGTTTGAAGTCAATCGCTTGAACCCCCTCGGACTAGTTCGTTCATTTACGTCCCCTGTAAATCGCCAAAAATGCCTGAAAAATCCAATATGGCTGACTTCCTGTTGGGTTTAGGTCATCGCTCCAAGAGACTTTTTTGTTTGTCCTGAAGAGATACACGAACCCACCGAATTTGGTACATGTACATAAAACGCAGTTCCGGGGCTGAGTTTAGGTGGCGCTACAGAGCCATTTTGCCACGGCCATTTGCGAAACCTTTAAAATACGTAATTTTTCGCCATGTCTGAATTTTGTGCAAATTTTGGTGAGTTTTCGTGCATGTTCAGGCCCCCAAATTAGCGATTCATTGTTTATAAAAAGGAGAAGAAGAATAATAATAATAATTAAAGCTGCAAGCAGCGTTGGAGGGCCCTCGCACCTCCGCGCGCGTCGGGCGTGTGGTGGCTCCGTCCCGCCGCCGGACTCCGACCCTTCCATGCGAGCCAGAATGTTCATGTAGTTTGGACAGCGCGTGAAGGACTTACACGTCACTTCCCGCATCCCCTATGTGGCGCTATGAAACGGCCGCTAATGACGTCCTGTATTCCTGTATACGAAGTGTTGACTACACTGTGAAGGTCTTGAGGCTTTTCTGACAAAACATGAGCAGTGTGAAACACACTGGAGAATCTACAGTCAACTTAGAAGAACTTTCGGTGCCATGGCGGGACACTGAACTTTGACAACTCGCCACGGGCAAACCGTAAAAGATTATATAAAGCTTTTGATAACTTTTCATCTTGAATAGTGTTTCTACCAGCTGACGGAGTTTGAAGTCGATCGCTTCAACCCCCTCGGACTAGTTCGCTCATTTACGACCCCTATAAATGGCTGAAATTTTGACACTTAATTCAAAATGGCCGACTTCCTGTTGGGTTTAGGTCAACGCTCCAAGAGGCTTTTTTGTAGGTCTTATCGTCCCGCATAAGTATCCCGAATTTGGTAGATGTAGGTGAAACGTAGCCCGGGGGCTAGTTCGTCAAAGTTTTGTAGGGGGCGCCGTAGAGCCATTTTGCCCCACCCAAACCTGTTAACCAAATAAGATTATTCATTTTAGGCCTCCTGACGTGTATGCCAAATTTGGTGAGACTGCACGTATGCGTAAGTGTGGAAATTAAATTCGTGTTTCATGGCGAACAGGGCGTCGCCACGACAACAGCGTTTGGCAAAAACTCAAGGGCCTCATAAGTTTGCATCAACCACATCTTGAGAATGTTTGGCTCAAATTTGAGGTGTCTGCGGTTAACCTGCTGAGAGAGAGATGTCCGAGAAAGAAGACATGTACCTCCTCCCGCCAGTAGGTGGCGCTATGACTATGGTTCAAAATGGCCACATACATGTCTTCAGAGCTGGACAGTCATCAAACTGTATGAATTTGGTGAAGATAGGACCTTGTACAGTGGAGTTACAGCACTTTTAATTTTGATGGCGAAAAAAAAATTTCACTTGACAGTGTCTGCGTCGCCACAGCAACATCTTTTGACGGAGACTCACGGCGTTCGCTCCAGACCATCATCAACATCTTCTGGCTTTCCTGACCAAATTTGAAGTGGATCCGATCAACTGGCTGGTCTTGAGCCATCATAGCGTAAAACATAATGTTTCCCGTCACCACCAGGTGGCGCTGTGACTTAGAATGAATATTGACACGTAGACCTGTTCGGGGCGGGACTCTCATCAGACATGTGTTTGTTTGGTGCATATTGGATCACGTGCAGTCAAGTTATTAACAACTTCCTGTTTGACGGCAAGGCTCAGAATTTTGAGAGCTCGCCACGCCCAAACCGTTAAAGATTATACAAAACCTTTGATAACTTTTCATCCTTGATATTGTTTCTATCACCTGACCAAGTTTGAAGTTGATAGCTTCAACCACCTCGGACGAGTTCGTTCATTTACGACCCCTACTTTTCGCCATAAAATCCAAAATGGCCGACTTCCTGTTGGTTTTAAGGCATACCTCCAAGAGACTTTTCTGTGCGTCTTGAAACCATACATATACCCTACAACTTTCGTACATGTACATTATACGCAGTTCCGGGGCTGAGTTTTGGTGGCGCTATAGAGCCATTTTTTCACGCCCGTTTACGAAACCCATGAAATACGAAAATTTTTGATGTGCTTGAATTTTGTGCAAATTTTCCTGACTTTTCGTGCATGTTCAGGCCCCCAAATTAGCCTTTGTTAATACACAAGAAAAATAATAATAATAATAATAATAATAATAATTCCTTCAGTTTCAACTATGTTTTCGGCCCCCTGGTCACCTGGTTTTTTCCATTTGACATATTTTTCCCAGGCCTACCTGCTCGAGGACTGTGAGGTCCGTACACCTCTTGGTTCTTGGGTACTGGCCCGTTTTCCTCCCTTGCACGTTTTCCCCCACGCAGTTTCAATAGGGTCCTCGCACCGCTTGGTGCTCGGGCCCTAATAATAATAATAATAATAATTCCTTCAGTTTCAACTATGTTTTTGGCCCCCTGGTCGCCTGGTTTTTTTCATTTGACGTATTTTTTCAAGGCCTACCTGCTCGGGGCCTGTGAGGTCCGTACACCTCTTGGTTCTTGGGTACTTGCACGTTTTCCTCCCTTGCTCGTTTTCCCCCACACAGTTACAATAGGGTCCTCGCACCGCTTGGTGCTCGGGCCCTAATTAAAGCTGCAAGCAGCGTTGGAGGGCCCTCGCACCTCCGCGCGCGTCGGGCGTGTGGCGGCTCCGTCCCGCCGCCGGACTCCGACCCTTCCACACGAGCCAGAACGTTCATGTAGTTTGGACAGCGCGTGAAGGACTTACACGTCACTATGTTGCGCTATGAAACGGCCGCTAATGACGTCCTGTATTCCTGTATACGAAGTGTTGACTACACTGTGAAGGTCTTGAGGCTTCTCTGACAAAACATGAGCAGTGTGAAACACACTGGAGAATCTACAGTGAACTTGGAAGAGCTTTTGGTTCCATGGCGAGACACAGAACTTTGACAGCTTGCCACGGGCAAAGCGTAAAAGATTATAGAAAGCTTTTGATAACCTTTCATCGTGAATACTGCTTCTACCAGCTGACCGAGTTTGAAGTCGATCGCTTCAACCCCCTCGGACTAGTTCGCTCATTTACGACCCCTATAAATGGCTGAAATTTTGACACTTGATTCAAAATGGCCGACTTCCTGTTGGGTTTAGGTCAACGCTCCAAGAGGCTTTTTTGTAGGTCCTATCGTCCTGCATAAGTATACCGAAATTGGTAGATGTAGGTAAAACGTAGCCCGGGGGCTAGTTCGTCAAAATGTTGTAGGGGGCGCCGTAGAGCCATTTTGCCCCACCCAAACCTGTTAACCCAATACGATTATTCATTTTAGTCCTCCTGACATGTATGCTAAATTTGGTGAGTCTGCACGTATGCGTAAGCGTGGAAATTAAATTCGTATTTCATGGCGAACAGGGCGTCGCCACGGTGACAGCGTTTGGCGAAACCTCAAGCCCTTCATAACTTTGCATTGACCACATCTTGAGAATGTTTGGCTCAAATTTGAGGTGCCTGTGGTTAACCTGCTGAGAGAGAGACGTCCGAGAAAGAAGACATGTACGGCCTCCCGCCAGTAGGTGGCGCTATGACTATGGTTCGAAATGGCCATGTACATGTCTTCAAAGGTGGACAGTCATCAAACTGTATGAATTTGGTGAAGATAGGACCTTGTACAGTGGAGTTACAGCACTTTTAATTCTGATGGCGAAAAAAAAATTTCAATCGACAGTGTCTGCATCGCCACGCCAACAGCTTTTGACACAGAGTCACGGCGTTCGCTCCAGACCAACATCAACATCTTGAGGCTTTCCTAACCAAATTTGAAGTGGATCCGATCAACTGGCTGGTCTTGAGGCATCATAGCGCAAAACATAAAGTTTCCTGTCAGCACCAGGTGGCGCTATGACTTAAAATGAATATTGACATGTAGATGTGTTCGGGGCGGGACTCTCATCAGACATGTGAAATTTGGTGCATATTGGATCACGTACAGTCAAGTTATTAACAACTTCCTGTTTGACGGCGAGGCACAAACTTTTGACAGCTCGCCACGTCCAAACCGTTAAAGATTATACCAAACCTTTAATAACTTTTCATCCTTGATATTATTTCTAACAGCTGACCAAGTTTGAAGTCGATCGCTTCAACCCCCTCAAACTAGTTCGTTCATTTACGAACCCTACTTTTTAACATAAAATCCAAAATGGCCGACTTCCTGTTGGGTTTAGGTCATTGGTCCAAATTACTTTTTTGTGCGTCTTTAAGTGATACATGAACCCACCAAATTGCGTACACGTACATAAATTGCAGTTCCGGGGGTAGGGGTTTTAGTGTTAGGGGGCGCTATAGAGCCATTTTGCCACGCCCGTTTACAAAACCCATTAAATACGAAATTTTTCGCCAGGCCTGATTCGTGTGCAAATTTTCCTGACTTTTCGTGCATGTTCAGGCCCTCAAATTTGCGTTTGTTTTGACACCAGAAGAATAATAATAATAATTAAAGCTGCAAGCAGCGTTGGAGGGCCCTCGCACCTCCGCGCGCGTCGGGCGTGTGGCGGCTCCGTCCCGCCGCCGGACTCCGACCCTTCCACACGAGCCAGAACGTTCATGTAGTTTGGACAGCGCGTGAAGGACTTACACGTCACTATGTTGCGCTATGAAACGGCCGCTAATGACGTCCTGTATTCCTGTATACGAAGTGTTGACTACACTGTGAAGGTCTTGAGGCTTCTCTGACAAAACATGAGCAGTGTGAAACACACTGGAGAATCTACAGTGAACTTGGAAGAGCTTTCGGTTCCATGGCGAGACACAGAACTTTGACAGCTTGCCACGGGCAAAGCGTAAAAGATTATAGAAAGCTTTTGATAACTTTTCATCGTGAATACTGCTTCTACCAGCTGACCGAGTTTGAAGTCGATCGCTTCAACCCCCTCGGACTAGTTCGCTCATTTATGACCCCTATAAATGGCTGAAGTTTTGACACTTGATTCAAAATGGCCGACTTCCTGTTGGGTTCAGGTCAACGCTCCAAGAGGCTTTTTTGTAGGTCCTATCGTCCTGCATAAGTATACCGAATTTGGTAGATGTAGGTAAAACGTAGCCCGGGGGCTAGTTCGTCAAAATGTTGTAGGGGGCGCCGTAGAGCCATTTTGCCCCACCCAAACCTGTTAACCCAATACGATTATTCATTTTAGGCCTCCTGACATGTATGCTAAATTTGGTGAGTCTGCACGTATGCGTAAGCGTGGAAATTAAATTCGTATTTCATGGCGAACAGGGCGTCGCCACGGTGACAGCGTTTGGTGAAACCTCAAGCCCTTCATACCTTTGCATTGACCACATCTTGAGAATGTTTGGCTCAAATTTGAGGTGTCTGTGGTTAACCTGCTGAGAGAGAGACGTCCGAGAAAGAAGACATGTACGGCCTCCCGCCAGTAGGTGGCGCTATGACTATGGTTCAAAATGGCCACGTACATGTCTTCAAAGGTGGACAGTCATCAAACTGTATGAATTTGGTGAAGATAGGACCTTGTACAGTGGAGTTACAGCACTTTTAATTCTGATGGCGAAAAAAAAATGTCAATCGACAGTGTCTGCATCGCCACGGCAACAGCTTTTGACAGAGAGTCACGGCGTTCGCTCCAGACCAACATCAACATCTTGAGGCTTTCCTAACCAAATTTGAAGTGGATCCGATCAACTGTCTGGTCTTGAGCCATCGTAGCGCAAAACATAAAGTTTCCTGTCAGCACCAGGTGGCGCTATGACTTAAAATGAATATTGACATGTAGATGTGTTCGGGGCGGGACTCTCATCAGACATGTGAAATCTGGTGCATATTGGATCACGTACAGTCAAGTTATTAACAACTTCCTGTTTGACGGCGAGGCACAAACTTTTGACAGCTCGCCACGTCCAAACCGTTAAAGATTATACAAAACCTTTAACAACTTTTCATCCTTGATATTATTTCTACCAGCTGACCAAGTTTGAAGTCGATCGCTTCAACCCCCTCAAACTAGTTCGTTCATTTACGAACCCTACTTTTTAACATAAAATCCAAAATGGCCGACTTCCTGTTGGGTTTAGGTCATTGGTCCAAATTACTTTTTTGTGCGTCTTTAAGTGATACATGAACCCACCAAATTGCGTACACGTACATAAATTGCAGTTCCAGGGGTAGGGGTTTTAGTGTTAGGGGGCGCTATAGAGCCATTTTGCCACGCCCATTTGTGAGACCCATTAAATACGAAATTTTTCGCCAGGCCTGATTCGTGTGCAAATTTTCCTGACTTTTCGTGCATGTTCAGGCCCTCAAATTTGCGTTTGTTTTGACACCAGAAGAATAATAATAATAATAATAATAATAATAATCCACACAGTTTCAACTATGTTTCGAGCCCCCTGGTTGGCTGGTTTTTTGCCATGTTGCGTATTTTTTCGAGGCCTACCTGCTCGGGGCCTATGAGGTCCGTACACTTCTTGGTTTCTGGGTACTTGCACGTTTTCCTCCCTTGCTCGTTTTCCCCCACACAGTTACAATAGGGTCCTCGCACCGCTTGGTGCTCGGGCCCTAATTAAAGCTGCAAGCAGCGTTGGAGGGCCCTCGCACCTCTGCGCTCGTCGGGGCGTGCGGCGGTTCCGTCCCGCCGCCGGACTCTGACCCTTCCACGCGGCTCAGAACGTTCGTGTAGTTTGGACAGCGCGTGAAGGACTTACACGTCACTTCCTGTGTCCCCTATGTTGCGCTAGAAAACGGCCACTAATGATGTCCTGTATTCCAGTATATGAAGTGTTGACTACACTGTGAAGGTCTTGAGGCTTTTCAGACAAAACATGAGAAGTGTGAAACACACTGGATAATCTACAGTCAACTTAGAAGAACTTTCGGTGCCATGGCGGGACACTGAACTTTGACAGCACGCCACGCCCAAACCGTAAAAGATTATATAAAGCTTTTGATAACTTTTCATCTTGAATAGTGTTTCTACCAGCTGACCGAGTTTGAAGTCGATCGCTTTGACCCCCTCGGACTAGTTCGCTCATTTACGACCCCTATAAATGGCTGAAATTTTGACACTTAATTCAAAATGGCCGACTTCCTGTTGGGTTTAGGTCAATGCTCCAAGAGGCTTTTTTGTAGGTCCTATCGTCCCGCATAAGTATACCGAATTTGGTAGATGTAGGTAAAACGTAACCCGGGGGCTAGTTCGTCAAAGTTTTGTAGGGGGCGCCGTAGAGCCATTTTGGCCCACCCAAACGTGTTAACCCAATAACATGATGCATTTTAGGCCTCCTAACGTGTATGCCAAATTTGGTGAGTCTGCATGTATGCGTAAGTGTGGAAATCAAACTCGTGTTTCATGGCGAACAGGGCGTCGCCACGACAACAGCGTTTGGCAAAAACTCAAGGGCCCCATAAGTTTGCATCAACCACATCTTGAGAATGTTTGGCTCAAATTTGAGGTGCCTGTGGTTAACCTGCTGAGAGAGAGATGTCCAAGAAAGAAGACATGTACCTCCTCCCGCCAGTAGGTGGCGCTATGACTATGGTTCAAAATGGCCACGTACATGTCTTCAGAGCCGGACAGTCATCAAACTGTATGAATTTGGTGAAGATAGGACCTTGTACAGTTGAGTTACAGCACTTTTAATTCTGATGGCGAAAAAAAAATTTCACTCGACAGTGTATGCGTCGCCATGGCAACAGCTTTTGACAGAGACTCACGGCGTTCGCTCCAGACCAACATCAACATCTTCTGGCTTTCCTGACCAAATTTGAAGTGGATCAGATCAACTGACTGGTCTTGAGCCATCGTAGCGCAAAACATAAAGTTTCCTGTCAGCACCAGGTGGCGCTATGACTTAAAATGAATATTGACATGTAGATGTGTTCGGGGCGGGACTCTCATCAGACATGTGAAATCTGGTGCATATTGGATCACGTACAGTCAAGTTATTAACAACTTCCTGTTTGACGGCGAGGCACAAACTTTTGACAGCTCGCCACGTCCAAACCGTTAAAGATTATACCAAACCTTTAACAACTTTTCATCCTTGATATTATTTCTACCAGCTGACCAAGTTTGAAGTCGATCGCTTCAACCCCCTCAAACTAGTTCGTTCATTTACGAACCCTACTTTTTAACATAAAATCCAAAATGGCCGACTTCCTGTTGGGTTTAGGTCATTGGTCCAAATTACTTTTTTGTGCGTCTTTAAGTGATACATGAACCCACCAAATTGCGTACACGTACATGAATTGCAGTTCCGGGGGTAGGGGTTTTAGTGTTAGGGGGCGCTATAGAGCCATTTTGCCACGCCCGTTTACAAAACCCATTAAATACGAAATTTTTCGCCATGCCTGATTCGTGTGCAAATTTTCCTGACTTTTCGTGCATGTTCAGGCCCTCAAATTTGCGTTTGTTTTGACACCAGAAGAATAATAATAATAATTAAAGCTGCAAGCAGCGTTGGAGGGCCCTCGCACCTCCGCGCTCGTCGGGGGGTGCGGCGGCTCCGTCCCGCCGCCGGACTCCGACCCTTCCACGCGGCTCAGAACGTGCGTGTAGTTTGGACAGCGCGTGAAGGAGTTACACGTCACTTCCCGCGTCCCGTATGTTGCGCTAGAAAACGGCCACTAATGATGTCCTGTATTCCAGTATATGAAGTGTTGACTACACTGTGAAGGTCTTGAGGCTTTTCAGAGAAAACATGAGAAGTGTGAAACACACTGGAGAATCTACAGTCAACTTAGAAGAACTTTCGGTGCCATGGTGGGACACTGAACTTTGACAGCACGCCACGCCCAAACCGTAAAAGATTATATAAAGCTTTTGATAACTTTTCATCTTGAATAGTGTTTCCACCAGCTGACCGAGTTTGAAGTCGATCGCTTCGACCCCCTCGGACTAGTTCGCTCATTTACGACCCCTATAAATGGCTGAAATTTTGACACTTAATTCAAAATGGTCGACTTCCTGTTGGGTTTAGGTCAATGCTCCAAGAGGCTTTTTTGCAGGTCCGATCGTCCCGCATAAGCATCCCGAATTTGGTAGATGTAGGTAAAACGTAGCCCAGGGGCTAGTTCGTCAAAGTTTTGTAGGGGGCGCCGTAGAGCCATTTTGGCCCACCCAAACCTGTTAACCCAATAAGATTATTCATTTTAGGCCTCCTGACGTGTATGCCAAATTTGGTGAGTGTGCACGTATGCGTAAGTGTGGAAATTAAATTCGTGTTTCATGGCGAACAGGGCGTCGCCATGGCGACAGCGTTTGGCAAAACCTCAAGCCCTTCATAACTTTGCATCAACCACATCTTCAGAATGTTTGGCTCAAATTTGAGGTGTCTGCGGTTAACCTGCTGAGAGAGAGACGTGCGAGAAAGAAGACATGTACCTCCTCACGCCAGTAGGTGGCGCTATGACTATGGTTCAAAATGGCCACATACATGTCTTCAGAGCTGGACAGTCATCAAACTGTATGAATTTGGTGAAGATAGGACCTTGTACAGTGGAGTTACAGCACTTTTAATTCTGATGGCGAAAATAAAATTTCACTTGACAGTGTCTGCGTCGCCACAGCAACAGCTTTTGACGGAGACTCACGGCGTTCGCTCCAGACCAACATCAACATCTTCTGGCTTTCCTGACCAAATTTGAAGTGGATCCGATCAACTGGCTGGTCTTGAGCCATAATAGCGTAAAACATAATGTTTCCCGTCACCACCAGGTGGCGCTGTGACTTAGAATGAATATTGACACGTACACCTGTTCGGGGCGGGACTCTCATCAGACATGTGAAGTTTGGTGCATATTGGATCACGTGCAGTCAAGTTATTAACAACTTCCTGTTTGACGGCAAGGCTCAGAATTTTGAGAGCTCACCACGCCCAAACCGTTAAAGATTATACAAAACCTTTGATAACTTTTCATCCTTGATATTGTTTCTATCACCTGACCAAGTTTGAAGTTGATAGCTTCAACCACCTCGGACGAGTTCGTTCATTTACGACCCCTACTTTTCGCCATAAAATCCAAAATGGCTGACTTCCTGTTGGTTTTAAGGCATACCTCCAAGAGACTTTTCTATGCGTCTTGAAACCATACATATACCCTACAACTTTCGTACATGTACATTATACGCAGTTCCGGGGCTGAGTTTTGGTGGCGCTATAGAGCCATTTTTTCACGCCCGTTTACGAAACCCATGAAATACGAAAATTTTTCATGTGCTTGAATTTTGTGCAAATTTTCCTGAGTTTTCGTGCATGTTCAGGCACCCAAATTAGCCTTTGTAAATACACAAGAAAAATAATAATAATAATAATAATAATAATAATAATAATAATAATAATAATAATAATAATAATAATTCCTTCAGTTTCAACTATGTTTTCGGCCCCCTGGTCACCTGGTTTTTTCCATTTGACATATTTTTCCCAGGCCTACCTGCTCGAGGACTGTGAGGTCCGTACACCTCTTGGTTCTTGGGTACTGGCCCGTTTTCCTCCCTTGCACGTTTTCCCCCACGCAGTTTCAATAGGGTCCTCGCACCGCTTGGTGCTCGGGCCCTAATTAAAGCTGCAAGCAGCGTTGGAGGGCCCTCGCACCTCCGCGCGCGTCGGGGCATGCGGCGGCTCTGTCCCGTTGTTGGACTCCGACCCTTCCATGCGCTTTCAGAACGTTCATGTAGTTTGGACAGCGCGTGAAGGACTTACACGTCACTTCCTGCGTCCCCTATGTGGCACTAGAGAACAGTCACTAATCACATCCTGTATTCCAGTATATGAAGTGTTGACTACACTGTGAAAATTTCGTGCAAATCAAATGATCATTGCCATAGACGTGTTACTTCCTGTTTCCACCAGGTGGCGCAATGACTGTGGTCACTAATTGGCATCTAGATGTCTTCAGGCCGGGACTCTTATTAAGCGTGACAAGTTTGAAAGAGATTGGATAATGTACACTGAAGTTACAGCAATTTCCTGTTCCATGGCGAACAGCGTTGCCATGGTGATAGCGTCTGACGAAACGTCACGAACTTCATAAATTTGCATCATCTACATCTTGGGAATGTTTGGATCAAATTTGAGGTGTCTGTGATCAACCTGCTGAGAGAGAAACGTCCGAGAATAAAACATGCACTTCCTCTTGCCACTAGGTGGCGCTATGACTGTGAATGAATATTGACATGTAGACGTGTTCAGGGCGGGACTCTCATCAGACATGTCAAGTTTGGTGCTGATTGGATCATGTACAGTCAAGTTATTAACAATTTCCTGTTTGATGGCGAGTCATGGCGAGACACTGAACTTTGCCAGCTCGCCACGCCCAAACCGTTAAAGATTATATCAAACCTTTGATAACTTTTCATCGTTGATGCCTTCTCTACCAGCTGACCAAGTTTGAAGTCGATCGCTTGAACCCCCTCGGACTAGTTCGTTCATTTACGTCCCCTGTAAATCGCCAAAAATGCGTGAAAAATCAAATATGGCTGACTTCCTGTTGGGTTTAGGTCATCGCTCCAAGAGACTTTTTTGTTCGTCCTGAATAGATACATGAACCCACCGAATTTCGTACATGTACATAAAACGCAGTTCCGGGGCTGAGTTTAGGTGGCGCTACAGAGCCATTTTGCCACGGACATTTGCGAAACCTTTAAAATACGTAATTTTTCGCCATGTCTGAATTTTGTGCAAATTTTGGTGAGTTTTCGTGCATGTTCAGGCCCCCAAATTAGCGATTCATTGTTTATAAAAAGAATAATAATAAATGAATTGTTTTAAGCTTTTAATGTAACTAACCTTGTTAAATGAATTGTCATGTAATAATTGATCATGTCATGCATAAAAAAACATGGATTTTAAAAATGTTTAAATGTGGTGTTCAGTTGTAAATAAAATGTTTAAAAATTATATTCACTCAGTCTTTATTTTTTGCATATAGATCTATCAGTATGCAATTGTCTATCTTTAATTACTAGAATTAACGCACATGTATTGTGTGGAAAAATTCAACTACATTCAATAATTTGATACTAACAGTTTTTGTACTAAATACATCATTGTTAAATCAATTCATATATAACAACTTTACAAGAAAGTACTGTCACGATGATATTTGGAAACATATTAATTTAAAGATCATATTTGTACAACTGCTTCATCCCATTGCCAGAAGCAAACACTTCTACGCAACCAGTGCATGAACCTTCCTGAACATGTTCCTTCCTGAAACCCCTATGTTGTGCGTGAGAAGAACTGCTAGTTTTTCTTATATTCCAGCAAAGAAAGTGTTGACTACAATGTTCAGGTCTTGAGGCATTTCTGAGTAAAATGACACTGGATGATCCAGACTGAAATTACAACAACTCAACAACTTTTTGAACTTTGACAGCTCGCCCACCCAAATCGTACAAGTTCTGTAGAAACCTTGAAGAACTCTGCATTGTTAATATTGTTTCTACCAATGCACCTAGTGAACTCAATACCTTCAAACCTATCTGAGAAGTTACATCATTTACAACCCCTATAAATTGCCAAGACACTAAACTTTAACTTTGACAGGTCAACACAGGCAAACCGTAAAAGATTATATAAAACCCTTGATAACTTTTCATCTTGAATAGTGTTTCTACCAGCTGACCGAGTTTGAAGTCGATCGCTTCAACCCCCTCGGACTAGCTCGCTCATTTACAACCCCTATAAATGGCTGAAATTTTGACACTTAATTCAAAATGGCAGACTTCCTGTTGGGTTTAGGTCAACGCTCCAAGAGGCTTTTTTGTTGGTCCTATCGTCCCGCATAAGTATACCGAATTTGGTAGATGTAGGTAAAACGTAGGCCGAGGGCTAGTTCGTCAAAGTTTTGTAGGGGGCGCCGTAGAGCCATTTTGGCCCATCCAAATCTGTTAACCCAATAAGATTATTCATTGTAGGCCTCCTGACGTGTATGCCAAATTTGGTGAGTGTGCACGCATGTGTAAGCTCGGAAATTAAATTCGTTTTTCATGGCGAACGAGGCGTCGCCACGGCAACAGCGTTTGGCGAAACCTCAAGCCCTTCATACCTTTGCATCAACCACATCTTGAGAATGTTTGGCTCAAATTTGAGGTGTCTGTGGTTAACCTGCTGAGAGAGAGACGTCTGAGAAAGAAGACATATACGGCCTCCCGCCAGTAGGTGGCGCTATGACTATGGTTCAAAATGGCCACGTACATGTCTTCAAAGGTGGACAGTCATCAAACTGTATGAATTTGCTGAAGATAGGACCTTGTACAGTGGAGTTACAGCACTTTTAATTCTGATGGCGAAAAAAAAAATTCAATCGACAGTGTCTGCATCGCCACGGCAACAGCTTTTGACGGAGAGTCACGGCGTTCGCTCCAGACCAACATCAATATCTTGAGGCTTTCCTAACCAAATTTGAAGTGGATCCGATCAACTGGCTGGTCTTGAGGCATCATAGCGCAAAACATAAAGTTTCCTGTCAGCACCAGGTGGCGCTATGACTTAAAATGAATATTGACATGTAGATGTGTTCGGGGCGGGACTCTCATCAGACATGTGAAGTTTGGTGCATATTGGATCACGTACAGTCAAGTTATTAACAACTTCCTGTTTGACGGCGAGGCACAAACTTTTGACAGCTCGCCACGTCCAAACCGTTAAAGATTATACCAAACCTTTAATAACTTTTCATCCTTGATATTATTTCTAACAGCTGACCAAGTTTGAAGTCGATCGCTTCAACCCCCTCAAACTAGTTCGTTCATTTACGAACCCTACTTTTTAACATAAAATCCAAAATGGCCGACTTCCTGTTGGGTTTAGGTCATTGGTCCAAATTACTTTTTTGTGCGTCTTTAAGTGCTACATGAACCCACCAAATTGCGTACACGTACATAAATTGCAGTTCCGGGGGTAGGGGTTTTAGTGTTAGGGGGCGCTATAGAGCCATTATGCCACGCCCATTTGTGAGACCCATTAAATACGAAATTTTTCGCCAGGCCTGATGCGTGTGCAAATTTTCCTGACTTTTCGTGCATGTTCAGGCCCCCAAAAATGCATGTTTTGTGGTAAAAAAATAAAAAGAATAATAATAATAATAATTCCTTCAATTTCAACTATGTTTTCGGCCCCCTGGTCTCCTGGTTTTTTTCATTTGACGTATTTTTCCCAGGCCTACCTGCTCAGGGACTATGAGGTCCGTACACCTCTTGGGTCTTGGGTTCTGGCCCGTTTTCCTCCCTTGCTCGTTTTCCCCCACGCAGTTTCAATAGGGTCCTCGCACCGCTTGGTGCTCGGGCCCTAATTAAAGCTGCAAGCAGCGTTGGAGGGCCCTCGCACCTCCGCGCGCGTCGGGCATGTGGCGGCTCCGTCCCGCCGCCGGACTCCGACCCTTCCACACGAGCCAGAACGTTCATGTAGTTTGGACAGCGCGTGAAGGACTTACACGTCACTATGTTGCGCTATGAAACGGCCGCTAATGACGTCCTGTATTCCTGTATACGAAGTGTTGACTACACTGTGAAGGTCTTGAGGCTTCTCTGACAAAACATGAGCAGTGTGAAACACACTGGAGAATCTACAGTGAACTTGGAAGAGCTTTCGGTTCCATGGCGAGACACAGAACTTTGACAGCTTGCCACGGGCAAAGCGTAAAAGATTATAGAAAGCTTTTGATAACTTTTCATCGTGAATACTGCTTCTACCAGCTGACCGAGTTTGAAGTCGATCGCTTCAACCCCCTCGGACTAGTTCGCTCATTTATGACCCCTATAAATGGCTGAAGTTTTGACACTTGATTCAAAATGGCCGACTTCCTGTTGGGTTTAGGTCAACGCTCCAAGAGGCTTTTTTGTAGGTCCTATCGTCCTGCATAAGTATACCGAATTTGGTAGATGTAGGTAAAACGTAGCCCGGGGGCTAGTTCGTCAAAATGTTGTAGGGGGCGCCGTAGAGCCATTTTGCCCCACCCAAACCTGTTAACCCAATACGATTATTCATTTTAGGCCTCCTGACATGTATGCTAAATTTGGTGAGTCTGCACGTATGCGTAAGCGTGGAAATTAAATTCGTATTTCATGGCGAACAGGGCGTCGCCACGGTGACAGCGTTTGGTGAAACCTCAAGCCCTTCATACCTTTGCATTGACCACATCTTGAGAATGTTTGGCTCAAATTTGAGGTGTCTGTGGTTAACCTGCTGAGAGAGAGACGTCCGAGAAAGAAGACATGTACGGCCTCCCGCCAGTAGGTGGCGCTATGACTATGGTTCAAAATGGCCACGTACATGTCTTCAAAGGTGGACAGTCATCAAACTGTATGAATTTGGTGAAGATAGGACCTTGTACAGTGGAGTTACAGCACTTTTAATTCTGATGGCGAAAAAAAAATGTCAATTGACAGTGTCTGCATCGCCACGGCAACAGCTTTTGACAGAGAGTCACGGCGTTCGCTCCAGACCAACATCAACATCTTGAGGCTTTCCTAACCAAATTTGAAGTGGATCCGATCAACTGTCTGGTCTTGAGCCATCGTAGCGCAAAACATAAAGTTTCCTGTCAGCACCAGGTGGCGCTATGACTTAAAATGAATATTGACATGTAGATGTGTTCGGGGCGGGACTCTCATCAGACATGTGAAATCTGGTGCATATTGGATCACGTACAGTCAAGTTATTAACAACTTCCTGTTTGACGGCGAGGCACAAACTTTTGACAGCTCGCCACTTCCAAACCGTTAAAGATTATACCAAACCTTTAACAACTTTTCATCCTTGATATTATTTCTACCAGCTGACCAAGTTTGAAGTCGATCGCTTCAACCCCCTCAAACTAGTTCGTTCATTTACGAACCCTACTTTTTAACATAAAATCCAAAATGGCCGACTTCCTGTTGGGTTTAGGTCATTGGTCCAAATTACTTTTTTGTGCGTCTTTAAGTGATACATGAACCCACCAAATTGCGTACACGTACATAAATTGCAGTTCCAGGGGTAGGGGTTTTAGTGTTAGGGGGCGCTATAGAGCCATTTTGCCACGCCCATTTGTGAGACCCATTAAATACGAAATTTTTCGCCAGGCCTGATTCGTGTGCAAATTTTCCTGACTTTTCGTGCATGTTCAGGCCCTCAAATTTGCGTTTGTTTTGACACCAGAAGAATAATAATAATAATAATAATAATAATAATAATAATAATAATAATAATCCACACAGTTTCAACTATGTTTTTGGCCCCCTGGTCGCCTGGTTTTTTTCATTTGACGTATTTTTTCGAGGCCTACCTGCTCGGGGCCTGTGAGGTCCGTACACCTCTTGGTTCTTGGGTACTTGCACGTTTTCCTCCCTTGCTCGTTTTCCCCCACGCAGTTACAATAGGGTCCTCGCACCGCTTGGTGCTCGGGCCCTAATTAAAGCTGCAAGCAGCGTTGGAGGGCCCTCGCACCTCCGCGCGCGTCAGGCGTGTGGCGGCTCCGTCTCGCCGCCGGACTCCGACCCTTCCACACGAGCCAGAATGTTCATGTAGTTTGGACAGCGCGTGAAGGACTTACACGTCACTATGTTGCGCTATGAAACGGCTGCTAATGACGTCCTGTATTCCTGTATACGAAGTGTTGACTACACTGTGAAGGTCTTGAGGCTTCTCTGACAAAACATGAGCAGTGTGAAACACACTGGAGAATCTACAGTGAACTTGGAAGAGCTTTCGGTTCCATGGCGAGACACAGAACTTTGACAGCTTGCCACGGGCAAAGCGTAAAAGATTATAGAAAGCTTTTGATAACTTTTCATCGTGAATACTGCTTCTACCAGCTGACCGAGTTTGAAGTCGATCGCTTCAACTCCCTCGGACTAGTTCGCTCATTTACGACCCCTATAAATGGCTGAAATTTTGACACTTGATTCAAAATGGCCGACTTCCTGTTGGGTTTAGGTCAACGCTCCAAGAGGCTTTTTTGTAGGTCCTATCGTCCTGCATAAGTATACCGAATTTGGTAGATGTAGGTAAAACGTAGCCCGGGGGCTAGTTCGTCAAAATGTTGTAGGGGGCGCCGTAGAGCCATTTTGCCCCACCCAAACCTGTTAACCCAATACGATTATTCATTTTAGGCCTCCTGACATGTATGCTAAATTTGGTGAGTCTGCACGTATGCGTAAGCGTGGAAATTAAATTCGTATTTCATGGCGAACAGGGCGTCGCCACGGTGACAGCGTTTGGCGAAACCTCAAGCCCTTCATACCTTTGCATTGACCACATCTTGAGAATGTTTGGCTCAAATTTGAGGTGTCTGTGGTTAACCTGCTGAGAGAGAGACGTCCGAGAAAGAAGACATGTACGGCCTCCCGCCAGTAGGTGGCGCTATGACTATGGTTCAAAATGGCCACGTACATGTCTTCAAAGGTGGACAGTCATCAAACTGTATGAATTTGGTGAAGATAGGACCTTGTACAGTGGAGTTACAGCACTTTTAATTCTGATGGCGAAAAAAAAATTTCAATCGACAGTGTCTGCATCGCCACGGCAACAGCTTTTGACACAGAGTCACACCGTTCGCTCCAGACCAACATCAACATCTTGAGGCTTTCCTAACCAAATTTGAAGTGGATCCGATCAACTGTCTGGTCTTGAGCCATCGTAGCGCAAAACATAAAGTTTCCTGTCAGCACCAGGTGGCGCTATGACTTAAAATGAATATTGACATGTAGATGTGTTCGGGGCGGGACTCTCATCAGACATGTGAAATCTGGTGCATATTGGATCACGTACAGTCAAGTTATTAACAACTTCCTGTTTGACGGCGAGGCACAAACTTTTGACAGCTCGCCACGTCCAAACCGTTAAAGATTATACCAAACCTTTAACAACTTTTCATCCTTGATATTATTTCTACCAGCTGACCAAGTTTGAAGTCGATCGCTTCAACCCCCTCAAACTAGTTCGTTCATTTACGAACCCTACTTTTTAACATAAAATCCAAAATGGCCGACTTCCTGTTGGGTTTAGGTCATTGGTCCAAATTACTTTTTTGTGCGTCTTTAAGTGATACATGAACCCACCAAATTGCGTACACGTACATAAATTGCAGTTCCGGGGGTAGGGGTTTTAGTGTTAGGGGGCGCTATAGAGCCATTTTGCCACGCCCATTTGTGAGACCCATTAAATACGAAATTTTTCGCCAGGCCTGATTCGTGTGCAAATTTTCCTGACTTTTCGTGCATGTTCAGGCCCTCAAATTTGCGTTTGTTTTGACACCAGAATAATAATAATAATAATTAAAGCTGCAAGCAGCGTTGGAGGGCCCTCGCACCTCCGCGTGCGTCGGGGCGTGCGGCGGCTCCGTCCTGCCGCTGGACTCCGACCCTTCCACACAAGCCAGAACGTTCATGTAGTTTGGACAGCGCGTGAAGGACTTACACGTCACTTCCCGCGTCCCCTATGTTGCGCTATGAAACGGCCGCTAATGACGTCCTGTATTCCTGTATACGAAGTGTTGACTACACTGTGAAGGTCTTGAGGCTTTTCTGACAAAACATGAGCAGTGTGAAACACACTGGAGAATCTACAGTGAACTTGGAAGAGCTTTCGGTGCCATGGCGAGACACAGAACTTTGACAGCTTGCCACGGGCAAACCCTAAAAGATTATAGAAAGCTTTTGATAACTTTTCATCTTGAATACTGCTTCTACCAGCTGACCGAGTTTGAAGTCGATCGCTTCAACCCCCTCGGACAAGTTCGCTCATTTACGACCCCTATAAATGGCTGAAATTTTGACACTTGATTCAAAATGGCCAACTTCCTGTTGGGTTTAGGTCAACGCTCCAAGAGGCTTTTTTGTAGGTCCTATTGTCCTGCATAAGTATACCGAATTTGGTAGATGTAGGTAAAACGTAGCCCGGGGGCTAGGTCGTCAAAATGTTGTAGGGGGCGCCGTAGAGCCATTTTGCCCCACCCAAACCTGTTAACCCAATAAGATTATTCATTTTAGGCCTCCTGACGTGTATGCTAAATTTGGTGAGTCTGCACGTATGCGTAAGCGTGGAAATTAAATTCGTATTTCATGGCGAACAGGGCGTCGCCACGGTGACAGCGTTTGGCGAAACCTCAAGCCCTTCATACCTTTGCATCGACCACATCTTGAGAATGTTTGGCTCAAATTTGAGGTGCCTGTGGTTAACCTGCTGAGAGAGAGACGTCCGAGAAAGAAGACATGTACGGCCTCCCGCCAGTAGGTGGCGCTATGACTATGGTTCAAAATGGCCACGTACATGTCTTCAGAGGTGGACAGTCATCAAACTGTATGAATTTGGTGAAGATAGGACCTTGTACAGTGGAGTTACAGCACTTTTAATTCTGATGGCGAAAAAAAAAATTCAATCGACAGTGTCTGCATCGCCACGGCAACAGCTTTTGACGGAGAGTCACGGCGTTCGCTCCAGACCAACATCAATATCTTGAGGCTTTCCTGACCAAATTTGAAGTGGATCCGATCAACTGGCTGGTCTTGAGGCATCATAGCGCAAAACATAAAGTTTCCTGTCAGCACCAGGTGGCGCTATGACTTAAAATGAATATTGACATGTAGATGTGTTCGGGGCGGGACTCTCATCAGACATGTGAAGTTTGGTGCATATTGGATCACGTACAGTCAAGTTATTAACAACTTCCTGTTTGACGGCGAGGCACAAACTTTTGACAGCTCGCCACGTCCAAACCGTTAAAGATTATACCAAACCTTTAATAACTTTTCATCCTTGATATTATTTCTAACAGCTGACCAAGTTTGAAGTCGATCGCTTCAACCCCCTCAAACTAGTTCGTTCATTTACGAACCCTACTTTTTAACATAAAATCCAAAATGGCCGACTTCCTGTTGGGTTTAGGTCATTGGTCCAAATTACTTTTTTGTGCGTCTTTAAGTGCTACATGAACCCACCAAATTGCGTACACGTACATAAATTGCAGTTCCGGGGGTAGGGGTTTTAGTGTTAGGGGGCGCTATAGAGCCATTATGCCACGCCCATTTGTGAGACCCATTAAATACGAAATTTTTCGCCAGGCCTGATGCGTGTGCAAATTTTCCTGACTTTTCGTGCATGTTCAGGCCCCCAAAAATGCATGTTTTGTGGTAAAAAAATAAAAAGAATAATAATAATAATAATTCCTTCAATTTCAACTATGTTTTCGGCCCCCTGGTCTCCTGGTTTTTTTCATTTGACGTATTTTTCCCAGGCCTACCTGCTCAGGGACTATGAGGTCCGTACACCTCTTGGGTCTTGGGTTCTGGCCCGTTTTCCTCCCTTGCTCGTTTTCCCCCACGCAGTTTCAATAGGGTCCTCGCACCGCTTGGTGCTCGGGCCCTAATTAAAGCTGCAAGCAGCGTTGGAGGGCCCTCGCACGTCCGCGCTCGTCAGGGCGTGCGGCGGCTCCGTCCCGCCGCCGCTGGACTCCGACCCTTCCACGCGGCTCAGAACGTGCATGTAGTTTGAACAGCGCGTGAAGGACTTGCACGTCACTTCCCGCGTCTCCCATGTTGCGCTAGAAAACGGCCGCTAATGACGTCCTGTATTCCAGTATATTAAGTGTTGACTTCACTGTGAAGGTCTTGAGGCTTTTCAGACAAAACATGAAAAGTGTGAAACACACTGGAGAATCTACAGTGAACTTAGAAGAACTTTCGGTGCCATGGCGGGACACTGAACTTTGACAACTCGCCACGGGTAAATCGTAAAAGATTATATAAAGCTTTTGATAACTTTTCATCTTGAATAGTGTTTCCACCAGCTGACCGAGTTTGAAGTCGATCGCTTTGACCCCCTCGGACTAGTTCGCTCATTTACGACCCCTATAAATGGCTGAAATTTTGACACTTAATTCAAAATGGCCGACTTCCTGTTGGGTTTAGGTCAACGCTCCAAGAGGCTTTTTTGTAGGTCCTATCGTCCCGCATAAGTATAGCGAATTTGGTAGATGTAGGTAATACGTACACCGGGGGCTAGTCCGTCAAAGTTTTGTAGGGGGCGCCGTAGAGCCATTTTGGCCCATCCAAACCTGTTAACCCAATAAGATTATTCATTGTAGGCCTCCTGACGTGTATGCCAAATTTGGTGAGTGTGCACGCATGTGTAAGCTCGGAAATCAAATTCGTGTTTCATGGCGAACAGGGCGTCGCCACGGTGACAGCGTTTGGCGAAACCTCAAGCCCTTCATACCTTTGCATCGACCACATCTTGAGAATGTTTGGCTCAAATTTGAGGTGCCTGTGGTTAACCTGCTGAGAGAGAGACGTCCGAGAAAGAAGACATGTACGGCCTCCCGCCAGTAGGTGGCGCTATGACTATGGTTCAAAATGGCCACGTACATGTCTTCAGAGGTGGACAGTCATCAAACTGTATGAATTTGGTGAAGATAGGACCTTGTACAGTGGAGTTACAGCACTTTTAATTCTGATGGCGAAAAAAAAAATTCAATCGACAGTGTCTGCATCGCCACGGCAACAGCTTTTGACGGAGAGTCACGGCGTTCGCTCCAGACCAACATCAATATCTTGAGGCTTTCCTGACCAAATTTGAAGTGGATCCGATCAACTGGCTGGTCTTGAGGCATCATAGCGCAAAACATAAAGTTTCCTGTCAGCACCAGGTGGCGCTATGACTTAAAATGAATATTGACATGTAGATGTGTTCGGGGCGGGACTCTCATCAGACATGTGAAGTTTGGTGCATATTGGATCACGTACAGTCAAGTTATTAACAACTTCCTGTTTGACGGCGAGGCACAAACTTTTGACAGCTCGCCACGTCCAAACCGTTAAAGATTATACCAAACCTTTAATAACTTTTCATCCTTGATATTATTTCTAACAGCTGACCAAGTTTGAAGTCGATCGCTTCAACCCCCTCAAACTAGTTCGTTCATTTACGAACCCTACTTTTTAACATAAAATCCAAAATGGCCGACTTCCTGTTGGGTTTAGGTCATTGGTCCAAATTACTTTTTTGTGCGTCTTTAAGTGCTACATGAACCCACCAAATTGCGTACACGTACATAAATTGCAGTTCCGGGGGTAGGGGTTTTAGTGTTAGGGGGCGCTATAGAGCCATTATGCCACGCCCATTTGTGAGACCCATTAAATACGAAATTTTTCGCCAGGCCTGATGCGTGTGCAAATTTTCCTGACTTTTCGTGCATGTTCAGGCCCCCAAAAATGCATGTTTTGTGGTAAAAAAATAAAAAGAATAATAATAATAATAATTCCTTCAATTTCAACTATGTTTTCGGCCCCCTGGTCTCCTGGTTTTTTTCATTTGACGTATTTTTCCCAGGCCTACCTGCTCAGGGACTATGAGGTCCGTACACCTCTTGGGTCTTGGGTTCTGGCCCGTTTTCCTCCCTTGCTCGTTTTCCCCCACGCAGTTTCAATAGGGTCCTCGCACCGCTTGGTGCTCGGGCCCTAATTAAAGCTGCAAGCAGCGTTGGAGGGCCCTCGCACCTCCGCGCGCGTCGGGGCATGCGGCGGCTCTGTCCCGTTGTTGGACTCCGACCCTTCCATGCGCTTTCAGAACGTTCATGTAGTTTGGACAGCGCGTGAAGGACTTACACGTCACTTCCTGCGTCCCCTATGTGGCACTAGAGAACAGTCACTAATCACATCCTGTATTCCAGTATATGAAGTGTTGACTACACTGTGAAAATTTCGTGCAAATCAAATGATCATTGCCATAGACGTGTTACTTCCTGTTTCCACCAGGTGGCGCAATGACTGTGGTCACTAATTGGCATCTAGATGTCTTCAGGCCGGGACTCTTATTAAGCGTGACAAGTTTGAAAGAGATTGGATAATGTACACTGAAGTTACAGCAATTTCCTGTTCCATGGCGAACAGCGTTGCCATGGTGATAGCGTCTGACGAAACGTCACGAACTTCATAAATTTGCATCATCTACATCTTGGGAATGTTTGGATCAAATTTGAGGTGTCTGTGATCAACCTGCTGAGAGAGAAACGTCCGAGAATAAAACATGCACTTCCTCTTGCCACTAGGTGGCGCTATGACTGTGAATGAATATTGACATGTAGACGTGTTCAGGGCGGGACTCTCATCAGACATGTCAAGTTTGGTGCTGATTGGATCATGTACAGTCAAGTTATTAACAATTTCCTGTTTGATGGCGAGTCATGGCGAGACACTGAACTTTGCCAGCTCGCCACGCCCAAACCGTTAAAGATTATATCAAACCTTTGATAACTTTTCATCGTTGATGCCTTCTCTACCAGCTGACCAAGTTTGAAGTCGATCGCTTGAACCCCCTCGGACTAGTTCGTTCATTTACGTCCCCTGTAAATCGCCAAAAATGCGTGAAAAATCAAATATGGCTGACTTCCTGTTGGGTTTAGGTCATCGCTCCAAGAGACTTTTTTGTTCGTCCTGAATAGATACATGAACCCACCGAATTTCGTACATGTACATAAAACGCAGTTCCGGGGCTGAGTTTAGGTGGCGCTACAGAGCCATTTTGCCACGGACATTTGCGAAACCTTTAAAATACGTAATTTTTCGCCATGTCTGAATTTTGTGCAAATTTTGGTGAGTTTTCGTGCATGTTCAGGCCCCCAAATTAGCGATTCATTGTTTATAAAAAGAATAATAATAAATGAATTGTTTTAAGCTTTTAATGTAACTAACCTTGTTAAATGAATTGTCATGTAATAATTGATCATGTCATGCATAAAAAAACATGGATTTTAAAAATGTTTAAATGTGGTGTTCAGTTGTAAATAAAATGTTTAAAAATTATATTCACTCAGTCTTTATTTTTTGCATATAGATCTATCAGTATGCAATTGTCTATCTTTAATTACTAGAATTAACGCACATGTATTGTGTGGAAAAATTCAACTACATTCAATAATTTGATACTAACAGTTTTTGTACTAAATACATCATTGTTAAATCAATTCATATATAACAACTTTACAAGAAAGTACTGTCACGATGATATTTGGAAACATATTAATTTAAAGATCATATTTGTACAACTGCTTCATCCCATTGCCAGAAGCAAACACTTCTACGCAACCAGTGCATGAACCTTCCTGAACATGTTCCTTCCTGAAACCCCTATGTTGTGCGTGAGAAGAACTGCTAGTTTTTCTTATATTCCAGCAAAGAAAGTGTTGACTACAATGTTCAGGTCTTGAGGCATTTCTGAGTAAAATGACACTGGATGATCCAGACTGAAATTACAACAACTCAACAACTTTTTGAACTTTGACAGCTCGCCCACCCAAATCGTACAAGTTCTGTAGAAACCTTGAAGAACTCTGCATTGTTAATATTGTTTCTACCAATGCACCTAGTGAACTCAATACCTTCAAACCTATCTGAGAAGTTACATCATTTACAACCCCTATAAATTGCCAAGACACTAAACTTTAACTTTGACAGGTCAACACAGGCAAACCGTAAAAGATTATATAAAACCCTTGATAACTTTTCATCTTGAATAGTGTTTCTACCAGCTGACCGAGTTTGAAGTCGATCGCTTCAACCCCCTCGGACTAGCTCGCTCATTTACAACCCCTATAAATGGCTGAAATTTTGACACTTAATTCAAAATGGCAGACTTCCTGTTGGGTTTAGGTCAACGCTCCAAGAGGCTTTTTTGTTGGTCCTATCGTCCCGCATAAGTATACCGAATTTGGTAGATGTAGGTAAAACGTAGGCCGAGGGCTAGTTCGTCAAAGTTTTGTAGGGGGCGCCGTAGAGCCATTTTGGCCCATCCAAATCTGTTAACCCAATAAGATTATTCATTGTAGGCCTCCTGACGTGTATGCCAAATTTGGTGAGTGTGCACGCATGTGTAAGCTCGGAAATTAAATTCGTTTTTCATGGCGAACGAGGCGTCGCCACGGCAACAGCGTTTGGCGAAACCTCAAGCCCTTCATACCTTTGCATCAACCACATCTTGAGAATGTTTGGCTCAAATTTGAGGTGTCTGTGGTTAACCTGCTGAGAGAGAGACGTCTGAGAAAGAAGACATATACGGCCTCCCGCCAGTAGGTGGCGCTATGACTATGGTTCAAAATGGCCACGTACATGTCTTCAAAGGTGGACAGTCATCAAACTGTATGAATTTGCTGAAGATAGGACCTTGTACAGTGGAGTTACAGCACTTTTAATTCTGATGGCGAAAAAAAAATTCAATCGACAGTGTCTGCATCGCCACGGCAACAGCTTTTGACGGAGAGTCACGGCGTTCGCTCCAGACCAACATCAATATCTTGAGGCTTTCCTAACCAAATTTTAAGTGGATCCGATCAACTGGCTGGTCTTGAGGCATCATAGCGCAAAACATAAAGTTTCCTGTCAGCACCAGGTGGCGCTATGACTTAAAATGAATATTGACATGTAGATGTGTTCGGGGCGGGACTCTCATCAGACATGTGAAATTTGGTGCATATTGGATCACGTACAGTCAAGTTATTAACAACTTCCTGTTTGACGGCGAGGCACAAACTTTTGACAGCTCGCCACGTCCAAACCGTTAAAGATTATACCAAACCTTTAATAACTTTTCATCCTTGATATTATTTCTAACAGCTGACCAAGTTTGAAGTCGATCGCTTCAACCCCCTCAAACTAGTTCGTTCATTTACGAACCCTACTTTTTAACATAAAATCCAAAATGGCCGACTTCCTGTTGGGTTTAGGTCATTGGTCCAAATTACTTTTTTGTGCGTCTTTAAGTGCTACATGAACCCACCAAATTGCGTACACGTACATAAATTGCAGTTCCGGGGGTAGGGGTTTTAGTGTTAGGGGGCGCTATAGAGCCATTATGCCACGCCCATTTGTGAGACCCATTAAATACGAAATTTTTCGCCAGGCCTGATGCGTGTGCAAATTTTCCTGACTTTTCGTGCATGTTCAGGCCCCCAAAAATGCATGTTTTGTGGTAAAAAAATAAAAAGAATAATAATTAAAGCTGCAAGCAGCGTTGGAGGGCCCTCGCACCTCCGCGCGCGTCGGGGCGTGCGGCGGCCCCGTCTCGTTGTTGGACTCCGACCCTTCAATGCGCTTTCAGAACGTTCATGTAGTTTGGACAGCGCGTGAAGGACTTACACGTCACTTCCTGTGTCCCCTATGTGGCGCTAGAGAACAGTCACTAATCACATCCTGCATTCCAGTATATGAAGTGTTGACTACACTGTGAAAATTTCGTGCAAATCAAATGATCATTGCCATAGACGTGTTACTTCCTGTTTCCACCAGGTGGCGCAATGACTGTGGTCACTAATTGGCATCTAGATGTCTTCAGGCCGGGACTCTTATTAAGCGTGACAAGTTTGAAAGAGATTGGATAATGTACACTGAAGTTACAGCAATTTCCTGTTCCATGGCGAACAGCGTTGCCATGGTGATAGCGTCTGACGAAACGTCAAGAACTTAATAAATTTACATCATCTACGTCTTGGGAATGTTTTGATGAAATTTGAGGTGTCTGTGATCAACCTGCTGAGAGAGAAACGTCCGAGAATAAAACATGCACTTCCTCTTGCCACTAGGTGGCGCTATGACTTTGAATGAATATTGACATGTAGACGTCTTCAGGGCGGGACTCTCATCAGACATGTCAAGTTTGGTGCTGATTGGATCACGTACAGTCAAGTTATTAACAATTTCCTGTTTGATGGCGAGTCATGGCGAGACACTGAACTTTACCAGCTCGCCACGCCCAAACCGTTAAAGATTATATCAAACCTTTGATAACTTTTCATCCTTGATATTGTTTGTACCAGCTGACCAAGTTTGAAGTCGATCGCTTGAACCTTCTCGGAGTAGTTCGTTCATTTACGTCCCCTGTAAATCGCCAAAAATGTGTGAAAAATCCAATATGGCCGACGTCCTGTTGGGTTTTGGTCAATGCTCCAAGAGGCTTTTTTGTAGGTCCTATGGTCCCGCATATGTATACCAAATTTGGTACATGTAGGTAAAACGTAGACCGGGGGCTAGTTCGTCAAAGTTTTGTAGGGGGCGCCATAGAGCCATTTTGGCCCACCGAAACCCGTGAACTAAATAAGATTACTCATTTTAGGCCTCCTGACGTGCATGCCAAATTTGGTGAGTGTGCACGCATGCATAAGCTTCAAAATTACGTTCGATTTTCATGGCGAACAAGGCGTCGCCACGGTGACAGCGTTTGGCGAAACCTCAAGCCCTTCATAACTTTGCATCAACCACGTCTTGAGAATGTTTGGCTAAAATTTGAAGTGTCTGTGGTTAACCTGCTGAGAGAGAGACGTCCGAGAAAGAAGACATGTACCTCCTCTAGCCAGTAGGTGGCGCTATGACTATGGTTCAAAATGGCCACGTACATGTCTTCAGAGCCGTGCAGTCATCAAACTGTATGAATTTGGTGAAGATAGGACCTTGTACAGTGGAGTTACAGCACTTTCAATTTTGATGGCGTAAAAAAAATTTCAATCGACAGTGTCTGCGTCGCCACGGCAACAGCTTTTGACGGAGACTCACGGCGTTCGCTCCAGACCAACACCAACATCTTCTGGCTTTCCTGACCAGATTTGAAGTGGATCCGATCAACTGACTGGTCTTGAGCCATCATAGCGTAAAACATAAAGTTTCCTGTCACCACCAGGTGGCGCTGTGACTTAGAATGAATATTGACACGTAGACGTGTTCGGGGCGGGACTCTCATCAGACATGTCAAGTTTGGTGCTGATTGGATCACGTACAGTCAAGTTATTAACAATTTCCTGTTTGATGGCGAGTCATGGCGAGACACTGAACTTTGCCAGCTCGCCACACCCAAACCGTTAAAGATTATATCAAACCTTTGATAACTTTTCATCGTTGAGGCCTTCTCTACCAGCTGACCAAGTTTGAAGTCAATCGCTTGAACCCCCTCGGACTAGTTCGTTCATTTACGTCCCCTGTAAATCGCCAAAAATGCGTGAAAAATCCAATATGGCTGACTTCCTGTTGGGTTTAGGTCATCGCTCCAAGAGACTTTTTTGTTTGTCCTGAAGAGATACACGAACCCACCGAATTTGGTACATGTACATAAAACGCAGTTCCGGGGCTGAGTTTAGGTGGCGCTACAGAGCCATTTTGCCACGGCCATTTGCGAAACCTTTAAAATACGTAATTTTTCGCCATGTCTGAATTTTGTGCAAATTTTGGTGAGTTTTCGTGCATGTTCAGGCCCCCAAATTAGCGATTCATTGTTTATAAGAACAAGAAGAATAATAATAATTAAAGCTGCAAGCAGCGTTGGAGGGCCCTCGCACGTCCGCGCTCGTCAGGGCGTGCGGCGGCTCCGTCCCGCCGCCGGACTCCGACCCTTCCACGCGGCTCAGAACGTGCATGTAGTTTGGACAGCGCGTGAAGGACTTGCACGTCACTTCCCGCGTCCCCCATGTTGCGCTAGAAAACGGCTGCTAATGACGTCCTGTATTCCAGTATATTAAGTGTTGACTTCACTGTGAAGGTCTTGAGGCTTTTCAGACAAAACATGAAAAGTGTGAAACACACTGGAGAATCTACAGTGAACTTAGAAGAACTTTCGGTGCCATGGCGGGACACTGAACTTTGACAACTCGCCACGGGTAAATCGTAAAAGATTATATAAAGCTTTTGATAACTTTTCATCTTGAATAGTGTTTTCACCAGCTGACTGAGTTTGAAGTCGATCGCTTTGACCCCCTCGGACTAGTTCGCTCATTTACGACCCCTATAAATGGCTGAAATTTTGACACTTAATTCAAAATGGCCGACTTCCTGTTGGGTTTAGGTCAACGCTCCAAGAGGCTTTTTTGTAGGTCCTATCGTCCAGCATAAGTATACCGAATTTGGTACATGTAGGTAAAACGTACACCGGGGGCTAGTTTGTCAAAGTTTTGTAGGGGGCGCCGTAGAGCCATTTTGGCCCATCCAAATCTGTTAACCCAATAAGATTATTCATTGTAGGCCTCCTGACGTGTATGCCAAATTTCGTGAGTGTGCACGCATGTGTTAGCTCGGAAATTAAAGTCGTTTTTCATGGCGAACGAGGGGTCGCCACGGCGACAGCGTTTGGCGAAACCTCAAGCCCTTCATACCTTTGCATCAACCACATCTTGAGAATGTTTGGCTCAAATTTGAGGTGTCTGTGGATAACCTGCTGAGAGAGAGACGTCCGAGAAAGAAGACATGTACCTCCTCCCGCCAGTAGGTGGCGCTATGACCATGGTTCAAAATGGCCATGTACATGTCTTCAGAGCAGGACAGTCATCAAACTGTATGAATTTGGTGAAGATAGGACCTTGTACAGTGGAGTTACAGCAGTTTTAATTTTGATGGCGAAAAAAAATTTTCAATCGACAGTGTCTGCGTCGCCACGGCAACAGCTTTTGACACAGAGTCACGGCGTTCGCTCCAGACCAACATCAACATCTTGAGGCTTTCCTGACCAAATTTGAAGTGGATCCGATCAACTGGCTGGTCTTGAGCCATCATAGCGTAAAATATAAAGTTTCCTGTCACCACTAGGTGGCGCTGTGACTTAGAATGAATATTGACATGTAGACTTGTTCGGGGCGGGAGTCTCATCAGAAATCTGAAGTTTGGTGCATATTTGATCACGTACAGTCAAGTTATTAACAACTTCCTGTTTGACGGCAAGGCTCAGAATTTTGAGAGCTCGCCACGCCCAAACCGTTAAAGATTATACAAAACCTTTGATAACTTTTCATCCTTGATATTGTTTCTACCAGCTGACTGAGTTTTATTTCGATCGCTTCAACCCCCTCGGACTAGTTCGTTCATTTACGACCCCTACTTTTCGCCATAAAATCCAAAATGGCCGACTTCCTGTTGGTTTTAAGGCATACCTCCAAGAGACTTTTCTGTGCGTCTTGAAACCATACATATACCCTACAACTTTCGTACATGTACATTATACGCAGTTCCGGGGCTGAGTTTTGGTGGCGCTATAGAGCCATTTTTTCACGCCCGTTTACGAAACCCATGAAATACGAAAATTTTTGATGTGCTTGAATTTTGTGCAAATTTTCCTGACTTTTCGTGCATGTTCAGGCCCCCAAATTAGCCTTTGTTAATACACAAGAAAAATAATAATAATAATAATAATTCCTTCAGTTTCAACTATGTTTTCGGCCCCCTGGTCACCTGGTTTTTTCCATTTGACATATTTTTCCGAGGCCTACCTGCTCGAGGACTGTGAGGTCCGTACACCTCTTGGTTCTTGGGTACTGGC
Source organism: Pempheris klunzingeri (assembly GCF_042242105.1). NCBI lineage: Eukaryota > Metazoa > Chordata > Actinopteri > Acropomatiformes > Pempheridae > Pempheris > Pempheris klunzingeri. The sequence goes on along the minus strand of NC_092012.1, from coordinate 24,223,815 downwards.
CCGTTTTCCTCCCTTGCACGTTTTCCCCCACGCAGTTTCAATAGGGTCCTCGCACCGCTTGGTGCTCGGGCCCTAATTAAAGCTGCAAGCAGCGTTGAAGGGCCCTCGCACCTCCGCGCGCGTCGGGGCATGCGGCGGCTCCGTCCCGTTGCCGGACTCCGACCCTTCCATGCGCTTTCAGAACGTTCATGTAGTTTGGACAGCGCGTGAAGGACTTACACGTCACTTCCTGCGCCCCCTATGTGGCGCTAGAGAACAGTCACTAATCACGTCCTGTATTCCAGTATATGAAGTGTTGACTACATTGTGAAAATTTCGTGCAAATCAAATGATCGTTGCCATAGACGTGTTACTTCCTGTTGCCACCAGGTGGCGCAATGACTGTGGTCACTAATTGGCATCTAGATGTCTTCAGGCCGGGACTCTTATCAAGCGTGACAAGTTTGAAAGAGATTGGATAATGTACACTGAAGTTACAGCAATTTCCTGTTCCATGGCGAACAGCGTTACCATGGTGACAGCGTCTGACGAAAGGTCACGAACTTCATAAATTTGCATCATCCATGTAGTGGGAATGTTTGGATCAAATTTGAGGTGTCTGTGATCAACCTGCTGAGAGAGAAACGTCCGAGAATAAAACATGCACTTCCTCTTGCCACTAGGTGGCGCTATGACTTGGAATGAATATTGACATGTAAACGTGTTCAGGGTGGGACTCTCATCAGACATGTCAAGTTTGGTGCTGATTGGATCACGTACAGTCAAGTTATTAACAATTTCCTGTTTGATGGCGAGTCATGGCGAGACACTGAACTTTGCCAGCTCGCCACGCCCAAACCGTTAAAGTAATAACAAGACTTTTAATAACTTTTCATCGTTGATGCCTTCTCTACCAGCTGACCAAGTTTGAAGTCGATCGCTTGAACCCCCTCGGACTAGTTCGTTCATTTACGTCCCCTGTAAATCGCCAAAAATGCGTGAAAAATCCAATATGGCTGACTTCCTGTTGGGTTTAGGTCATCGCTCCAAGAGACTTTTTTGTTCGTCCTGAAGAGATACACGAACCCACCGAATTTCGTACATGTACATAAAACGCAGTTCCGGGGCTGAGTTTAGGTGGCGCTACAGAGCCATTTTGCCACGGCCATTTGCGAAACCTTTAAAATACGTAATTTTTCGCCATGTCTGAATTTTGTGCAAATTTTGGTGAGTTTTCGTGCATGTTCAGGCCCCCAAATTAGCGATTCATTGTTTATAAAAAGGAGGAGAAGAATAATAATAATAATAATAATAATAATAATTCCTTCAGTTTCAACTATGTTTCTGGCCCCCTGGTCGCCTGGTTTTTTTCATTTGACGTATTTTTTCGAGGCCTACCTGCTCGGGGACTGTGAGGTCCGTACACCTCTTGGTTCTTGGGTACTTGCACGTTTTCCTCCCTTGCTCGTTTTCCCCCACACAGTTACAATAGGGTCCTCGCACCGCTTGGTGCTCGGGCCCTAATAATAATAATTAAAGCTGCAAGCAGCGTTGGAGGGCCCTCGCACGTCCGCGCTCGTCAGGGCGTGCGGCGGCTCCGTCCCGCCGCCGGACTCCGACCCTTCCACGCGGCTCAGAACGTGCATGTAGTTTGGACAGCGCGTGAAGGACTTGCACGTCACTTCCCGCGTCCCCCATGTTGCGCTAGAAAACGGCTGCTAATGACGTCCTGTATTCCAGTATATTAAGTGTTGACTTCACTGTGAAGGTCTTGAGGCTTTTCAGACAAAACATGAAAAGTGTGAAACACACTGGAGAATCTACAGTGAACTTAGAAGAACTTTTGGTGCCATGGCGGGACACTGAACTTTGACAACTCGCCACGGGTAAATCGTAAAAGATTATTTTGCCACGCCCATTTGTGAGACCCATTAAATACGAAATTTTTCGCCAGGCCTGATGCGTGTGCAAATTTTCCTGACTTTTCGTGCATGTTCAGGCCCTCAAATTTGCGTTTGTTTCGGCCCGAGAATAATAATAATAATAATAATAATAATAATCCACACAGTTTCAACTATGTTTCGAGCCCCCTGGTTGGCTGGTTTTTTGCCATGTCGCGTATTTTTTCGAGGCCTACCTGCTCGGGGACTGTGAGGTCCGTACACCTCTTGGTTCTTGGGTACTGGCCCGTTTTCCTCCCTTGCACGTTTTTCCCCCACGCAGTTTCAATAGGGTCCTCGCACCGCTTGGTGCTCGGGCCCTAATAATAATAATAATAATAATAATAATAATAATAATCCACACAGTTTCAACTATGTTTCGAGCCCCCTGGTTGGCTGGTTTTTTGCCATGTCGCGTATTTTTTCGAGGCCTACCTGCTCGGGGACTGTGAGGTCCGTACACCTCTTGGTTCTTGGGTACTTGCACGTTTCCTCCCTTTTCCCCCACGCAGTTACAATAGGGTCCTCGCACCGCTTGGTGCTCGGGCCCTAATAATAATAATTAAAGCTGCAAGCAGCGTTGGAGGGCCCTCGCACGTCCGCGCTCGTCAGGGCGTGCGGCGGCTCCGTCCCGCCGCCGGACTCCGACCCTTCCACGCGGCTCAGAACGTGCATGTAGTTTGGACAGCGCGTGAAGGACTTGCACGTCACTTCCCGCGTCCCCCATGTTGCGCTAGAAAACGGCTGCTAATGACGTCCTGTATTCCAGTATATTAAGTGTTGACTTCACTGTGAAGGTCTTGAGGCTTTTCAGACAAAACATGAAAAGTGTGAAACACACTGGAGAATCTACAGTGAACTTAGAAGAACTTTTGGTGCCATGGCGGGACACTGAACTTTGACAACTCGCCACGGGTAAATCGTAAAAGATTATATAAAGCTTTTGATAACTTTTCATCTTGAATAGTGTTTTCACCAGCTGACCGAGTTTGAAGTCGATCGCTTTGACCCCCTCGGACTAGTTCGCTCATTTACGACCCCTATAAATGGCTGAAATTTTGACACTTAATTCAAAATGGCCGACTTCCTGTTGGGTTTAGGTCAACGCTCCAAGAGGCTTTTTTGTAGGTCCTATCGTCCCGCATAAGTATACCGAATTTGGTACATGTAGGTAAAACGTACACCGGGGGCTAGTTTGTCAAAGTTTTGTAGGGGGCGCCGTAGAGCCATTTTGGCCCATCCAAATCTGTTAACCCAATAAGATTATTCATTGTAGGCCTCCTGACGTGTATGCCAAATTTCGTGAGTGTGCACGCATGTGTAAGCTCGGAAATTAAAGTCGTTTTTCATGGCGAACGAGGCGTCGCCACGGCGACAGCGTTTGGCGAAACCTCAAGCCCTTCATACCTTTGCATCAACCACATCTTGAGAATGTTTGGCTCAAATTTGAGGTGTCTGTGGATAACCTGCTGAGAGAGAGACGTCCGAGAAAGAAGACATGTACCTCCTCCCGCCAGTAGGTGGCGCTATGACCATGGTTCAAAATGGCCATGTACATGTCTTCAGAGCCGGACAGTCATCAAACTGTATGAATTTGGTGAAGATAGGACCTTGTACAGTGGAGTTACAGCACTTTTAATTTTGATGGCGAAAAAAAATTTTCAATCGACAGTGTCTGCATCACCACGGCAACAGCTTTTGACACAGAGTCACGGCGTTCGCTCCAGACCAACATCAACATCTTGAGGCTTTCCTGACCAAATTTGAAGTGGATCCGATCAACTGGCTGGTCTTGAGGCATCATAGCGCAAAACATAAAGTTTCCTGTCAGCACCAGGTGGCGCTATGACTTAAAATGAATATTGACATGTAGATGTGTTCGGGGCGGGACTCTCATCAGACATGTGAAGTTTGGTGCATATTGGATCACGTACAGTCAAGTTATTAACAACTTCCTGTTTGACGGCGAGGCACAAACTTTTGACAGCTCGCCACGTCCAAACCGTTAAAGATTATACCAAACCTTTAATAACTTTTCATCCTTGATATTATTTCTAACAGCTGACCAAGTTTGAAGTCGATCGCTTCAACCCCCTCAAACTAGTTCGTTCATTTACGAACCCTACTTTTTAACATAAAATCCAAAATGGCCGACTTCCTGTTGGGTTTAGGTCATTGGTCCAAATTACTTTTTTGTGCGTCTTGAAGTGATACATGAACCCACCAAATTGCGTACACGTACATAAATTGCAGTTCCCGGGGTAGGGGTTTTAGTGTTAGGGGGCGCAATAGAGCCATTTTGCCACGCCCATTTGTGAGACCCATTAAATACGAAATTTTTCGCCAGGCCTGATGCGTGTGCAAATTTTCCTGACTTTTCGTGCATGTTCAGGCCCTCAAATTTGCGTTTGTTTCGGCCCGAGAAGAATAATAATAATTAAAGCTGCAAGCAGCGTTGAAGGGCCCTCGCACCTCCGCGCGCGTCGGGGCATGCGGCGGCTCCGTCCCGTTGCCGGACTCCGACCCTTCCATGCGCTTTCAGAACGTTCATGTAGTTTGGACAGCGCGTGAAGGACTTACACGTCACTTCCTGCGCCCCCTATGTGGCGCTAGAGAACAGTCACTAATCACGTCCTGTATTCCAGTATATGAAGTGTTGACTACATTGTGAAAATTTCGTGCAAATCAAATGATCGTTGCCATAGACGTGTTACTTCCTGTTGCCACCAGGTGGCGCAATGACTGTGGTCACTAATTGGCATCTAGATGTCTTCAGGCCGGGACTCTTATCAAGCGTGACAAGTTTGAAAGAGATTGGATAATGTACACTGAAGTTACAGCAATTTCCTGTTCCATGGCGAACAGCGTTACCATGGTGACAGCGTCTGACGAAAGGTCACGAACTTCATAAATTTGCATCATCCATGTAGTGGGAATGTTTGGATCAAATTTGAGGTGTCTGTGATCAACCTGCTGAGAGAGAAACGTCCGAGAATAAAACATGCACTTCCTCTTGCCACTAGGTGGCGCTATGACTTGGAATGAATATTGACATGTAAACGTGTTCAGGGTGGGACTCTCATCAGACATGTCAAGTTTGGTGCTGATTGGATCACGTACAGTCAAGTTATTAACAATTTCCTGTTTGATGGCGAGTCATGGCGAGACACTGAACTTTGCCAGCTCGCCACGCCCAAACCGTTAAAGTAATAACAAGACTTTTAATAACTTTTCATCGTTGATGCCTTCTCTACCAGCTGACCAAGTTTGAAGTCGATCGCTTGAACCCCCTCGGACTAGTTCGTTCATTTACGTCCCCTGTAAATCGCCAAAAATGCGTGAAAAATCCAATATGGCTGACTTCCTGTTGGGTTTAGGTCATCGCTCCAAGAGACTTTTTTGTTCGTCCTGAAGAGATACACGAACCCACCGAATTTCGTACATGTACATAAAACGCAGTTCCGGGGCTGAGTTTAGGTGGCGCTACAGAGCCATTTTGCCACGGCCATTTGCGAAACCTTTAAAATACGTAATTTTTCGCCATGTCTGAATTTTGTGCAAATTTTGGTGAGTTTTCGTGCATGTTCAGGCCCCCAAATTAGCGATTCATTGTTTATAAAAAGGAGGAGAAGAATAATAATAATAATAATAATAATAATAATTCCTTCAGTTTCAACTATGTTTCTGGCCCCCTGGTCGCCTGGTTTTTTTCATTTGACGTATTTTTTCGAGGCCTACCTGCTCGGGGACTGTGAGGTCCGTACACCTCTTGGTTCTTGGGTACTTGCACGTTTTCCTCCCTTGCTCGTTTTCCCCCACACAGTTACAATAGGGTCCTCGCACCGCTTGGTGCTCGGGCCCTAATAATAATAATTAAAGCTGCAAGCAGCGTTGGAGGGCCCTCGCACGTCCGCGCTCGTCAGGGCGTGCGGCGGCTCCGTCCCGCCGCCGGACTCCGACCCTTCCACGCGGCTCAGAACGTGCATGTAGTTTGGACAGCGCGTGAAGGACTTGCACGTCACTTCCCGCGTCCCCCATGTTGCGCTAGAAAACGGCTGCTAATGACGTCCTGTATTCCAGTATATTAAGTGTTGACTTCACTGTGAAGGTCTTGAGGCTTTTCAGACAAAACATGAAAAGTGTGAAACACACTGGAGAATCTACAGTGAACTTAGAAGAACTTTTGGTGCCATGGCGGGACACTGAACTTTGACAACTCGCCACGGGTAAATCGTAAAAGATTATATAAAGCTTTTGATAACTTTTCATCTTGAATAGTGTTTTCACCAGCTGACCGAGTTTGAAGTCGATCGCTTTGACCCCCTCGGACTAGTTCGCTCATTTACGACCCCTATAAATGGCTGAAATTTTGACACTTAATTCAAAATGGCCGACTTCCTGTTGGGTTTAGGTCAACGCTCCAAGAGGCTTTTTTGTAGGTCCTATCGTCCCGCATAAGTATACCGAATTTGGTACATGTAGGTAAAACGTACACCGGGGGCTAGTTTGTCAAAGTTTTGTAGGGGGCGCCGTAGAGCCATTTTGGCCCATCCAAATCTGTTAACCCAATAAGATTATTCATTGTAGGCCTCCTGACGTGTATGCCAAATTTCGTGAGTGTGCACGCATGTGTAAGCTCGGAAATTAAAGTCGTTTTTCATGGCGAACGAGGCGTCGCCACGGCGACAGCGTTTGGCGAAACCTCAAGCCCTTCATACCTTTGCATCAACCACATCTTGAGAATGTTTGGCTCAAATTTGAGGTGTCTGTGGATAACCTGCTGAGAGAGAGACGTCCGAGAAAGAAGACATGTACCTCCTCCCGCCAGTAGGTGGCGCTATGACCATGGTTCAAAATGGCCATGTACATGTCTTCAGAGCCGGACAGTCATCAAACTGTATGAATTTGGTGAAGATAGGACCTTGTACAGTGGAGTTACAGCACTTTTAATTTTGATGGCGAAAAAAAATTTTCAATCGACAGTGTCTGCATCACCACGGCAACAGCTTTTGACACAGAGTCACGGCGTTCGCTCCAGACCAACATCAACATCTTGAGGCTTTCCTGACCAAATTTGAAGTGGATCCGATCAACTGGCTGGTCTTGAGGCATCATAGCGCAAAACATAAAGTTTCCTGTCAGCACCAGGTGGCGCTATGACTTAAAATGAATATTGACATGTAGATGTGTTCGGGGCGGGACTCTCATCAGACATGTGAAGTTTGGTGCATATTGGATCACGTACAGTCAAGTTATTAACAACTTCCTGTTTGACGGCGAGGCACAAACTTTTGACAGCTCGCCACGTCCAAACCGTTAAAGATTATACCAAACCTTTAATAACTTTTCATCCTTGATATTATTTCTAACAGCTGACCAAGTTTGAAGTCGATCGCTTCAACCCCCTCAAACTAGTTCGTTCATTTACGAACCCTACTTTTTAACATAAAATCCAAAATGGCCGACTTCCTGTTGGGTTTAGGTCATTGGTCCAAATTACTTTTTTGTGCGTCTTGAAGTGATACATGAACCCACCAAATTGCGTACACGTACATAAATTGCAGTTCCCGGGGTAGGGGTTTTAGTGTTAGGGGGCGCAATAGAGCCATTTTGCCACGCCCATTTGTGAGACCCATTAAATACGAAATTTTTCGCCAGGCCTGATGCGTGTGCAAATTTTCCTGACTTTTCGTGCATGTTCAGGCCCTCAAATTTGCGTTTGTTTCGGCCCGAGAAGAATAATAATAATTAAAGCTGCAAGCAGCGTTGGAGGGCCCTCGCACGTCCGCGCTCGTCAGGGCGTGCGGCGGCTCCGTCCCGCCGCCGGACTCCGACCCTTCCACGCGGCTCAGAACGTGCATGTAGTTTGGACAGCGCGTGAAGGACTTGCACGTCACTTCCCGCGTCCCCCATGTTGCGCTAGAAAACGGCTGCTAATGACGTCCTGTATTCCAGTATATTAAGTGTTGACTTCACTGTGAAGGTCTTGAGGCTTTTCAGACAAAACATGAAAAGTGTGAAACACACTGGAGAATCTACAGTGAACTTAGAAGAACTTTCGGTGCCATGGCGGGACACTGAACTTTGACAACTCGCCACGGGTAAATCGTAAAAGATTATATAAAGCTTTTGATAACTTTTCATCTTGAATAGTGTTTTCACCAGCTGACCGAGTTTGAAGTCGATCGCTTTGACCCCCTCGGACTAGTTCGCTCATTTACGACCCCTATAAATGGCTGAAATTTTGACACTTAATTCAAAATGGCCGACTTCCTGTTGGGTTTAGGTCAATGCTCCAAGAGGCTTTTTTGTAGGTCCTACCGTCCTGCATAAGTATACCGAATTTGGTACATGTAGGTAAAACGTACACCGGGGGCTAGTTTGTCAAAGTTTTGTAGGGGGCGCCGTAGAGCCATTTTGGCCCATCCAAATCTGTTAACCCAATAAGATTATTCATTGTAGGCCTCCTGACGTGTATGCCAAATTTCGTGAGTGTGCACGCATGTGTAAGCTCGGAAATTAAAGTCGTTTTTCATGGCGAACGAGGCGTCGCCACGGCGACAGCGTTTGGCGAAACCTCAAGCCCTTCATACCTTTGCATCAACCACATCTTGAGAATGTTTGGCTCAAATTTGAGGTGTCTGTGGATAACCTGCTGAGAGAGAGACGTCCGAGAAAGAAGACATGTACCTCCTCCCGCCAGTAGGTGGCGCTATGACCATGGTTCAAAATGGCCATGTACATGTCTTCAGAGCCGGACAGTCATCAAACTGTATGAATTTGGTGAAGATAGGACCTTGTACAGTGGAGTTACAGCACTTTTAATTTTGATGGCGAAAAAAAATTTTCAATCGACAGTGTCTGCATCACCACGGCAACAGCTTTTGACACAGAGTCACGGCGTTCGCTCCAGACCAACATCAACATCTTGAGGCTTTCCTGACCAAATTTGAAGTGGATCCGATCAACTGGCTGGTCTTGAGGCATCATAGCGCAAAACATAAAGTTTCCTGTCAGCACCAGGTGGCGCTATGACTTAAAATGAATATTGACATGTAGATGTGTTCGGGGCGGGACTCTCATCAGACATGTGAAGTTTGGTGCATATTGGATCACGTACAGTCAAGTTATTAACAACTTCCTGTTTGACGGCGAGGCACAAACTTTTGACAGCTCGCCACGTCCAAACCGTTAAAGATTATACCAAACCTTTAATAACTTTTCATCCTTGATATTATTTCTAACAGCTGACCAAGTTTGAAGTCGATCGCTTCAACCCCCTCAAACTAGTTCGTTCATTTACGAACCCTACTTTTTAACATAAAATCCAAAATGGCCGACTTCCTGTTGGGTTTAGGTCATTGGTCCAAATTACTTTTTTGTGCGTCTTGAAGTGATACATGAACCCACCAAATTGCGTACACGTACATAAATTGCAGTTCCCGGGGTAGGGGTTTTAGTGTTAGGGGGCGCAATAGAGCCATTTTGCCACGCCCATTTGTGAGACCCATTAAATACGAAATTTTTCGCCAGGCCTGATGCGTGTGCAAATTTTCCTGACTTTTCGTGCATGTTCAGGCCCTCAAATTTGCGTTTGTTTCGGCCCGAGAAGAATAATAATAATTAAAGCTGCAAGCAGCGTTGGAGGGCCCTCGCACGTCCGCGCTCGTCAGGGCGTGCGGCGGCTCCGTCCCGCCGCCGGACTCCGACCCTTCCACGCGGCTCAGAACGTGCATGTAGTTTGGACAGCGCGTGAAGGACTTGCACGTCACTTCCCGCGTCCCCCATGTTGCGCTAGAAAACGGCTGCTAATGACGTCCTGTATTCCAGTATATTAAGTGTTGACTTCACTGTGAAGGTCTTGAGGCTTTTCAGACAAAACATGAAAAGTGTGAAACACACTGGAGAATCTACAGTGAACTTAGAAGAACTTTCGGTGCCATGGCGGGACACTGAACTTTGACAACTCGCCACGGGTAAATCGTAAAAGATTATATAAAGCTTTTGATAACTTTTCATCTTGAATAGTGTTTTCACCAGCTGACCGAGTTTGAAGTCGATCGCTTTGACCCCCTCGGACTAGTTCGCTCATTTACGACCCCTATAAATGGCTGAAATTTTGACACTTAATTCAAAATGGCCGACTTCCTGTTGGGTTTAGGTCAACGCTCCAAGAGGCTTTTTTGTAGGTCCTATCGTCCCGCATAAGTATACCGAATTTGGTACATGTAGGTAAAACGTACACCGGGGGCTAGTTTGTCAAAGTTTTGTAGGGGGCGCCGTAGAGCCATTTTGGCCCATCCAAATCTGTTAACCCAATAAGATTATTCATTGTAGGCCTCCTGACGTGTATGCCAAATTTCGTGAGTGTGCACGCATGTGTAAGCTCGGAAATTAAAGTCGTTTTTCATGGCGAACGAGGCGTCGCCACGGCGACAGCGTTTGGCGAAACCTCAAGCCCTTCATACCTTTGCATCAACCACATCTTGAGAATGTTTGGCTCAAATTTGAGGTGTCTGTGGATAACCTGCTGAGAGAGAGACGTCCGAGAAAGAAGACATGTACCTCCTCCCGCCAGTAGGTGGCGCTATGACCATGGTTCAAAATGGCCATGTACATGTCTTCAGAGCCGGACAGTCATCAAACTGTATGAATTTGGTGAAGATAGGACCTTGTACAGTGGAGTTACAGCACTTTTAATTTTGATGGCGAAAAAAAATTTTCAATCGACAGTGTCTGCATCACCACGGCAACAGCTTTTGACACAGAGTCACGGCGTTCGCTCCAGACCAACATCAACATCTTGAGGCTTTCCTGACCAAATTTGAAGTGGATCCGATCAACTGGCTGGTCTGGAGGCATCATAGCGCAAAACATAAAGTTTCCTGTCAGCACCAGGTGGCGCTATGACTTAAAATGAATATTGACATGTAGATGTGTTCGGGGCGGGACTCTCATCAGACATGTGAAGTTTGGTGCATATTGGATCACGTACAGTCAAGTTATTAACAACTTCCTGTTTGACGGCGAGGCACAAACTTTTGACAGCTCGCCACGTCCAAACCGTTAAAGATTATACCAAACCTTTAATAACTTTTCATCCTTGATATTATTTCTACCAGCTGACCAAGTTTGAAGTCGATCGCTTCAACCCCCTCAAACTAGTTCGTTCATTTACGAACCCTACTTTTTAACATAAAATCCAAAATGGCCGACTTCCTGTTGGGTTTAGGTCATTGGTCCAAATTACTTTTTTGTGCGTCTTGAAGTGATACATGAACCCACCAAATTCCGTACACGTACATAAATTGCAGTTCCCGGGGTAGGGGTTTTAGTGTTAGGGGGCGCAATAGAGCCATTTTGCCACGCCCATTTGTGAGACCCATTAAATACGAAATTTTTCGCCAGGCCTGATGCGTGTGCAAATTTTCCTGACTTTTCGTGCATGTTCAGGCCCTCAAATTTGCGTTTGTTTCGGCCCGAGAATAATAATAATAATAATAATAATAATAATCCACACAGTTTCAACTATGTTTCGAGCCCCCTGGTTGGCTGGTTTTTTGCCATGTCGCGTATTTTTTCGAGGCCTACCTGCTCGGGGACTGTGAGGTCCGTACACCTCTTGGTTCTTGGGTACTGGCCCGTTTTCCTCCCTTGCACGTTTTTCCCCCACGCAGTTTCAATAGGGTCCTCGCACCGCTTGGTGCTCGGGCCCTAATAATAATAATAATAATAATAATAATAATAATAATCCACACAGTTTCAACTATGTTTCGAGCCCCCTGGTTGGCTGGTTTTTTGCCATGTCGCGTATTTTTTCGAGGCCTACCTGCTCGGGGACTGTGAGGTCCGTACACCTCTTGGTTCTTGGGTACTTGCACGTTTCCTCCCTTTTCCCCCACGCAGTTACAATAGGGTCCTCGCACCGCTTGGTGCTCGGGCCCTAATAATAATAATTAAAGCTGCAAGCAGCGTTGGAGGGCCCTCGCACGTCCGCGCTCGTCAGGGCGTGCGGCGGCTCCGTCCCGCCGCCGGACTCCGACCCTTCCACGCGGCTCAGAACGTGCATGTAGTTTGGACAGCGCGTGAAGGACTTGCACGTCACTTCCCGCGTCCCCCATGTTGCGCTAGAAAACGGCTGCTAATGACGTCCTGTATTCCAGTATATTAAGTGTTGACTTCACTGTGAAGGTCTTGAGGCTTTTCAGACAAAACATGAAAAGTGTGAAACACACTGGAGAATCTACAGTGAACTTAGAAGAACTTTTGGTGCCATGGCGGGACACTGAACTTTGACAACTCGCCACGGGTAAATCGTAAAAGATTATATAAAGCTTTTGATAACTTTTCATCTTGAATAGTGTTTTCACCAGCTGACCGAGTTTGAAGTCGATCGCTTTGACCCCCTCGGACTAGTTCGCTCATTTACGACCCCTATAAATGGCTGAAATTTTGACACTTAATTCAAAATGGCCGACTTCCTGTTGGGTTTAGGTCAACGCTCCAAGAGGCTTTTTTGTAGGTCCTATCGTCCCGCATAAGTATACCGAATTTGGTACATGTAGGTAAAACGTACACCGGGGGCTAGTTTGTCAAAGTTTTGTAGGGGGCGCCGTAGAGCCATTTTGGCCCATCCAAATCTGTTAACCCAATAAGATTATTCATTGTAGGCCTCCTGACGTGTATGCCAAATTTCGTGAGTGTGCACGCATGTGTAAGCTCGGAAATTAAAGTCGTTTTTCATGGCGAACGAGGCGTCGCCACGGCGACAGCGTTTGGCGAAACCTCAAGCCCTTCATACCTTTGCATCAACCACATCTTGAGAATGTTTGGCTCAAATTTGAGGTGTCTGTGGATAACCTGCTGAGAGAGAGACGTCCGAGAAAGAAGACATGTACCTCCTCCCGCCAGTAGGTGGCGCTATGACCATGGTTCAAAATGGCCATGTACATGTCTTCAGAGCCGGACAGTCATCAAACTGTATGAATTTGGTGAAGATAGGACCTTGTACAGTGGAGTTACAGCACTTTTAATTTTGATGGCGAAAAAAAATTTTCAATCGACAGTGTCTGCATCACCACGGCAACAGCTTTTGACACAGAGTCACGGCGTTCGCTCCAGACCAACATCAACATCTTGAGGCTTTCCTGACCAAATTTGAAGTGGATCCGATCAACTGGCTGGTCTTGAGGCATCATAGCGCAAAACATAAAGTTTCCTGTCAGCACCAGGTGGCGCTATGACTTAAAATGAATATTGACATGTAGATGTGTTCGGGGCGGGACTCTCATCAGACATGTGAAGTTTGGTGCATATTGGATCACGTACAGTCAAGTTATTAACAACTTCCTGTTTGACGGCGAGGCACAAACTTTTGACAGCTCGCCACGTCCAAACCGTTAAAGATTATACCAAACCTTTAATAACTTTTCATCCTTGATATTATTTCTAACAGCTGACCAAGTTTGAAGTCGATCGCTTCAACCCCCTCAAACTAGTTCGTTCATTTACGAACCCTACTTTTTAACATAAAATCCAAAATGGCCGACTTCCTGTTGGGTTTAGGTCATTGGTCCAAATTACTTTTTTGTGCGTCTTGAAGTGATACATGAACCCACCAAATTGCGTACACGTACATAAATTGCAGTTCCCGGGGTAGGGGTTTTAGTGTTAGGGGGCGCAATAGAGCCATTTTGCCACGCCCATTTGTGAGACCCATTAAATACGAAATTTTTCGCCAGGCCTGATGCGTGTGCAAATTTTCCTGACTTTTCGTGCATGTTCAGGCCCTCAAATTTGCGTTTGTTTCGGCCCGAGAAGAATAATAATAATTAAAGCTGCAAGCAGCGTTGAAGGGCCCTCGCACCTCCGCGCGCGTCGGGGCATGCGGCGGCTCCGTCCCGTTGCCGGACTCCGACCCTTCCATGCGCTTTCAGAACGTTCATGTAGTTTGGACAGCGCGTGAAGGACTTACACGTCACTTCCTGCGCCCCCTATGTGGCGCTAGAGAACAGTCACTAATCACGTCCTGTATTCCAGTATATGAAGTGTTGACTACATTGTGAAAATTTCGTGCAAATCAAATGATCGTTGCCATAGACGTGTTAATTCCTGTTGCCACCAGGTGGCGCAATGACTGTGGTCACTAATTGGCATCTAGATGTCTTCAGGCCGGGACTCTTATCAAGCGTGACAAGTTTGAAAGAGATTGGATAATGTACACTGAAGTTACAGCAATTTCCTGTTCCATGGCGAACAGCGTTACCATGGTGACAGCGTCTGACGAAAGGTCACGAACTTCATAAATTTGCATCATCCATGTAGTGGGAATGTTTGGATCAAATTTGAGGTGTCTGTGATCAACCTGCTGAGAGAGAAACGTCCGAGAATAAAACATGCACTTCCTCTTGCCACTAGGTGGCGCTATGACTTGGAATGAATATTGACATGTAAACGTGTTCAGGGTGGGACTCTCATCAGACATGTCAAGTTTGGTGCTGATTGGATCACGTACAGTCAAGTTATTAACAATTTCCTGTTTGATGGCGAGTCATGGCGAGACACTGAACTTTGCCAGCTCGCCACGCCCAAACCGTTAAAGTAATAACAAGACTTTTAATAACTTTTCATCGTTGATGCCTTCTCTACCAGCTGACCAAGTTTGAAGTCGATCGCTTGAACCCCCTCGGACTAGTTCGTTCATTTACGTCCCCTGTAAATCGCCAAAAATGCGTGAAAAATCCAATATGGCTGACTTCCTGTTGGGTTTAGGTCATCGCTCCAAGAGACTTTTTTGTTCGTCCTGAAGAGATACACGAACCCACCGAATTTCGTACATGTACATAAAACGCAGTTCCGGGGCTGAGTTTAGGTGGCGCTACAGAGCCATTTTGCCACGGCCATTTGCGAAACCTTTAAAATACGTAATTTTTCGCCATGTCTGAATTTTGTGCAAATTTTGGTGAGTTTTCGTGCATGTTCAGGCCCCCAAATTAGCGATTCATTGTTTATAAAAAGGAGGAGAATAATAATAATAATAATAATAATAATAATAATTCCTTCAGTTTCAACTATGTTTCTGGCCCCCTGGTCGCCTGGTTTTTTTCATTTGACGTATTTTTTCGAGGCCTACCTGCTCGGGGACTGTGAGGTCCGTACACCTCTTGGTTCTTGGGTACTTGCACGTTTTCCTCCCTTGCTCGTTTTCCCCCACACAGTTACAATAGGGTCCTCGCACCGCTTGGTGCTCGGGCCCTAATAATAATAATAATAATAATTCCTTCAGTTTCAACTATGTTTTTGGCCCCCTGGTCGCCTGGTTTTTTTCATTTGACGTATTTTTTCGAGGCCTACCTGCTCGGGGCCTGTGAGGTCCGTACACCTCTTGGTTCTTGGGTACTTGCACGTTTTCCTCCCTTGCTCGTTTTCCCCCACACAGTTACAATAGGGTCCTCGCACCGCTTGGTGCTCGGGCCCTAATAATAATAATTCCTTCAATTTCAACTATGTTTTCGGCCCCCTGGTCTCCTGGTTTTTTTCATTTGACGTATTTTTCCCAGGCCTACCTGCTCAGGGACTATGAGGTCCGTACACCTCTTGGGTCTTGGGTTCTGGCCCGTTTTCCTCCCTTGCTCGTTTTCCCCCACGCAGTTTCAATAGGGTCCTCGCACCGCTTGGTGCTCGGGCCCTAATTAAAGCTGCAAGCAGCGTTGGAGGGCCCTCGCACCTCCGCGCGCGTCGGGCATGCGGCGGCTCCGTCCCGCTGCCGGACTATGACCCTTCCACACGAGCCAGAACGTTCATGTAGTTTGGACAGCGCGTGAAGGACTTGCACGTCACTTCCCGCGTCCCCTATGTTGCGCTAGAAAACGCCCGCTAATGACGTCCTATATTCCTGTATATGAAGTGTTGACTACACTGTGAAGGTCTTGAGGTTTCTCAGACAAAACATGAGAAGTGTGAAACACACTGGAGAATCTACAGTGAACTTGGAAGAACTTTCGGTGCCATGGCGGGACACTGAACTTTGACAACTCGCCACGGGCAAAACGTAAAAGATTATATAAAGCTTTTGATAACTTTTCATCTTGAATAGTGTTTCTACCAGCTGACCAAGTTTGAAGTCGATCGCTTCAACCCCCTCGGACTAGTTCGCTCATTTACGACCCCTATAAATGGCTGAAATTTTGACACTTAATTCAAAATGGCCGACTTCCTGTTGGGTTTAGGTCAACGCTCCAAGAGGCTTTTTTGTAGGTCCTATCGTCCCGCATAAGTATACCGAATTTGGTAGATGTAGGTGAAACGTAGCCCGGGGGCTAGTTCGTCAAAATTTTGTAGGGGGCGCCGTAGAGCCATTTTGGCCCACCCAAACCTGTTAACCAAATAAGATTATTCATTTTAGGCCTCCTGACGTTTATGCCAAATTTGGTGAGACTGCACGTATGCGTAAGTGTGGAAATTAAATTCGTGTTTCATGGCGAACAGGGCGTCGCCACGACAACAGCGTTTGGCAAAAACTCAAGGGCCTCATAAGTTTGCATCAACCACATCTTGAGAATGTTTGGCTCAAATTTGAGGTGCCTGTGGTTAACCTGCTGAGAGAGAGACGTCCGAGAAAGAAGACATGTACGGCCTCCCGCCAGTAGGTGGCGCTATGACTATGGTTCAAAATGGCCACGTACATGTCTTCAAAGGTGGACAGTCATCAAACTGTATGAATTTGGTGAAGATAGGACCTTGTACAGTGGAGTTACAGCACTTTTAATTCTGATGGCGAAAAAAAAATTTCAATCGACAGTGTCTGCATCGCCACGGCAACAGCTTTTGACACAGAGTCACGGCGTTTGCTCCAGACCAACATCAACATCTTGAGGCTTTCCTAACCAAATTTGAAGTGGATTCGATCAACTGGCTGGTCTTGAGGCATCATAGCGCAAAACATAAAGTTTCCTGTCAGCACCAGGTGGCGCTATGACTTAGAATGAATATTGACATGTAGATGTGTTCGGGACGAGACTCTCATCAGACATGTGAAGTTTGGTGCATATTGGATCACGTACAGTCAAGTTATTAACAACTTCCTGTTTGACAGCAAGGCACAAAATTTTGACAGCTCGCCACGTCCAAACCGTTAAAGATTATACCAAACCTTTAACAACTTTTCATCCTTGATATTGTTTCCACCAGCTGACCAAGTTAGAAGTCGATCGCTTCAACCACCTCGGACGAGTTCGTTCATTTACGACCCCTACTTTTCGCCATAAAATCCAAAATGGCCGACTTCCTGTTGGTTTTAAGGCATACCTCCAAGAGACTTTTCTGTGCGTCTTGAAACCATACATATACCCTGCAACTTTCGTACATGTACATTATACGCAGTTCCGGGGCTGAGTTTTGGTGGCGCTATAGAGCCATTTTTTAACGCCCGTTTCCGAAACCCATAAAATACGAAAATTTTCACCGTTCCTGAATTTTGTGCAAATTTTCCTGACTTTTCGTGCATGTTCAGGCCCCCAAATTGGCGTTTGTTTCGGTACAAGGAAAATAATAATAATAATAATAATAATAATAATAATAATAATAATAAAAATAATAATAATAATAATAATAATTCCTTCAGTTTCAACTATGTTTTCGGCCCCCTGGTCACCTGGTTTTTTCCATTTGACATATTTTTCCCAGGCCTACCTGCTCGAGAACTGTGAGGTCCGTACACCTCTTGGTTCTTGGGTACTGGCCCGTTTTCCTCCCTTGCACGTTTTCCCCCACGCAGTTTCAATAGGGTCCTCGCACCGCTTGGTGCTCGGGCCCTAATTAAAGCTGCAAGCAGCGTTGGAGGGCCCTCGCACGTCCGCGTGCGTCGGGGCGTGCGGCGGCTCCGTCCCGCCGCCGGACTGAGACCCTTACACGCGGCTCAGAACGTTCATGTAGTTTGGACAGCGCGTGAAGGACTTGCACGTCACTTCCCGTTCTATGTTGCGCTAGAAAATGGCCGCTAATGACGTTCTATATTCCAGTATATGTAGTGTTGACTACACTGTGAAGGTCTTGAGGCCTTTGTGACTAAACATGAGCAGTGTGAAACACACTGGATAACCTACAGTGAACTTGGAAGAACTTTCGGTGCCATGGCCAGACACTGAACTTTGACAGCTCGCCACGGGCAAACCGTAAAAGATTATATAAAACCCTTGATAACTTTTCATCCTTGATATTGTTTCTACCAGCTGACCGAGTTTGAAGTCGAACGCTTCAACCCCCTCGGACTAGTTCGCTCATTTACGACCCCTATAAATGGCTGAAATTTTGACACTAAATTCCAAATGGCCGACTTCCTGTTGGGTTTAGGTCAACGCTCCAAGAGGCTTTTTTGTAGGTCCTATCGTCCCGCATATGTATACCGAATTTGGTACATGTAGGTAAAACATAGACCGGGAGCTAGTTCGTCAAAGTTTTGTAGGGGGCGCCATAGAGCCATTTTGGCCCACTGAAACCTGTTAACCCAATAAGATTATTCATTTTAGGGCTCCTGACGTGTATGCCAAATTTGGTGAGTGTGCACGCATGCGTAAGCTTTGAAATTAAATTCGTTTTCCATGGCGAACAAGGCGTCGCCACGGTGACAGCATTTGGCGAAACCTTAAGCCCTTCATAAATTTGCATCGGCCACGTCTTGAGAATCTTTGGCCCAAATTTGAGGTGTCTGTGGTTAACCTGCTGAGAGAGAGACGTCCGAGAAAGAAGACATGTACCTCCTCCCGCCAGTAGGTGGCGCTATGACTATGGTTCAAAATGGCCACGTACATGTCTTCAGAGACAGACAGTCATCAAACTGTATGAATTTGGTGAAGATAGGACCTTGTACAGTGGAGTAACAGCACTTTTAATTCTGATGGCGAAAAAAAAAATTCAATCGACAGTGTCTGCGTCGCCACGGCAACAGCTTTTGACGGAGAGTCACGGCGTTCGCTCCAGACCAACATCAACATCTTGAGGCTTTCATGACCAAATTTGAAGTGGATCCGATCAACTGTCTGGTCTTGAGCCATCATAGCGCAAAACATAAAGTTTCCTGTCACCACCAGGTGGCGCTATGACTTAGAATGAATATTGACATGTAGACCTGTTCGGGGCGGGACTCTCATCAGACATGTGAAGTTTGGTGCATATTGGATCACGTACAGTCAAGTTATTAACAACTTCCTGTATGACAGCGCGGCACAAAGTTTTGACAGCTCGCCACGTCCAAACCGTTAAAGATTATACCAAACCTTTGATAACTTTTCATCCTTGATATTATTTCTAACAGCTGACCAAGTTTGAAGTCGATCGCTTTAACCCCCTCAAACTAGTTCGTTCATTTACGAACCCTACTTTTTAACATAAAATCCAAAATGGCCGACTTCCTGTTGGGTTTAGGTCATTGGTCCAAATTACTTTTTTGTGCGTCTTTAAGTGATACATGAACCCACCAAATTGCGTACACGTACATAAATTGCAGTTCCGGGGGTAGGGGTTTTAGTGTTAGGGGGCGCTATAGAGCCATTATGCCACGCCCATTTGTGAGACCCATTAAATACGAAATTTTTCGCCAGGCCTGATTCGTGTGCAAATTTTCCTGACTTTTCGTGCATGTTCAGGCCCTCAAATTTGCGTTTGTTTCGGCCCGAGAATAATAATAATAATAATTAAAGCTGCAAGCAGCGTTGGAGGGCCCTCGCACCTCCGCACGCGTCGGGCATGTGGCGGCTCCGTCCCGCCGCCGGACTCCGACCCTTCCACACGAGCCAGAACGTTCATGTAGTTTGGACAGCGCGTGAAGGACTTACACGTCACTATGTTGCGCTATGAAACGGCCGCTAATGACGTCCTGTATTCCTGTATACGAAGTGTTGACTACACTGTGAAGGTCTTGAGGCTTCTCTGACAAAACATGAGCAGTGTGAAACACACTGGAGAATCTACAGTGAACTTGGAAGAGCTTTCGGTTCCATGGCGAGACACAGAACTTTGACAGCTTGCCACGGGCAAAGCGTAAAAGATTATAGAAAGCTTTTGATAACTTTTCATCGTGAATACTGCTTCTACCAGCTGACCGAGTTTGAAGTCGATCGCTTCAACCCCCTCGGACTAGTTCGCTCATTTATGACCCCTATAAATGGCTGAAGTTTTGACACTTGATTCAAAATGGCCGACTTCCTGTTGGGTTTAGGTCAACGCTCCAAGAGGCTTTTTTGTAGGTCCTATCGTCCTGCATAAGTATACAGAATTTGGTAGATGTAGGTAAAACGTAGCCCGGGGGCTAGTTCGTCAAAATGTTGTAGGGGGCGCCGTAGAGCCATTTTGCCCCACCCAAACCTGTTAACCCAATACGATTATTCATTTTAGGCCTCCTGACATGTATGCTAAATTTGGTGAGTCTGCACGTATGCGTAAGCGTGGAAATTAAATTCGTATTTCATGGCGAACAGGGCGTCGCCACGGTGACAGCGTTTGGTGAAACCTCAAGCCCTTCATACCTTTGCATTGACCACATCTTGAGAATGTTTGGCTCAAATTTGAGGTGTCTGTGGTTAACCTGCTGAGAGAGAGACGTCCGAGAAAGAAGACATGTACGGCCTCCCGCCAGTAGGTGGCGCTATGACTATGGTTCAAAATGGCCACGTACATGTCTTCAAAGGTGGACAGTCATCAAACTGTATGAATTTGGTGAAGATAGGACCTTGTACAGTGGAGTTACAGCACTTTTAATTCTGATGGCGAAAAAAAAATGTCAATCGACAGTGTCTGCATCGCCACGGCAACAGCTTTTGACAGAGAGTCACGGCGTTCGCTCCAGACCAACATCAACATCTTGAGGCTTTCCTAACCAAATTTGAAGTGGATCCGATCAACTGTCTGGTCTTGAGCCATCGTAGCGCAAAACATAAAGTTTCCTGTCAGCACCAGGTGGCGCTATGACTTAAAATGAATATTGACATGTAGATGTGTTCGGGGCGGGACTCTCATCAGACATGTGAAATCTGGTGCATATTGGATCACGTACAGTCAAGTTATTAACAACTTCCTGTTTGACGGCGAGGCACAAACTTTTGACAGCTCGCCACGTCCAAACCGTTAAAGATTATACCAAACCTTTAACAACTTTTCATCCTTGATATTATTTCTACCAGCTGACCAAGTTTGAAGTCGATCGCTTCAACCCCCTCAAACTAGTTCGTTCATTTACGAACCCTACTTTTTAACATAAAATCCAAAATGGCCGACTTCCTGTTGGGTTTAGGTCATTGGTCCAAATTACTTTTTTGTGCGTCTTTAAGTGATACATGAACCCACCAAATTGCGTACACGTACATAAATTGCAGTTCCAGGGGTAGGGGTTTTAGTGTTAGGGGGCGCTATAGAGCCATTTTGCCACGCCCATTTGTGAGACCCATTAAATACGAAATTTTTCGCCAGGCCTGATTCGTGTGCAAATTTTCCTGACTTTTCGTGCATGTTCAGGCCCTCAAATTTGCGTTTGTTTTGACACCAGAAGAATAATAATAATAATTAAAGCTGCAAGCAGCGTTGGAGGGCCCTCGCACGTCCGCGCTCGTCAGGGCGTGCGGCGGCTCCGTCCCGCCGCCGGACTCCGACCCTTCCACGCGGCTCAGAACGTGCATGTAGTTTGGACAGCGCGTGAAGGACTTGCACGTCACTTCCCGCGTCCCCCATGTTGCGCTAGAAAACGGCTGCTAATGACGTCCTGTATTCCAGTATATTAAGTGTTGACTTCACTGTGAAGGTCTTGAGGCTTTTCAGACAAAACATGAAAAGTGTGAAACACACTGGAGAATCTACAGTGAACTTAGAAGAACTTTTGGTGCCATGGCGGGACACTGAACTTTGACAACTCGCCACGGGTAAATCGTAAAAGATTATATAAAGCTTTTGATAACTTTTCATCTTGAATAGTGTTTTCACCAGCTGACTGAGTTTGAAGTCGATCGCTTTGACCCCCTCGGACTAGTTCGCTCATTTACGACCCCTATAAATGGCTGAAATTTTGACACTTAATTCAAAATGGCCGACTTCCTGTTGGGTTTAGGTCAACGCTCCAAGAGGCTTTTTTGTAGGTCCTATCGTCCAGCATAAGTATACCGAATTTGGTACATGTAGGTAAAACGTACACCGGGGGCTAGTTTGTCAAAGTTTTGTAGGGGGCGCCGTAGAGCCATTTTGGCCCATCCAAATCTGTTAACCCAATAAGATTATTCATTGTAGGCCTCCTGACGTGTATGCCAAATTTCGTGAGTGTGCACGCATGTGTTAGCTCGGAAATTAAAGTCGTTTTTCATGGCGAACGAGGGGTCGCCACGGCGACAGCGTTTGGCGAAACCTCAAGCCCTTCATACCTTTGCATCAACCACATCTTGAGAATGTTTGGCTCAAATTTGAGGTGTCTGTGGATAACCTGCTGAGAGAGAGACGTCCGAGAAAGAAGACATGTACCTCCTCCCGCCAGTAGGTGGCGCTATGACCATGGTTCAAAATGGCCATGTACATGTCTTCAGAGCAGGACAGTCATCAAACTGTATGAATTTGGTGAAGATAGGACCTTGTACAGTGGAGTTACAGCAGTTTTAATTTTGATGGCGAAAAAAAATTTTCAATCGACAGTGTCTGCGTCGCCACGGCAACAGCTTTTGACACAGAGTCACGGCGTTCGCTCCAGACCAACATCAACATCTTGAGGCTTTCCTGACCAAATTTGAAGTGGATCCGATCAACTGGCTGGTCTTGAGCCATCATAGCGTAAAATATAAAGTTTCCTGTCACCACTAGGTGGCGCTGTGACTTAGAATGAATATTGACATGTAGACTTGTTCGGGGCGGGAGTCTCATCAGAAATCTGAAGTTTGGTGCATATTTGATCACGTACAGTCAAGTTATTAACAACTTCCTGTTTGACGGCAAGGCTCAGAATTTTGAGAGCTCGCCACGCCCAAACCGTTAAAGATTATACAAAACCTTTGATAACTTTTCATCCTTGATATTGTTTCTACCAGCTGACTGAGTTTTATTTCGATCGCTTCAACCCCCTCGGACTAGTTCGTTCATTTACGACCCCTACTTTTCGCCATAAAATCCAAAATGGCCGACTTCCTGTTGGTTTTAAGGCATACCTCCAAGAGACTTTTCTGTGCGTCTTGAAACCATACATATACCCTACAACTTTCGTACATGTACATTATACGCAGTTCCGGGGCTGAGTTTTGGTGGCGCTATAGAGCCATTTTTTCACGCCCGTTTACGAAACCCATGAAATACGAAAATTTTTGATGTGCTTGAATTTTGTGCAAATTTTCCTGACTTTTCGTGCATGTTCAGGCCCCCAAATTAGCCTTTGTTAATACACAAGAAAAATAATAATAATAATAATAATTCCTTCAGTTTCAACTATGTTTTCGGCCCCCTGGTCACCTGGTTTTTTCCATTTGACATATTTTTCCGAGGCCTACCTGCTCGAGGACTGTGAGGTCCGTACACCTCTTGGTTCTTGGGTACTGGCCCGTTTTCCTCCCTTGCACGTTTTCCCCCACGCAGTTTCAATAGGGTCCTCGCACCGCTTGGTGCTCGGGCCCTAATAATAATTAAAGCTGCAAGCAGCGTTGGAGGGCCCTCGCACGTCCGCGCTCGTCAGGGCGTGCGGCGGCTCCGTCCCGCCGCCGCTGGACTCCGACCCTTCCACGCGGCTCAGAACGTGCATGTAGTTTGAACAGCGCGTGAAGGACTTGCACGTCACTTCCCGCGTCTCCCATGTTGCGCTAGAAAACGGCCGCTAATGACGTCCTGTATTCCAGTATATTAAGTGTTGACTTCACTGTGAAGGTCTTGAGGCTTTTCAGACAAAACATGAAAAGTGTGAAACACACTGGAGAATCTACAGTGAACTTAGAAGAACTTTCGGTGCCATGGCGGGACACTGAACTTTGACAACTCGCCACGGGTAAATCGTAAAAGATTATATAAAGCTTTTGATAACTTTTCATCTTGAATAGTGTTTCCACCAGCTGACCGAGTTTGAAGTCGATCGCTTTGACCCCCTCGGACTAGTTCGCTCATTTACGACCCCTATAAATGGCTGAAATTTTGACACTTAATTCAAAATGGCCGACTTCCTGTTGGGTTTAGGTCAACGCTCCAAGAGGCTTTTTTGTAGGTCCTATCGTCCCGCATAAGTATAGCGAATTTGGTAGATGTAGGTAATACGTACACCGGGGGCTAGTCCGTCAAAGTTTTGTAGGGGGCGCCGTAGAGCCATTTTGGCCCATCCAAACCTGTTAACCCAATAAGATTATTCATTGTAGGCCTCCTGACGTGTATGCCAAATTTGGTGAGTGTGCACGCATGTGTAAGCTCGGAAATCAAATTCGTGTTTCATGGCGAACAGGGCGTCGCCACGGTGACAGCGTTTGGCGAAACCTCAAGCCCTTCATACCTTTGCATCGACCACATCTTGAGAATGTTTGGCTCAAATTTGAGGTGCCTGTGGTTAACCTGCTGAGAGAGAGACGTCCGAGAAAGAAGACATGTACAGCCTCCCGCCAGTAGGTGGCGCTATGACTATGGTTCAAAATGGCCACGTACATGTCTTCAGAGGTGGACAGTCATCAAACTGTATGAATTTGGTGAAGATAGGACCTTGTACAGTGGAGTTACAGCACTTTTAATTCTGATGGCGAAAAAAAAAATTCAATCGACAGTGTCTGCATCGCCACGGCAACAGCTTTTGACGGAGAGTCACGGCGTTCGCTCCAGACCAACATCAATATCTTGAGGCTTTCCTGACCAAATTTGAAGTGGATCCGATCAACTGGCTGGTCTTGAGGCATCATAGCGCAAAACATAAAGTTTCCTGTCAGCACCAGGTGGCGCTATGACTTAAAATGAATATTGACATGTAGATGTGTTCGGGGCGGGACTCTCATCAGACATGTGAAGTTTGGTGCATATTGGATCACGTACAGTCAAGTTATTAACAACTTCCTGTTTGACGGCGAGGCACAAACTTTTGACAGCTCGCCACGTCCAAACCGTTAAAGATTATACCAAACCTTTAATAACTTTTCATCCTTGATATTATTTCTAACAGCTGACCAAGTTTGAAGTCGATCGCTTCAACCCCCTCAAACTAGTTCGTTCATTTACGAACCCTACTTTTTAACATAAAATCCAAAATGGCCGACTTCCTGTTGGGTTTAGGTCATTGGTCCAAATTACTTTTTTGTGCGTCTTTAAGTGCTACATGAACCCACCAAATTGCGTACACGTACATAAATTGCAGTTCCGGGGGTAGGGGTTTTAGTGTTAGGGGGCGCTATAGAGCCATTATGCCACGCCCATTTGTGAGACCCATTAAATACGAAATTTTTCGCCAGGCCTGATGCGTGTGCAAATTTTCGTGACTTTTCGTGCATGTTCAGGCCCCCAAAAATGCATGTTTTGTGGTAAAAAAATAAAAAGAATAATAATAATAATAATTCCTTCAATTTCAACTATGTTTTCGGCCCCCTGGTCTCCTGGTTTTTTTCATTTGACGTATTTTTCCCAGGCCTACCTGCTCAGGGACTATGAGGTCCGTACACCTCTTGGGTCTTGGGTTCTGGCCCGTTTTCCTCCCTTGCTCGTTTTCCCCCACGCAGTTTCAATAGGGTCCTCGCACCGCTTGGTGCTCGGGCCCTAATAATAATAATAATAATAATAATAATAATAATCCACACAGTTTCAACTATGTTTTTGGCCCCCTGGTCGCCTGGTTTTTTTCATTTGACGTATTTTTTCGAGGCCTACCTGCTCGGGGCCTGTGAGGTCCGTACACCTCTTGGTTCTTGGGTACTTGCACGTTTTCCTCCCTTGCTCGTTTTCCCCCACGCAGTTACAATAGGGTCCTCGCACCGCTTGGTGCTCGGGCCCTAATTAAAGCTGCAAGCAGCGTTGGAGGGCCCTCGCACCTCCGTCCCATCGCCGGACTCCGACCCTTCCACGCGACTCAGAACGTTCATGTAGTTTGGACAGCGCGTGAAGGACTTGCACGTCACTTCCCGCGTCCCCTATGTTGCGCCAGAAAACGCCCGCTAATGACGTCCTATATTCCAGTATATGAAGTGTTGACTACACTGTGAAGGTCTTGAGGCTTCTCAGACAAAACATGAGAAGTGTGAAACACACTGGATAATCTACAGTGAACTTGGAAGAACTTTCGGTGCCATGGCGGGACACTGAACTTTGACAATTCGCCACGGGCAAACCGTAAAAGATTATATAAAGCTTTTGATAACTTTTCATCTTGAATAGTGTTTCTACCAGCTGACCGAGTTTGAAGTCGATCGCTTCAACCCCCTCGGACTAGTTCGCTCATTTACGACCCCTATAAATGGCTGAAATTTTGACACTTAATTAAAAATGGCCGACTTCCTGTTGGGTTTAGGTCAACGCTCCAAGAGGCTTTTTTGTAGGTCCTATCGTCCTGCATAAGTATACCGAATTTGGTAGATGTAGGTAAAACGTAGCCCGGGGGCTAGGTCGTCAAAATGTTGTAGGGGGCGCCGTAGAGCCATTTTCCCCCACCCAAACCTGTTAACCCAATACGATTATTCATTTTAGGCCTCCTGACGTGTATGCTAAATTTGGTGAGTCTGCACGTATGCGTAAGCGTGGA
Source organism: Pempheris klunzingeri (assembly GCF_042242105.1). Classification (NCBI taxonomy): domain Eukaryota; kingdom Metazoa; phylum Chordata; class Actinopteri; order Acropomatiformes; family Pempheridae; genus Pempheris; species Pempheris klunzingeri. The sequence continues at coordinate 24,197,190 of NC_092012.1, read as the reverse complement.
AATTAAATTCGTATTTCATGGCGAACAGGGCGTCGCCACGGTGACAGCGTTTGGCGAAACCTCAAGCCCTTCATACCTTTGCATCGACCACGTCTTGAGAATGTTTGGCTCAAATTTGAGGTGCCTGTGGTTAACCTGCTGAGAGAGAGACGTCCGAGAAAGAAGACATGTACAGCCTCCCGCCAGTAGGTGGCGCTATGACTATGGTTCAAAATGGCCACGTACATGTCTTCAAAGGTGGACAGTCATCAAACTGTATGAATTTGGTGAAGATAGGACCTTGTACAGTGGAGTTACAGCACTTTTAATTCTGATGGCGAAAAAAAAATTTCAATCGACAGTGTCTGCATCGCCACGGCAACAGCTTTTGACACAGAGTCACGGCGTTCGCTCCAGACCAACATCAACATCTTGAGGCTTTCCTAGCCAAATTTGAAGTGGATCCGATCAACTGGCTGGTCTTGAGGCATCATAGCGCAAAACATAAAGTTTCGTGTCAGCACCAGGTGGCGCTGTGACTTAAAATAAATATTGACATGTAGATGTGTTCGGGGCGGGACTCTCATCAGACATGTGAAATTTGGTGCATATTGGATCACGTACAGTCAAGTTATTAACAACTTCCTGTTTGACAGCGAGGCACAAACTTTTGACAGCTCGCCACGTCCAAACCGTTAAAGATTATACCAAACCTTTAATAACTTTTCATCCTTGATATTGTTTCTACCAGCTGACCAAGTTTGAAGTCGATTGCTTCAACCCCCTCGGACGAGTTCGTTCATTTACGACCCCTACTTTTTGCCATAAAATCCAAAATGGCCGACTTCCTGTTGGTTTTAAGGCATACCTCCAAGAGACTTTTCTGTGCGTCTTGAAGCGATACATATACCCTACAACTTTCGTACATGTAGATAATACGCAGTTCCGGGGCTGAGTTTTGGTGGCGCTATAGAGCCATCTTTTCACGCCCGTTTACGAAACCCATAAAATACGAAAATTTTCACCGTTCCTGAATTTTGTGCAAATTTTCCTGACTTTTCGTGCATGTTCAGGCCCTCAAATTTGCGTTTGTTTCGGTACAAGGAAAATAATAATAATAATAATAATAATAATAATTAAAGCTGCAAGCAGCGTTGAAGGGCCCTCGCACCTCCGCGCGCGTCGGGGCGTGCGGCGGCCCCGTCTTGTGTTGGACTCCGACCCTTCCATGCGCTTTTAGAACGTTCATGTAGTTTGGACAGCGCGTGAAGGACTTACACGTCACTTCCTGCGTCCTCTATGTGGCGCTAGAGAACAGTCACTAATCACATCCTGTATTCCAGTATATGAAGTGTTGACTACACTGTGAAAATTTCATGCAAATCAAATGATCATTGCCATAGACGTGTTAGTTCCTGTTGCCACCAGGTGGCGCAATGACTGTGGTCACTAATTGGCATCTAGATGTCTTCAGGCCGGGACTCTTATTAAGCGTAACAAGTTTGAAAGAGATTGGATAATGTACACTGAAGTTACAGCAATTTCCTGTTCCATGGCGAACAGCGTTGCCATGGTGACAGCGTCTGACAAAACGTCAAGAGCTTCATAACTTTGCATCATCCATGTAGTGGGAATGTTTGGATCAAATTTGAGGTGTCTGTGATCAACCTGCTGAGAGAGAAACGTCTGAGAATAAAACATGCACTTCCTCTTGCCACTAGGTGGCGCTATGACTTTGAATGAATATTGACAAGTAGACGTCTTCAGGGCGGGACTCTCATCAGACATGTCAAGATTGGTGCTGATTGGATCACGTACAGTCAAGTTATTAACAATTTCCTGTTTGATGGCGAGTCATGGCGACACACTGAACTTTACCAGCTCGCCACGCCCAAACCGTTAAAGATTATATCAAACCTTTGATAACTTTTCATCCTTGATATTGTTTGTACCAGCTGACCAAGTTTGAAGTCGATCGCTTGAACCCCCTCGGAGTAGTTCGTTCATTTACGTCCCCTGTAAATCGCCAAAAATGTGTGAAAAATCCAATATGGCCGACGTCTTGTTGGGTTTAGGTCAATGCTCCAAGAGGCTTTTTTGTAGGTCCTATGGTCCCGCATATGTATACCGAATTTGGTACATGTAGGTAAAACGTAGACCGGGGGCTAGTTCGTCAAAGTTTTGTAGGGGGCGCCATAGAGCCATTTTGGCCCACCGAAACCCGTGAACTAAATAAGATTACTCATTTTAGGCCTCCTGACGTGCATGCCAAATTTGGTGAGTGTGCACGCATGCATAAGCTTCGAAATGATGTTCGATTTTCATGGCGAACAAGGCGTCGCCACGGTGACAGCGTTTGGCGAAACCTCAAGCCCTTCATAACTTTGCATCAACCACGTCTTGAGAATGTTTGGCTAAAATTTGAAGTGTCTGTGGTTAACCTGCTGAGAGAGAGACGTCCGAGAAAGAAGACATGTACCTCCTCTAGCCAGTAGGTGGCGCTATGACTATGGTTCAAAATGGCCACGTACATGTCTTCAGAGCCGGACAGTCATCAAACTGTATGAATTTGGTGAAGATAGGACCTTGTACAGTGGAGTTACAGCACTTTCAATTTTGATGGCGTAAAAAAAATTTCAATCGACAGTGTCTGCGTCGCCACGGCAACAGCTTTTGACAGAGACTCACGGCGTTCGCTCCAGACCAACACCAATATCTTCTGGCTTTCCTGACCAAATTTGAAGTGGATCCGATCAACTGGCTGGTCTTGAGCCATCATAGCGTAAAACATAAAGTTTCCTGTCACCACCAGGTGGCGCTGTGACTTAGAATGAATATTGACACGTAGACGTGTTCGGGGCGGGACTCTCATCAGACATGTCAAGTTTGGTGCTGATTGGATCACGTACAGTCAAGTTATTAACAATTTCCTGTTTGATGGCGAGTCATGGCGAGACACTGAACTTTGCCAGCTCGCCACGGCCAAACCGTTAAAGTAATAACAAGACTTTTAATAACTTTTCATCATTGAGGCCTTCTCTACCAGCTGACCAAGTTTGAAGTCGATCGCTTGAACCCCCTCGGACGAGTTCGTTCATTTATGTCCCCTGTAAATCGCCAAAAATGCGTGAAAAATCCAATATGGCCGACTTCCTGTTGGTTTTAGGTCATTGGTCCAAATTAGTTTTTTCTGCGTCTTGAAGAGATACACGAACCCACCGAATTGCATACACGTGAAAAAATCGCACTTCTGGGGCAGTGGGTTGAGGGCGCTATAGAGCCATTTTGCCACGCCCATTTGCGAAACCTTTAAAATACGTAATTTTTCACCACGACTGATGCGTGTGCAAATTTTGGTGAGTTTTCGTGCATGTTCAGGCCCCCAAATTAGCAATTCATTGTGGATAAGAATAATAATAATAATAATAATAATAATAATAATAATAATTCCTTCAGTTTCAACTATGTTTTCGGCCCCCTGGTCGGCTGTTTTTTTTCATTTGACGTATTTTTTTGAGGCCTACCTGCTCGGGGCCTGTGAGGTCCGTACACCTCTTGGTTCTTGGGTACTTGCACGTTTTCCTCCCTTGCTCGTTTTCCCCCACACAGTTACAATAGGGTCCTCGCACCGCTTGGTGCTCGGGCCCTAATAATAATAATAATAATAATAATAATTCCTTCAGTTTCAACTATGTTTTCGGCCCCCTGGTCACCTGGTTTTTTCCATTTGACATATTTTTCCCAGGCCTACCTGCTCGAGGACTGTGAGGTCCGTACACCTCTTGGTTCTTGGGTACTGGCCCGTTTTCCTCCCTTGCACGTTTTCCCCCACGCAGTTTCAATAGGGTCCTCGCACCGCTTGGTGCTCGGGCCCTAATTAAAGCTGCAAGCAGCGTTGGAGGGCCCTCGCACCTCCGCGCGCGTCGGGCATGTGGCGGCTCCGTCCCGCCGCCGGACTCCGACCCTTCCACACGAGCCAGAACGTTCATGTAGTTTGGACAGCGCGTGAAGGACTTACACGTCACTATGTTGCGCTATGAAACGGCCGCTAATGACGTCCTGTATTCCTGTATACGAAGTGTTGACTACACTGTGAAGGTCTTGAGGCTTCTCTGACAAAACATGAGCAGTGTGAAACACACTGGAGAATCTACAGTGAACTTGGAAGAGCTTTTGGTTCCATGGCGAGACACAGAACTTTGACAGCTTGCCACGGGCAAAGCGTAAAAGATTATAGAAAGCTTTTGATAACTTTTCATCGTGAATACTGCTTCTACCAGCTGACCGAGTTTGAAGTCGATCGCTTCAACCCCCTCGGACTAGTTCGCTCATTTATGACCCCTATAAATGGCTGAAGTTTTGACACTTGATTCAAAATGGCCAACTTCCTGTTGGGTTTAGGTCAACGCTCCAAGAGGCTTTTTTGTAGGTCCTATCGTCCTGCATAAGTATACCGAATTTGGTAGATGTAGGTAAAACGTAGCCCGGGGGCTAGTTCGTCAAAATGTTGTAGGGGGCGCCGTAGAGCCATTTTGCCCCACCCAAACCTGTTAACCCAATACGATTATTCATTTTAGGCCTCCTGACATGTATGCTAAATTTGGTGAGTCTGCACGTATGCGTAAGCGTGGAAATTAAATTCGTATTTCATGGCGAACAGGGCGTCGCCACGGTGACAGCGTTTGGTGAAACCTCAAGCCCTTCATACCTTTGCATTGACCACATCTTGAGAATGTTTGGCTCAAATTTGAGGTGTCTGTGGTTAACCTGCTGAGAGAGAGACGTCCGAGAAAGAAGACATGTACGGCCTCCCGCCAGTAGGTGGCGCTATGACTATGGTTCAAAATGGCCACGTACATGTCTTCAAAGGTGGACAGTCATCAAACTGTATGAATTTGGTGAAGATAGGACCTTGTACAGTGGAGTTACAGCACTTTTAATTCTGATGGCGAAAAAAAAATGTCAATCGACAGTGTCTGCATCGCCACGGCAACAGCTTTTGACAGAGAGTCACGGCGTTCGCTCCAGACCAACATCAACATCTTGAGGCTTTCCTAACCAAATTTGAAGTGGATCCGATCAACTGTCTGGTCTTGAGCCATCGTAGCGCAAAACATAAAGTTTCCTGTCAGCACCAGGTGGCGCTATGACTTAAAATGAATATTGACATGTAGATGTGTTCGGGGCGGGACTCTCATCAGACATGTGAAATCTGGTGCATATTGGATCACGTACAGTCAAGTTATTAACAACTTCCTGTTTGACGGCGAGGCACAAACTTTTGACAGCTCGCCACGTCCAAACCGTTAAAGATTATACCAAACCTTTAACAACTTTTCATCCTTGATATTATTTCTACCAGCTGACCAAGTTTGAAGTCGATCGCTTCAACCCCCTCAAACTAGTTAGTTCATTTACGAACCCTACTTTTTAACATAAAATCCAAAATGGCCGACTTCCTGTTGGGTTTAGGTCATTGGTCCAAATTACTTTTTTGTGCGTCTTTAAGTGATACATGAACCCACCAAATTGCGTACACGTACATAAATTGCAGTTCCAGGGGTAGGGGTTTTAGTGTTAGGGGGCGCTATAGAGCCATTTTGCCACGCCCATTTGTGAGACCCATTAAATACGAAATTTTTCGCCAGGCCTGATTCGTGTGCAAATTTTCCTGACTTTTCGTGCATGTTCAGGCCCTCAAATTTGCGTTTGTTTTGACACCAGAATAATAATAATAATAATAATAATAATAATAATAATAATCCACACAGTTTCAACTATGTTTTTGGCCCCCTGGTCGCCTGGTTTTTTTCATTTGACGTATTTTTTCGAGGCCTACCTGCTCGGGGCCTGTGAGGTCCGTACACCTCTTGGTTCTTGGGTACTTGCACGTTTTCCTCCCTTGCTCGTTTTCCCCCACGCAGTTACAATAGGGTCCTCGCACCGCTTGGTGCTCGGGCCCTAATTAAAGCTGCAAGCAGCGTTGGAGGGCCCTCGCACCTCCGCGCGCGTCGGGGCGTGCGGCGGCTCCGTCTCGTTGCTGGACTCCGACCCTTCAATGCGCTTTCAGAACGTTCATGTAGTTTGGACAGCGTGCAAAGGACTTACACGTCACTTCCCGCGCCCCCTATGTTGCGCTAGAAAACGGCCGCTAATGACGTCCTGTATTCCAGTATATGAAGTGTTGACTACACTGTGAAGGTCTTGAGGCTTTTGTGACTAAACAGGAGAAGTGTGAAACACACTGGGTAACCTACAGTGAACTTGGAAGAACTTTCGGTGCCATGGTGAGACACAGAACTTTGACAGCTCGCCACGCCCAAACCGTTAAAGATAATATAAAGCTTTTGATGAACTTTTCATCTTTAATATTTGTCCTGCCAGCTGACCAAGTTTGAAGTCAATCGCTTCAATCACCTCGGAGTAGTTCGCTCATTTACGACCCCTATAAACCGCTGAAATTTTGATAGTTAATTCATGTTACTTTCTGTTGCCACAAGGTGGCGCTGTGACTTAGAATGAATATTGATATGTAGACGTGTTCAGGGCAAGACTCTCATCAGACATGTGAAGTTTAGTGCATATTGGATCACGTACAGTCAAGTTATTAACAACTTCCTGTTTGACGGTGAGGCACCGAATTTTGAGAGCTCGCCACGCCCAAACCGTTAAAGATTACAGAAAGCCTTCGATAACTTTTCATCCTTGAGATTGTTTCTACCAGCTGACCAAGTTTGAAGTCGATGGCTTCAACCCCCTCAGACTAGTTCATTCATTTACGACCCCTATTTATCGCAGCAATTTTGACACTTAATTCAAAATGGCCGACTTCCTGTTGGGTTTAGGTCAATGCTCCAAGAGGCTTTTCTGTAGGTCCTATCGTCCCGCATAAGTGTACCGAATTTGGTACATGTAGGTAAAACGTAGCCCGGGGGCTAGTTCGTCAAACTTTTGTAGGGGGCGCCGTAGAGCCATTTTGCCCCACCCAAACCTGTTAACCCAATAAGATTATTCATTTTAGGGCTCCTGACGTGTATGCCAAATTTGGTGAGTGTGCACGCATGCGTAAGCTTTGAAATTAAATTCGTTTTTCATGGCGAACAAGGCGTCGCCACGGTGACAGCGTTTGGCAAAACCTTAAGCCCTTCATAAATTTGCATCGGCCACGTCTTGAGAATCTTTGGCTCAAATTTGAGGTGTCTGTGGTTAACCTGCTGAGAGAGAGACGTCCGAGAAAGAAGACATGTACGGCCTCTCGCCAGTAGGTGGCGCTATGACTATGGTTCAAAATGGCCACGTACATGTCTTCAAAGGTGGACAGTCATCAAACTGTATGAATTTGATGAAGATAGGACCTTGTACAGTGGAGTTACAGCACTTTTAATTCTGATGGCGAAAAAAAAATGTCAATCGACAGTGTCTGCATCGCCACGGCAACAGCTTTTGACAGAGAGTCACGGCGTTCGCTCCAGACCAACATCAACATCTTGAGGCTTTCCTAACCAAATTTGAAGTGGATCCAATCAACTGTCTGGTCTTGAGCCATCGTAGCGCAAAACATAAAGTTTCCTGTCAGCACCAGGTGGCGCTATGACTTAAAATGAATATTGACATGTAGATGTGTTCGGGGCGGGACTCTCATCAGACATGTGAAATCTGGTGCATATTGGATCACGTACAGTCAAGTTATTAACAACTTCCTGTTTGACGGCGAGGCACAAACTTTTGACAGCTCGCCACGTCCAAACCGTTAAAGATTATACCAAACCTTTAACAACTTTTCATCCTTGATATTATTTCTACCAGCTGACCAAGTTTGAAGTCGATCGCTTCAACCCCCTCAAACTAGTTCGTTCATTTACGAACCCTACTTTTTAACATAAAATCCAAAATGGCCGACTTCCTGTTGGGTTTAGGTCATTGGTCCAAATTACTTTTTTGTGCGTCTTTAAGTGATACATGAACCCACCAAATTGCGTACACGTACATAAATTGCAGTTCCGGGGGTAGGGGTTTTAGTGTTAGGGGGCGCTATAGAGCCATTTTGCCACGCCCATTTGTGAGACCCATTAAATACGAAATTTTTCGCCAGGCCTGATTCGTGTGCAAATTTTCCTGACTTTTCGTGCATGTTCAGGCCCTCAAATTTGCGTTTGTTTTGACACCAGAAGAATAATAATAATAATTAAAGCTGCAAGCAGCGTTGGAGGGCCCTCGCACGTCCGCGCTCGTCAGGGCGTGCGGCGGCTCCGTCCCGCCGCCGGACTCCGACCCTTCCACGCGGCTCAGAACGTGCATGTAGTTTGGACAGCGCGTGAAGGACTTGCACGTCACTTCCCGCGTCTCCCATGTTGCGCTAGAAAACGTCCGCTAATGACGTCCTGTATTCCAGTATATTAAGTGTTGACTTCACTGTGAAGGTCTTGAGGCTTTTCAGACAAAACATGAAAAGTGTGAAACACACTATAGAATCTACAGTGAACTTAGAAGAACTTTCGGTGCCATGGCGGGACACTGAACTTTGACAACTCGCCACGGGTAAATCGTAAAAGATTATATAAAGCTTTTGATAACTTTTCATCTTGAATAGTGTTTCCACCAGCTGACCGAGTTTGAAGTCGATCGCTTTGACCCCCTCGGACTAGTTCGCTCATTTACGACCCCTATAAATGGCTGAAATTTTGACACTTAATTCAAAATGGCCGACTTCCTGTTGGGTTTAGGTCAACGCTCCAAGAGGCTTTTTTGTAGGTCCTATCGTCCCGCATAAGTATAGCGAATTTGGTAGATGTAGGTAATACGTACACCGGGGGCTAGTCCGTCAAAGTTTTGTAGGGGGCGCCGTAGAGCCATTTTGGCCCATCCAAACCTGTTAACCCAATAAGATTATTCATTGTAGGCCTCCTGACGTGTATGCCAAATTTGGTGAGTGTGCACGCATGTGTAATCTCGGAAATCAAATTCGTGTTTCATGGCGAACAGGGCGTCGCCACAGTGACAGCGTTTGGCGAAACCTCAAGACCTTCATACCTTTGCATCAACCACATCTTGAGAATGTTTGGCTCAAATTTGAGGTGCCTGTGGTTAACCTGCTGAGAGAGAGACGTCCGAGAAAGAAGACATGTACCTCCTCCAGCCAGTAAGTGGCGCTATGACTATGGTTCAAAATTGCCACGTACATGTCTTCAGAGCTGGACAGTCATCAAACTGTATGAATTTGGTGAAGATAGGAACTTGTACAGTGGAGTTACAGCACTTTTAATTCTGATGGCGAAAAAAAAATGTCACTCGACAGTGTCTGCGTCGCCACGGCAACAGCTTTTGACAGAGAGTCATGGCGTTCGCTCCAGACCAACATCAACATCTTGAGGCTTTCCTGACCAAATTTGAAGTGGATCCGATCAACTGGCTGGTCTTGAGCCATCGTAGCGTAAAACATAAAGTTTCCTGCCACCACTAGGTGGCGCTGTGATTTAGAATGAATATTGACATGTAGATGTGTTTGGGGCGGGACTCTCATCAGACATGTGAAGTTTGGTGCATATTGGATCACTTGCAGTCAAGTTATTAACAACTTCCTGTTTGACGGCGAGGCACAAAATTTTGAAAGCTCGCCACGTCCAAACCGTTAAAGATTATACAAAACCTTTAATAACTTTTCATCCTTGATTTTGTTTCTACCAGCTGACCAAGTTTGAAGTCGATTGCTTCAACCCCCTCGGACTAGTTCGTTCATTTACGACCCCTACTTTTCAACATAAAATCCAAAATGGCCGACTTCCTGTTGGTTTTAAGGCATACCTCCAAGAGACTTTTCTGTGCGTCTTGAAGCGATACATATACCCTACAACTTTCGTACATGTAGATAATACGCAGTTCCGGGGCTGAGTTTTGGTGGCGCTATAGAGCCATCTTTTCACGCCCGTTTACGAAACCCATAAAATACGAAAATTTTCACCGTTCCTGAATTTTGTGCAAATTTTCCTGACTTTTCGTGCATGTTCAGGCCCCCAAATTTGCGTTTGTTTCGGTACAAGGAAAATAATAATAATAATAATAATAATAATAATAATAATTCCTTCAATTTCAACTATGTTTTCGGCCCCCTGGTCTCCTGGTTTTTTTCATTTGACGTATTTTTCCGAGGCCTACCTGCTCGGGGACTGTGAGGTCCGTACACCTCTTGGTTCTTGGGTTCTGGCCCGTTTTCCTCCCTTGCTCGTTTTCCCCCACGCAGTTTCAATAGGGTCCTCGCACCGCTTGGTGCTCGGGCCCTAATAATTAAAGCTGCAAGCAGCGTTGAAGGGCCCTCGCACCTCCACGCGCGTCGGCGCGTGCGGCGGCCCCGTCCCGTTGTTGGACTCCGACCCTTCCATGCACTTTCAGAACGTTCATGTAGTTTGGACAGCGCGTGAAGGACTTACACGTCACTTCCTGCGTCCCCTATGTGGCGCTAGAGAACAGTCACTAATCACATCCTGTATTCCAGTATATGAAGTGTTGACTACACTGTGAAAATTTCATGCAAATCAAATGATCATTGCCATAGACGTGTTACTTCCTGTTGCCACCAGGTGGCGCAATGACTGTGGTCACTAATTGGCATCTAGATGTCTTCAGGCCGGGACTCTTATTAAGCGTGACAAGTTTGAAAGAGATTGGATAATGTACACTGAAGTTACAGCAATTTCCTGTTCCATGGCGAACAACGTTGCCATGGTGACAGCGTCTGAGAAAACGTCAAGAGCTTCATAACTTTGCATCATCCATGTAGTGTGAATGTTTGGATCAAATTTGAGGTGTCTGTGATCAACCTGCTGAGAGAGAAACGTCGGAGAATAAAACATGCACTTCCTCTTGCCACTAGGTGGCGCTATGACTTTGAATGAATATTAACATGTAGACGTCTTCAGGGCGGGACTCTCATCAGACATGTCAAGATTGGTGCTGATTGGATCACGTACAGTCAAGTTATTAACAATTTCCTGTTTGATGGCGAGTCATGGCGAGACACTGAACTTTACCAGCTCGCCACGCCCAAACCGTTAAAGATTATATCAAACCTTTGATAACTTTTCATCCTTGATATTGTTTGTACCAGCTGACCAAGTTTGAAGTCGATCGCTTGAACCCCCTCGGAGTAGTTCGTTCATTTACGTCCCCTGTAAATCGCCAAAAATGTGTGAAAAATCCAATATGACCGACGTCCTGTTGTGTTTTGGTCAATGCTCCAAGAGGCTTTTTTGTACATCCTATGGTCCCGCATATGTATACTGAATTTGGTACATGTAGGTAAAACGTAGACCGGGGGCTAGTTCGTCAAAGTTTTGTAGGGGGCGCCATAGAGCCATTTTGGCCCACCGAAACCCGTGAACTAAATAAGATTACTCATTTTAGCCCTCCTGACGTGCATGCCAAATTTGGTGAGTGTGCACGCATGCATAAGCTTCGAAATTACGTTCGATTTTCATGGCGAACAAGGCGTCGCCACGGTGACAGCGTTTGGCGAAACCTCAAGCCCTTCATAACTTTGCATCAACCACGTCTTAAGAATGTTTGGCTAAAATTTGAAGTGTCTGTGGCTAACCTGCTGAGAGAGAGACGTCCAAGAAAGAAGACATGTACCTCCTCTAGCCAGTAGGTGGCGCTATGACTATGGTTCAAAATGGCCACGTACATGTCTTCAGAGGCGGACAGTCATCAAACTGTATGAATTTGGTGAAGATAGGACCTTGTACAGTGGAGTTACAGCACTTTCAATTTTGATGGCGTAAAAAAAATTTCAATCGACAGTGTCTGCGTCGCCACGGCAACAGCTTTTGACGGAGACTCACAACGTTCGCTCCAGACCAACAACAACATCTTCTGGCTTTCCTGACCAGATTTGAAGTGGATCCGATCAACTGGCTGGTCTTGAGCCATCATAGCGTAAAACATAAAGTTTCCTGTCACCACCAGGTGGCGCTATGACTTTGAATGAATATTGACATGTAGACGTCTTCAGGGCGGGACTCTCATCAGACATGTCAAGTTTGGTGCTGATTGGATCACGTACAGTCAAGTTATTAACAATTTCCTGTTTGATGGCGAGTCATGGCGAGACACTGAACTTTGCCAGCTCGCCACGGCCAAACCGTTAAAGTAATAACAAGACTTTTAATAACTTTTCATCGTTGATGCCTTCTCTACCAGCTGACCAAGTTTGACGTCGATCGCTTGAACCCCCTCGGACTAGTTCGTTCATTTACGTCCCCTGTAAATCGCCAAAAATGCGTGAAAAATCCAATATGGCTGACTTCCTGTTGGGTTTAGGTCATCGCTCCAAGAGACTTTTTTGTTCGTCCTGAAGAGATACACGAACCCACCGAATTTCGTACATGTACATAAAACGCAGTTCCGGGGCTGAGTTTAGGTGGCGCTACAGAGCCATTTTGCCACGGCCATTTGCGAAACCTTTAAAATACGTAATTTTTCGCCATGTCTGAATTTTGTGCAAATTTTGGTGAGTTTTCGTGCATGTTCAGGCCCCCAAATTAGCGATTCATTGTTTATAAAAAGGAGGAGAAGAATAATAATAATAATAATAATAATAATAATTCCTTCAGTTTCAACTATGTTTTTGGCCCCCTGGTCGCCTGGTTTTTTTCATTTGACGTATTTTTTCGAGGCCTACCTGCTCGGGGACTGTGAGGTCCGTACACCTCTTGGTTCTTGGGTACTTGCACGTTTTCCTCCCTTGCTCGTTTTCCCCCACACAGTTACAATAGGGTCCTCGCACCGCTTGGTGCTCGGGCCCTAATAATAATCCACACAGTTTCAACTATGTTTCGAGCCCCCTGGTTGGCTGGTTTTTTGCCATGTCGCGTATTTTTTCGAGGCCTACCTGCTCGGGGACTGTGAGGTCCGTACACCTCTTGGTTCTTGGGTACTGGCCCGTTTTCCTCCCTTGCACGTTTTTCCCCCACGCAGTTTCAATAGGGTCCTCGCACCGCTTGGTGCTCGGGCCCTAATTAAAGCTGCAAGCAGCGTTGGAGGGCCCTCGCACCTCCGCGCGCGTCGGGGCGTGCGGCGGCCCCGTCTTGTGTTGGACTCTGACCCTTCCACGCGGCTCAGAACGTGCGTGTAGTTTGGACAGCGCGTGAAGGACTTACACGTCACTTCCTGTGTCCCCTATGTTGCGCTAGAAAACGGCCACTAATGATGTCCTGTATTCCAGTATATGAAGTGTTGACTACACTGTGAAGGTCTTGAGGCTTTTCAGACAAAACATGAGAAGTGTGAAACACACTGGATAATCTACAGTCAACTTAGAAGAACTTTCGGTGCCATGGCGGGACACTGAACTTTGACAGCACGCCACGCCCAAACCGTAAAAGATTATATAAAGCTTTTTATAACTTTTCATCTTGAATAGTGTTTCTACCAGCTGACCGAGTTTGAAGTCGATCGCTTCGACCCCCTCGGACTAGTTCGCTCATTTACGACCCCTATAAATGGCTGAAATTTTGACACTTAATTCAAAATGGCCGACTTCCTGTTGGGTTTAGGTCAATGCTCCAAGAGGCTTTTTTGTAGGTCCTATCGTCCCGCATGAGTATACCGAATTTGGTAGATGTAGGTAAAACGTAACCCGGGGGCTAGTTCGTCAAAGTTTTGTAGGGGGCGCCGTAGAGCCATTTTGGCCCATCCAAACCTGTTAACCCAATAACATTCTTCATTTTAGGCCTCCTGACATGTATGCCAAATTTGGTGAGTGTGCACGCATGTTCAAATTTTGATGGCGAAAAATTTTTTCAATCGAAGGTCGGTGCGTCGCCACGCCAACAGCTTTTCACGGAGACTCACGGCGTTCGCTCCAGACCAACATCAACATGGTGAGGCTTCCCTTACCAAATTTGAAGTGGATCCGATCAACTGGCTGGTCTTGAGCCTTCATAGCGTAAAATATTGGCATTTCCTGTCACCACAAGGTGGCGCTGTGACTTAGAATGAATATTGACATGTAGACCTGTTCGGGGCGGGACTCTCATTAGACATGTGAAGTTTGGTGCAGATTGGATCACGTACAGTCAAGTTATTAACAACTTCCTGTTTGATGGCGAGGCACAGAATTTTTGACAGCTCGCCACGCCCAAACCGTTAAAGATTATATCAAACCTTTAATAACTTTTCATCCTTGATATTGTTTGTACCAGCTGACCAAGTTTGAAGTCGATGGCTTCAAAGCCCTCGGACTAGTTCGTTCATTTACGACCCCTACTTTTTGCCATAAAATCAAAATAACTGACTTCCTGTTGGGTGTAGGTCATTGGTCCAAATTACTTTTTTGTGCGTCTTGAAGTATTACATGAACCCACCAAATTGCGTACACGTACATAAATTGCAGTTCCGGGGGTAGGGACTTTAGCGTTTGGGGGCGCTATAGAGCCACTTTGCCACGCCCATTTGTTACACCCATAAAATACGAAATTTTTCGCCAGGACTGATGCGTGTGCAAATTTTCCTGACTTTTCGTGCATGTTCAGGCCCTCAAATTTGCGATTGTTTCTGCAGGAGAAAAATAATAATAATAATAATAATTAAAGCTGCAAGCAGCGTTGGAGGGCCCTCGCACCTCCGTCCCATCGCCGGACTCCGACCCTTCCACGCGACTCAGAACGTTCATGTAGTTTGGACAGCGCGTGAAGGACTTGCACGTCACTTCCCGCGTCCCCTATGTTGCGCCAGAAAACGCCCGCTAATGACGTCCTATATTCCAGTATATGAAGTGTTGACTACACTGTGAAGGTCTTGAGGCTTCTCAGACAAAACATGAGAAGTGTGAAACACACTGGATAATCTACAGTGAACTTAGAAGAACTTTCGGTGCCATGGCGGGACACTGAACTTTGAAAGCTCGCCACGCCCAAACCGTAAAAGATTATATAAAGCTTTTGATAACTTTTCATCTTGAAAAGTGTTTCCACCAGCTGACCGAGTTTGAAGTCGATCGCTTCGACACCCTCGGACTAGTTCGCTCATTTACGACCCCTATAAATGGCTGACATTTTGACACTTAATTCAAAATGGTCGACTTCCTGTTGGGTTTAGGTCAATGCTCCAAGAGGCTTTTTTGCAGGTCCGATCGTCCCGCATAAGCATCCCGAATTTGGTAGATGTAGGTAAAACGTAGCCCGGGGGCTAGTTCGTCAAAGTTTTGTAGGGGGCGCCGTAGAGCCATTTTGGCCCACCCAAACCTGTTAACCCAATAAGATTATTCATTTTAGGCCTCCTGACGTGTATGCCAAATTTGGTGAGTGTGCACGTATGCGTAAGTGTGGAAATTAAATTCGTGTTTCATGGCGAACAGGGCGTCGCCATGGCGACAGCGTTTGGCAAAACCTCAAGCCCTTCATAACTTTGCATCAACCACATCTTCAGAATGTTTGGCTCAAATTTGAGGTGTCTGCGGTTAACCTGCTGAGAGAGAGACGTGCGAGAAAGAAGACATGTACCTCCTCACGCCAGTAGGTGGCGCTATGACTATGGTTCAAAATGGCCACATACATGTCTTCAGAGCTGGACAGTCATCAAACTGTATGAATTTGGTGGAGATAGGACCTTGTACAGTGGAGTTACAGCACTTTTAATTCTGATGGCGAAAATAAAATTTCACTTGACAGTGTCTGCGTCGCCACAGCAACAGCTTTTGACGGAGACTCACGGCGTTCGCTCCAGACCAACATCAACATCTTCTGGCTTTCCTGACCAAATTTGAAGTGGATCCGATCAACTGGCTGGTCTTGAGCCATAATAGCGTAAAACATAATGTTTCCCGTCACCACCAGGTGGCGCTGTGACTTAGAATGAATATTGACACGTACACCTTTTCGGGGCGGGACTCTCATCAGACATGTGAAGTTTGGTGCATATTGGATCACGTGCAGTCAAGTTATTAACAACTTCCTGTTTGACGGCAAGGCTCAGAATTTTGAGAGCTCACCACGCCCAAACCGTTAAAGATTATACAAAACCTTTGATAACTTTTCATCCTTGATATTGTTTCTATCACCTGACCAAGTTTGAAGTTGATAGCTTCAACCACCTCGGACGAGTTCGTTCATTTACGACCCCTACTTTTCGCCATAAAATCCAAAATGGCTGACTTCCTGTTGGTTTTAAGGCATACCTCCAAGAGACTTTTCTATGCGTCTTGAAACCATACATATACCCTACAACTTTCGTACATGTACATTATACGCAGTTCCGGGGCTGAGTTTTGGTGGCGCTATAGAGCCATTTTTTCACGCCCGTTTACGAAACCCATGAAATACGAAAATTTTTCATGTGCTTGAATTTTGTGCAAATTTTCCTGAGTTTTCGTGCATGTTCAGGCACCCAAATTAGCCTTTGTAAATACACAAGAAAAATAATAATAATAATAATAATAATTAAAGCTGCAAGCAGCGTTGAAGGGCCCTCGCACCTCCACGCGCGTCGGCGCGTGCGGCGGCCCCGTCCCGTTGTTGGACTCCGACCCTTCCATGCACTTTCAGAACGTTCATGTAGTTTGGACAGCGCGTGAAGGACTTACACGTCACTTCCTGCGTCCCCTATGTGGCGCTAGAGAACAGTCACTAATCACATCCTGTATTCCAGTATATGAAGTGTTGACTACACTGTGAAAATTTCATGCAAATCAAATGATCATTGCCATAGACGTGTTACTTCCTGTTGCCACCAGGTGGCGCAATGACTGTGGTCACTAATTGGCATCTAGATGTCTTCAGGCCGGGACTCTTATTAAGCGTGACAAGTTTGAAAGAGATTGGATAATGTACACTGAAGTTACAGCAATTTCCTGTTCCATGGCGAACAGCGTTGCCATGGTGACAGCGTCTGAGAAAACGTCAAGAGCTTCATAACTTTGCATCATCCATGTAGTGGGAATGTTTGGATCAAATTTGAGGTGTCTGTGATCAACCTGCTGAGAGAGAAACGTCTGAGAATAAAACATGCACTTCCTCTTGCCACTAGGTGGCGCTATGACTTTGAATGAATATTAACATGTAGACGTCTTCAGGGCGGGACTCTCATCAGACATGTCAAGATTGGTGCTGATTGGATCACGTACAGTCAAGTTATTAGCAATTTCCTTTTTGATGGCGAGTCATGGCGAGACACTGAACTTTACCAGCTCGCCACGCCCAAACCGTTAAAGATTATATCAAACCTTTGATAACTTTTCATCCTTGATATTGTTTGTACCAGCTGACCAAGTTTGAAGTCGATCGCTTGAACCCCCTCGGACTAGTTCGTTCATTTACGTCCCCTGTAAATCGCCAAAAATGTGTGAAAAATCCAATATGGCCGACGTCCTGTTGGGTTTAGGTCAATGCTCCAAGAGGCTTTTTTGTAGGTCCTATGGTCTCGCATATGTATACCGAATTTGGTACATGTAGGTAAAACGTAGACCGGGGGCTAGTTCGTCAAAGTTTTGTAGGGGGCGCCATAGAGCCATTTTGGCCCACCGAAACCCGTGAACTAAATAAGATTACTCATTTTAGGCCTCCTGACGTGCATGCCAAATTTGGTGAGTGTGCACGCATGCATAAGCTTCGAAATTACGTTCGATTGTCATGGCGAACAAGGTGTCGCCACGGTGACAGCGTTTGGCGAAACCTCAAGCCCTTCATAACTTTGCATCAACCACGTCTTGAGAATGTTTGGCTAAAATTTGACGTGTCTGTGGTTAACCTGCTGAGAGAGAGACGTCCGAGAAAGAAGACATGTACCTCCTCTAGCCAGTAGGTGGCGCTATGACTATGGTTCAAAATGGCCACGTACATGTCTTCAGAGCCGGACAGTCATCAAACTGTATGAATTTGGTGAAGATAGGACCTTGTACAGTGGAGTTACAGCACTTTCAATTTTGATGGCGTAAAAAAAATTTCAATCGACAGTGTCTGCGTCGCCACGGCAACAGCTTTTGACGGAGACTCACGGCGTTCGCTCCAGACCAACACCAATATCTTCTGGCTTTCCTGACCAAATTTGAAGTGGATCCGATCAACTGGCTGGTCTTGAGCCATCATAGCGTAAAACATAAAGTTTCCTGTCACCACCAGGTGGCGCTGTGACTTAGAATGAATATTGACACGTAGACGTGTTCAGGGCGGGACTCTCATCAGACATGTCAAGTTTGGTGCTGATTGGATCACGTACAGTCAAGTTATTAACAATTTCCTGTTTGATAGCGAGTCATGGCGAGACACTGAACTTTGCCAGCTCGCCACGGCCAAACCGTTGAAGTAATAACAAGACTTTTAATAACTTTTCATCATTGAGGCCTTCTCTACCAGCTGACCAAGTTTGACGTCGATCGCTTGAACCCCCTCGGACTAGTTCGTTCATTTACGTCCCCTGTAAATCGCCAAAAATGCGTGAAAAATCCAATATGGCTGACTTCCTGTTGGGTTTAGGTCATCGCTCCAAGAGACTTTTTTGTTCGTCCTGAAGAGATACACGAACCCACCGAATTTCGTACATGTACATAAAACGCAGTTCCGGGGCTGAGTTTAGGTGGCGCTACAGAGCCATTTTGCCACGGCCATTTGCGAAACCTTTAAAATACGTAATTTTTCGCCATGTCTGAATTTTGTGCAAATTTTGGTGAGTTTTCGTGCATGTTCAGGCCCCCAAATTAGCGATTCATTGTTTATAAAAAGGAGGAGAAGAATAATAATAATAATAATAATAATAATAATAATTCCTTCAGTTTCAACTATGTTTTTGGCCCCCTGGTCGCCTGGTTTTTTTCATTTGACGTATTTTTTCGAGGCCTACCTGCTCGGGGACTGTGAGGTCCGTACACCTCTTGGTTCTTGGGTACTTGCACGTTTTCCTCCCTTGCTCGTTTTCCCCCACACAGTTACAATAGGGTCCTCGCACCGCTTGGTGCTCAGGCCCTAATAATAATAATTCCTTCAGTTTCAACTATGTTTTCAGCCCCCTGGTCACCTGGTTTTTTCCATTTGACATATTTTTCCGAGGCCTACCTGCTCGAGGACTGTGAGGTCCGTACACCTCTCGGTTCTTGGGTTCTCGCCCGTTTTCCTCCCTTGCACGTTTTCCCCCTCGGGTTTCAATAGGGTCCTCGCACCGCTTGGTGCTCGGGCCCTAATAATTCCTTCAATTTCAACTATGTTTTCGGCCCCCTGGTCTCCTGGTTTTTTTCATTTGACGTATTTTTCCAAGGCCTACCTGCTCGGGGACTATGAGGTCCGTACACCTCTTGGTTCTTGGGTACTTGCACGTTTCCTCCCTTTTCCCCCACGCAGTTACAATAGGGTCCTCGCACCGCTTGGTGCTCGGGCCCTAATAATAATAATTAAAGCTGCAAGCAGCGTTGGAGGGCCCTCGCACCTCTGCGCTCGTCGGGGCGTGCGGCGGTTCCGTCCCGCCGCCGGACTCTGACCCTTCCACGCGGCTCAGAACGTGCGTGTAGTTTGGACAGCGCGTGAAGGACTTACACGTCACTTCCTGTGTCCCCTATGTTGCGCTAGAAAACGGCCACTAATGATGTCCTGTATTCCAGTATATGAAGTGTTGACTACACTGTGAAGGTCTTGAGGCTTTTCAGACAAAACATGAGAAGTGTGAAACACACTGGATAATCTACAGTCAACTTAGAAGAACTTTCGGTGCCATGGCGGGACACTGAACTTTGACAGCACGCCACGCCCAAACCGTAAAAGATTATATAAAGCTTTTGATAACTTTTCATCTTGAATAGTGTTTCTACCAGCTGACCGAGTTTGAAGTCGATCGCTTTGACCCCCTCGGACTAGTTCGCTCATTTACGACCCCTATAAATGGCTGAAATTTTGACACTTAATTCAAAATGGCCGACTTCCTGTTGGGTTTAGGTCAATGCTCCAAGAGGCTTTTTTGTAGGTCCTATCGTCCCGCATAAGTATACCGAATTTGGTAGATGTAGGTAAAACGTAACCCGGGGGCTAGTTCGTCAAAGTTTTGTAGGGGGCGCCGTAGAGCCATTTTGGCCCACCCAAACGTGTTAACCCAATAACATGATGCATTTTAGGCCTCCTAACGTGTATGCCAAATTTGGTGAGTCTGCATGTATGCGTAAGTGTGGAAATCAAACTCGTGTTTCATGGCGAACAGGGCGTCGCCACGACAACAGCGTTTGGCAAAAACTCAAGGGCCCCATAAGTTTGCATCAACCACATCTTGAGAATGTTTGGCTCAAATTTGAGGTGCCTGTGGTTAACCTGCTGAGAGAGAGATGTCCAAGAAAGAAGACATGTACCTCCTCCCGCCAGTAGGTGGCGCTATGACTATGGTTCAAAATGGCTACGTACATGTCTTCAGAGCCGGACAGTCATCAAACTGTATGAATTTGGTGAAGATAGGACCTTGTACAGTTGAGTTACAGCACTTTTAATTCTGATGGCGAAAAAAAAATTTCACTCGACAGTGTATGCGTCGCCATGGCAACAGCTTTTGACAGAGACTCACGGCGTTCGCTCCAGACCAACATCAACATCTTCTGGCTTTCCTGACCAAATTTGAAGTGGATCAGATCAACTGACTGGTCTTGAGCCATTGTAGCGTAAAACATAAATTTTCCTGTCACCACCAGGTGGCGCTGTGACTTAGAATGAATATTGACATGTAGACGTGTTCAGGGCGGGACTCTCATCAGACATGTGAAGTTTGGTGCATATTGGATCACGTGCAGTCAAGTTATTAACAACTTCCTGTTTGACGGCGAGGCACAGAATTTTGAGAGCTCGCCACGTCCAAACCGTTAAAGATTATACCAAACCTTTAATAACTTTTCATCATTGATATTGTTTCCACCAGCTGACCAAGTTTGAAGTCGATGGCTTCAACCCCCTCAGACTAGTTCGTTCATTTACGACCCCTACTTATTGCCATAAAATCCAAAATGGCCGACTTCCTGTTGGGTTTAGGACATACCTCCAAGAGACTTTTTTGTTCGTGTAGAAGAAATACATGAACCCACCAAATGTCATACAGATTTTTAAAACGCAGTTCCGGGGCTCGAGGTTTGAGGGCGCTATAGAGCCATTTTGCCACGCCCGTTTGTAAGACACCTAAAATATCCAATTTTTCGCCAAGACTGATGCGTGTGCAAATTTTCCTGACTTTTCGTGCATGTTCAGGCCCTCAAATTTGCGTTTGTTTTGGCACCAGAAGAATAATAATAATTAAAGCTGCAAGCAGCGTTGGAGGGCCCTCGCACCTCCGTCCCATCGCCGGACTCCGACCCTTCCACGCGACTCAGAACGTTCATGTAGTTTGGACAGCGCGTGAAGGACTTGCACGTCACTTCCTGCGTCCCCTATGTTGCGCCAGAAAACGCCCGCTAATGACGTCCTATATTCCAGTATATGAAGTGTTGACTACACTGTGAAGGTCTTGAGGCTTCTCAGACAAAACATGAGAAGTGTGAAACACACTGGATAATCTACAGTGAACTTAGAAGAACTTTCGGTGCCATGGCGGGACACTGAACTTTGAAAGCTCGCCACGCCCAAACCGTAAAAGATTATAGAAAGCTTTTGATAACTTTTCATCTTGAATAGTGTTTCCACCAGCTGACCGAGTTTGAAGTCGATCGCTTCGACACCCTCGGACTAGTTCGCTCATTTACGACCCCTATAAATGGCTGACATTTTGACACTTAATTCAAAATGGTCGACTTCCTGTTGGGTTTAGGTCAATGCTCCAAGAGGCTTTTTTGCAGGTCCGATCGTCCCGCATAAGCATCCCGAATTTGGTAGATGTAGGTAAAACGTAGCCCGGGGGCTAGTTCGTCAAAGTTTTGTAGGGGGCGCCGTAGAGCCATTTTGGCCCACCCAAACCTGTTAACCCAATAAGATTATTCATTTTAGGCCTCCTGACGTGTATGCCAAATTTGGTGAGTGTGCACGTATGCGTAAGTGTGGAAATTAAATTCGTGTTTCATGGCGAACAGGGCGTCGCCATGGCGACAGCGTTTGGCAAAACCTCAAGCCCTTCATAACTTTGCATCAACCACATCTTCAGAATGTTTGGCTCAAATTTGAGGTGTCTGCGGTTAACCTGCTGAGAGAGAGACGTGCGAGAAAGAAGACATGTACCTCCTCACGCCAGTAGGTGGCGCTATGACTATGGTTCAAAATGGCCACATACATGTCTTCAGAGCTGGACAGTCATCAAACTGTATGAATTTGGTGAAGATAGGACCTTGTACAGTGGAGTTACAGCACTTTTAATTCTGATGGCGAAAATAAAATTTCACTTGACAGTGTCTGCGTCGCCACAGCAACAGCTTTTGACGGAGACTCACGGCGTTCGCTCCAGACCAACATCAACATCTTCTGGCTTTCCTGACCAAATTTGAAGTGGATCCGATCAACTGGCTGGTCTTGAGCCATAATAGCGTAAAACATAATGTTTCCCGTCACCACCAGGTGGCGCTGTGACTTAGAATGAATATTGACACGTACAACTGTTCGGGGCGGGACTCTCATCAGACATGTGAAGTTTGGTGCATATTGGATCACGTGCAGTCAAGTTATTAACAACTTCCTGTTTGACGGCAAGGCTCAGAATTTTGAGAGCTCACCACGCCCAAACCGTTAAAGATTATACAAAACCTTTGATAACTTTTCATCCTTGATATTGTTTCTATCACCTGACCAAGTTTGAAGTTGATAGCTTCAACCACCTCGGACGAGTTCGTTCATTTACGACCCCTACTTTTCGCCATAAAATCCAAAATGGCTGACTTCCTGTTGGTTTTAAGGCATACCTCCAAGAGACTTTTCTGTGCGTCTTGAAACCATACATATACCCTACAACTTTCGTACATGTACATTATACGCAGTTCCGGGGCTGAGTTTTGGTGGCGCTATAGAGCCATTTTTTCACGCCCGTTTACGAAACCCATGAAATACGAAAATTTTTCATGTGCTTGAATTTTGTGCAAATTTTCCTGAGTTTTCGTGCATGTTCAGGCACCCAAATTAGCCTTTGTAAATACACAAGAAAAATAATAATAATAATAATAATAATAATAATAATAATAATAATAATTCCTTCAGTTTCAACTATGTTTTCGGCCCCCTGGTCACCTGGTTTTTTCCATTTGACATATTTTTCCGAGGCCTACCTGCTCGAGGACTGTGAGGTCCGTACACCTCTCGGTTCTTGGGTTCTCGCCCGTTTTCCTCCCTTGCACGTTTTCCCCCTCGGGTTTCAATAGGGTCCTCGCACCGCTTGGTGCTCGGGCCCTAATAATTAAAGCTGCAAGCAGCGTTGGAGGGCCCTCGCACCTCCGCGTGCGTCGGGGCGTGCGGCGGCTCCGTCCCGCCGCCGGACTCCGACCCTTCCACACGAGCCAGAACGTTCATGTAGTTTGGACAGCGCGTGAAGGACTTACACGTCACTTCCCGCGTCCCCTATGTTGCGCTATGAAACGGCCGCTAATGACGTCCTGTATTCCTGTATACGAAGTGTTGACTACACTGTGAAGGTCTTGAGGCTTTTCTGACAAAACATGAGCAGTGTGAAACACACTGGAGAATCTACAGTGAACTTGGAAGAGCTTTCGGTGCCATGGCGAGACACAGAACTTTGACAGCTCGCCACGGGCAAACCGTAAAAGATTATATAAAGCTTTTGATAACTTTTCATCTTGAATAGTGTTTCCACCAGCTGACCGAGTTTGAAGTCGATCGCTTCAACCCCCTCGGACAAGTTCGCTCATTTACGACCCCTATAAATGGCTGAAATTTTGACACTGGATTCAAAATGGCCGACTTCCTGTTGGGTTTAGGTCAACGCTCCAAGAGGCTTTTTTGTAGGTCCTATTGTCCTGCATAAGTATACCGAATTTGGTAGATGTAGGTAAAATGTAGCCCGGGGGCTAGTTCGTCAAAGTTTTGTAGGGGGCGCCGTAGAGCCATTTTGGCCCACCCAAACCTGTTAACCCAATAAGATTATTCATTTTAGGCCTCCTGACGTGTATGCCAAATTTGGTGAGTGTGCACGTATGCGTAAGTGTGGAAATTAAATTCGTGTTTCATGGCGAACAGGGCGTCGCCATGGCGACAGCGTTTGGCAAAACCTCAAGCCCTTCATAACTTTGCATCAACCACATCTTCAGAATGTTTGGCTCAAATTTGAGGTGTCTGCGGTTAACCTGCTGAGAGAGAGACGTGCGAGAAAGAAGACATGTACCTCCTCACGCCAGTAGGTGGCGCTATGACTATGGTTCAAAATGGCCACATACATGTCTTCAGAGCTGGACAGTCATCAAACTGTATGAATTTGGTGAAGATAGGACCTTGTACAGTGGAGTTACAGCACTTTTAATTCTGATGGCGAAAATAAAATTTCACTTGACAGTGTCTGCGTCGCCACGGCAACAGCTTTTGACGGAGACTCACGGCGTTCGCTCCAGACCAACATCAACATCTTCTGGCTTTCCTGACCAAATTTGAAGTGGATCCGATCAACTGGCTGGTCTTGAGCCATAATAGCGTAAAACATAATGTTTCCCGTCACCACCAGGTGGCGCTGTGACTTAGAATGAATATTGACACGTACACCTGTTCGGGGCGGGACTCTCATCAGACATGTGAAGTTTGGTGCATATTGGATCACGTGCAGTCAAGTTATTAACAACTTCCTGTTTGACGGCAAGGCTCAGAATTTTGAGAGCTCACCACGCCCAAACCGTTAAAGATTATACAAAACCTTTGATAACTTTTCATCCTTGATATTGTTTCTATCACCTGACCAAGTTTGAAGTTGATAGCTTCAACCACCTCGGACGAGTTCGTTCATTTACGACCCCTACTTTTCGCCATAAAATCCAAAATGGCTGACTTCCTGTTGGTTTTAAGGCATACCTCCAAGAGACTTTTCTATGCGTCTTGAAACCATACATATACCCTACAACTTTCGTACATGTACATTATACGCAGTTCCGGGGCTGAGTTTTGGTGGCGCTATAGAGCCATTTTTTCACGCCCGTTTACGAAACCCATGAAATACGAAAATTTTTGATGTGCTTGAATTTTGTGCAAATTTTCCTGAGTTTTCGTGCATGTTCAGGCACCCAAATTAGCCTTTGTAAATACACAAGAAAAATAATAATAATAATAATAATAATAATAATTAAAGCTGCAAGCAGCGTTGAAGGGCCCTCGCACCTCCGCGCGCGTCGGGGCGTGCGGCGGCCCCGTCTTGTGTTGGACTCCGACCCTTCCATGCGCTTTTAGAACGTTCATGTAGTTTGGACAGCGCGTGAAGGACTTACACGTCACTTCCTGCGTCCTCTATGTGGCGCTAGAGAACAGTCACTAATCACATCCTGTATTCCAGTATATGAAGTGTTGACTACACTGTGAAAATTTCATGCAAATCAAATGATCATTGCCATAGACGTGTTACTTCCTGTTGCCACCAGGTGGCGCAATGACTGTGGTCACTAATTGGCATCTAGATGTCTTCAGGCCGGGACTCTTATTAAGCGTGACAAGTTTGAAAGAGATTGGATAATGTACACTGAAGTTACAGCAATTTCCTGTTCCATGGCGAACAGCGTTGCCATGGTGACAGCGTCTGACAAAACGTCAAGAGCTTCATAACTTTGCATCATCCATGTAGTGGGAATGTTTGGATGAAATTTGAGGTGTCTGTGATCAACCTGCTGAGAGAGAAACGTCTGAGAATAAAACATGCACTTCCTCTTGCCACTAGGTGGCGCTATGACTTTGAATGAATATTGACATGTAGACGTCTTCAGGGCGGGACTCTCATCAGACATGTCAAGATTGGTGCTGATTGGATCACGTACAGTCAAGTTATTAACAACTTCCTGTTTGATGGCGAGTCATGGCGAGACACTGAACTTTACCAGCTCGCCACGCCCAAACCGTTAAAGATTATATCAAACCTTTGATAACTTTTCATCCTTGATATTGTTTGTACCAGCTGACCAACTTTGAAGTCGATCGCTTGAACCCCCTCGGACTAGTTCGTTCATTTACGTCCCCTGTAAATCGCCAAAAATGTGTGAAAAATCCAATATGGCCGACGTCCTGTTGGGTTTAGGTCAATGCTCCAAGAGGCTTTTTTGTAGGTCCTATGGTCTCGCATATGTATACCGAATTTGGTACATGTAGGTAAAACGTAGACCGGGGGCTAGTTCGTCAAAGTTTTGTAGGGGGCGCCATAGAGCCATTTTGGCCCACCGAAACCCGTGAACTAAATAAGATTACTCATTTTAGGCCTCCTGACGTGCATGCCAAATTTGGTGAGTGTGCACGCATGCATAAGCTTCGAAATTACGTTCGATTTTCATGGCGAACAAGGCGTCGCCACGGTGACAGCGTTTGGCGAAACCTCAAGCCCTTCATAACTTTGCATCAACCACGTCTTGAGAATGTTTGGCTAAAATTTGAAGTGTCTGTGGTTAACCTGCTGAGAGAGAGACGTCCGAGAAAGAAGACATGTACCTCCTCTAGCCAGTAGGTGGCGCTATGACTATGGTTCAAAATGGCCACGTACATGTCTTCAGAGCCGGACAGTCATCAAACTGTATGAATTTGGTGAAGATAGGACCTTGTACAGTGGAGTTCCAGCACTTTCAATTTTGATGGCGTAAAAAAAATTTCAATCGACAGTGTCTGCGTCGCCACGCCAACAGCTTTTGACGGAGACTCACGGCGTTCGCTCCAGACCAACACCAACATCTTCTGGCTTTCCTGACCAAATTTGAAGTGGATCCGATCAACTGACTGGTCTTGAGCCATCATAGCGTAAAACATAAAGTTTCCTGTCACCACCAGGTGGCGCTGTGACTTAGAATGAATATTGACACGTAGACGTGTTCAGGGCGGGACTCTCATCAGACATGTCAAGTTTGGTGCTGATTGGATCACGTACAGTCAAGTTATTAACAATTTCCTGTTTGATGGCGAGTCATGGCGAGACACTGAACTTTGCCAGCTCGCCACGCCCAAACCGTTAAAGATTATATCAAACCTTTGATAACTTTTCATCGTTGAGGCCTTCTCTACCAGCTGACCAAGTTTGAAGTCGATCGCTTGAACCCCCTCGGACTAGTTCGTTCATTTACGTCCCCTGTAAATCGCCAAAAATGCGTGAAAAATCCAATATGGCTGACTTCCTGTTGGGTTTAGGTCATCGCTCCAAGAGACTTTTTTGTTCGTCCTGAAGAGATACACAAACCCACTGAATTTCATACATGTACATAAAACGCAGTTCCGGGGCTGAGTTTAGGTGGCGCTACAGAGCCATTTTGCCACGGCCATTTGCGAAACCTTTAAAATACGTAATTTTTCGCCATGTCTGAATTTTGTGCAAATTTTGGTGAGTTTTCGTGCATGTTCAGGCCCCCAAATTAGCGATTCATTGTTTATAAAAAGGAGGAAAAGAAGAAGAATAATAATAATAATAATAATAATAATTCCTTCAGTTTCAACTATGTTTTTGGCCCCCTGGTCGCCTGGTTTTTTTCATTTGACGTATTTTTTCGAGGCCTACCTGCTCGGGGCCTGTGAGGTCCGTACACCTCTTGGTTCTTGGGTACTTGCACGTTTTCCTCCCTTGCTCGTTTTCCCCCACGCAGTTACAATAGGGTCCTCGCACCGCTTGGTGCTCGGGCCCTAATAATAATAATAATAATAATTCCTTCAGTTTCAACTATGTTTTCGGCCCCCTGGTCACCTGGTTTTTTCCATTTGACATATTTTTCCGAGGCCTACCTGCTCGAGGACTGTGAGGTCCGTACACCTCTCGGTTCTTGGGTTCTCGCCCGTTTTCCTCCCTTGCACGTTTTCCCCCTCGGGTTTCAATAGGGTCCTCGCACCGCTTGGTGCTCGGGCCCTAATAATTAAAGCTGCAAGCAGCGTTGGAGGGCCCTCGCACGTCCGCGCTCGTCAGGGCGTGCGGCGGCTCCGTCCCGCCGCCGGACTCCGACCCTTCCACGCGGCTCAGAACGTGCATGTAGTTTGGACAGCGCGTGAAGGACTTGCACGTCACTTCCCGCGTCCCCCATGTTGCGCTAGAAAACGGCTGCTAATGACGTCCTGTATTCCAGTATATTAAGTGTTGACTTCACTGTGAAGGTCTTGAGGCTTTTCAGACAAAACATGAAAAGTGTGAAACACACTGGAGAATCTACAGTGAACTTAGAAGAACTTTCGGTGCCATGGCGGGACACTGAACTTTGACAACTCGCCACGGGTAAATCGTAAAAGATTATATAAAGCTTTTGATAACTTTTCATCTTGAATAGTGTTTTCACCAGCTGACCGAGTTTGAAGTCGATCGCTTTGACCCCCTCGGACTAGTTCGCTCATTTACGACCCCTATAAATGGCTGAAATTTTGACACTTAATTCAAAATGGCCGACTTCCTGTTGGGTTTAGGTCAATGCTCCAAGAGGCTTTTTTGTAGGTCCTACCGTCCTGCATAAGTATACCGAATTTGGTACATGTAGGTAAAACGTACACCGGGGGCTAGTTTGTCAAAGTTTTGTAGGGGGCGCCGTAGAGCCATTTTGGCCCATCCAAATCTGTTAACCCAATAAGATTATTCATTGTAGGCCTCCTGACGTGTATGCCAAATTTCGTGAGTGTGCACGCATGTGTAAGCTCGGAAATTAAAGTCGTTTTTCATGGCGAACGAGGCGTCGCCACGGCGACAGCGTTTGGCGAAACCTCAAGCCCTTCATACCTTTGCATCAACCACATCTTGAGAATGTTTGGCTCAAATTTGAGGTGTCTGTGGATAACCTGCTGAGAGAGAGACGTCCGAGAAAGAAGACATGTACCTCCTCCCGCCAGTAGGTGGCGCTATGACCATGGTTCAAAATGGCCATGTACATGTCTTCAGAGCCGGACAGTCATCAAACTGTATGAATTTGGTGAAGATAGGACCTTGTACAGTGGAGTTACAGCACTTTTAATTTTGATGGCGAAAAAAAATTTTCAATCGACAGTGTCTGCATCACCACGGCAACAGCTTTTGACACAGAGTCACGGCGTTCGCTCCAGACCAACATCAACATCTTGAGGCTTTCCTGACCAAATTTGAAGTGGATCCGATCAACTGGCTGGTCTTGAGGCATCATAGCGCAAAACATAAAGTTTCCTGTCAGCACCAGGTGGCGCTATGACTTAAAATGAATATTGACATGTAGATGTGTTCGGGGCGGGACTCTCATCAGACATGTGAAGTTTGGTGCATATTGGATCACGTACAGTCAAGTTATTAACAACTTCCTGTTTGACGGCGAGGCACAAACTTTTGACAGCTCGCCACGTCCAAACCGTTAAAGATTATACCAAACCTTTAATAACTTTTCATCCTTGATATTATTTCTAACAGCTGACCAAGTTTGAAGTCGATCGCTTCAACCCCCTCAAACTAGTTCGTTCATTTACGAACCCTACTTTTTAACATAAAATCCAAAATGGCCGACTTCCTGTTGGGTTTAGGTCATTGGTCCAAATTACTTTTTTGTGCGTCTTGAAGTGATACATGAACCCACCAAATTGCGTACACGTACATAAATTGCAGTTCCCGGGGTAGGGGTTTTAGTGTTAGGGGGCGCAATAGAGCCATTTTGCCACGCCCATTTGTGAGACCCATTAAATACGAAATTTTTCGCCAGGCCTGATGCGTGTGCAAATTTTCCTGACTTTTCGTGCATGTTCAGGCCCTCAAATTTGCGTTTGTTTCGGCCCGAGAAGAAGAATAATAATAATAATAATAATAATAATAATAATAATAATAATCCACACAGTTTCAACTATGTTTCGAGCCCCCTGGTTGGCTGGTTTTTTGCCATGTCGCGTATTTTTTCGAGGCCTACCTGCTCGGGGACTGTGAGGTCCGTACACCTCTTGGTTCTTGGGTACTTGCACGTTTCCTCCCTTTTCCCCCACGCAGTTACAATAGGGTCCTCGCACCGCTTGGTGCTCGGGCCCTAATTAAAGCTGCAAGCAGCGTTGGAGGGCCCTCGCACGTCCGCGCTCGTCAGGGCGTGCGGCGGTTCCGTCCCGCTGCTGGACTCCGACCCTTCCACGCGGCTCAGAACGTGCATGTAGTTTGGACAGCGCGTGAAGGACTTGCACGTCACTTCCCGCGTCCTCCATGTTGCGCTAGAAAACGGCTGCTAATGACGTCCTGTATTCCAGTATATTAAGTGTTGACTTCACTGTGAAGGTCTTGAGGCTTTTCAGACAAAACATGAAAAGTGTGAAACACACTGGAGAATCTACAGTGAACTTAGAAGAACTTTCGGTGCCATGGCGGGACACTGAACTTTGACAACTCGCCACGGGTAAATCGTAAAAGATTATATAAAGCTTTTGATAACTTTTCATCTTGAATAGTGTTTTCACCATCTGACCGAGTTTGAAGTCGATCGCTTTGACCCCCTCGGACTAGTTCGCTCATTTACGACCCCTATAAATGGCTGAAATTTTGACACTTAATTCAAAATGGCCGACTTCCTGTTGGGTTTAGGTCAATGCTCCAAGAGGTTTTTTTGTAGGTCCTATCGTCCCGCATAAGTATACCGAATTTGGTACATGTAGGTAAAACGTAAACCGGGGGCTAGTTTGTCAAAGTTTTGTAGGGGGCGCCGTAGAGCCATTTTGGCCCATCCAAATCTGTTAACCCAATACGATTATTCATTGTAGGCCTCCTGACGTGTATGCCAAATTTCGTGAGTGTGCACGCATGTGTAAGCTCGGAAATTAAAGTCGTTTTTCATGGCGAACGAGGCGTCGCCACGGCGACAGCGTTTGGTGAAACCTCAAGCCCTTCATACCTTTGCATCAACCACATCTTGAGAATGTTTGGCTCAAATTTGAGGTGTCTGTGGATAACCTGCTGAGAGAGAGACGTCCAAGAAAGAAGACATGTACCTCCTCCCGCCAGTAGGTGGCGCTATGACCATGGTTCAAAATGGCCATGTACATGTCTTCAGAGCCGGACAGTCATCAAACTGTATGAATTTGGTGAAGATAGGACCTTGTACAGTGGAGTTACAGCACTTTTAATTCTGATGGCGAAAAAAAAATTTCAATCGACAGTGTCTGCATCGCCACGGCAACAGCTTTTGACACAGAGTCACGGCGTTCGCTCCAGACCAACATCAACATCTTGAGGCTTTCCTAACCAAGTTTGAAGTGGATCCGATCAACTGTCTGGTCTTGAGCCATCGTAGCGCAAAACATAAAGTTTCCTGTCAGCACCAGGTGGCGCTATGACTTAAAATGAATATTGACATGTAGATGTGTTCGGGGCGGGACTCTCATCAGACATGTGAAATCTGGTGCATATTGGATCACGTACAGTCAAGTTATTAACAACTTCCTGTTTGACGGCGAGGCACAAACTTTTGACAGCTCGCCACGTCCAAACCGTTAAAGATTATACCAAACCTTTAACAACTTTTCATCCTTGATATTATTTCTACCAGCTGACCAAGTTTGAAGTCGATCGCTTCAACCCCCTCAAACTAGTTCGTTCATTTACGAACCCTACTTTTTAACATAAAATCCAAAATGGCCGACTTCCTGTTGGGTTTAGGTCATTGGTCCAAATTACTTTTTTGTGCGTCTTTAAGTGATACATGAACCCACCAAATTGCGTACACGTACATAAATTGCAGTTCCAGGGGTAGGGGTTTTAGTGTTAGGGGGCGCTATAGAGCCATTTTGCCACGCCCATTTGTGAGACCCATTAAATACGAAATTTTTCGCCAGGCCTGATTCGTGTGCAAATTTTCGTGACTTTTCGTGCATGTTCAGGCCCTCAAATTTGCGTTTGTTTCGGCCCGAGAATAATAATAATAATAATAATCCACACAGTTTCAACTATGTTTCGAGCCCCCTGGTTGGCTGGTTTTTTGCCATGTCGCGTATTTTTTCGAGGCCTACCTGCTCGGGGACTGTGAGGTCCGTACACCTCTTGGTTCTTGGGTACTGGCCCGTTTTCCTCCCTTGCACGTTTTTCCCCCACGCAGTTTCAATAGGGTCCTCGCACCGCTTGGTGCTCGGGCCCTAATAATTAAAGCTGCAAGCAGCGTTGGAGGGCCCTCGCACCTCCGCGCGCGTCGGGGCGTGCGGTGGCTCCGTCCCGTTACTGGACTCCGACCCTTCCATGCGCTTTCAGAATTTTCATGTAGTTTGGACAGCGCGTGAAGGACTTACACGTCACTTCCTGCGTCCTCTATGTGGCGCTAGAGAACAGTCACTAATCACATCCTGTATTCCAGTATATGAAGTGTTGACTACACTGTGAAAATTTCATGCAAATCAAATGATCATTGCCATAGACGTGTTACTTCCTGTTTCCACCAGGTGGCGCAATGACTGTGGTCACTAATTGGCATCTAGATGTCTTCAGGCCGGGACTCTTATTAAGCGTGACAAGTTTGAAAGAGATTGGATAATGTACACTGAAGTTACAGCAATTTCCTGTTCCATGGCGAACAGCGTTGCCATGGTGACAGCGTCTGACAAAACGTCAAGAGCTTCATAACTTTGCATCATCCATGTAGTGGGAATGTTTGGATCAAATTTGAGGTGTCTGTGATCAACCTGCTGAGAGAGAAACGTCTGAGAATAAAACATGCACTTCCTCTTGCCACTAGGTGGCGCTATGACTTTGAATGAATATTGACAAGTAGACGTCTTCAGGGCGGGACTCTCATCAGACATGTCAAGATTGGTGCTGATTGGATCACGTACAGTCAAGTTATTAACAATTTCCTGTTTGATGGCGAGTCATGGCGACACACTGAACTTTACCAGCTCGCCACGCCCAAACCGTTAAAGATTATATCAAACCTTTGATAACTTTTCATCCTTGATATTGTTTGTACCAGCTGACCAAGTTTGAAGTCGATCGCTTGAACCCCCTCGGAGTAGTTCGTTCATTTACGTCCCCTGTAAATGGCCAAAAATGTGTGAAAAATCCAATATGGCCGACGTCTTGTTGGGTTTAGGTCAATGCTCCAAGAGGCTTTTTTGTAGGTCCTATGGTCCCGCATATGTATACCGAATTTGGTACATGTAGGTAAAACGTAGACCGGGGGCTAGTTCGTCAAAGTTTTGTAGGGGGCGCCATAGAGCCATTTTGGCCCACCGAAACCCGTGAACTAAATAAGATTACTCATTTTAGCCCTCCTGACGTGCATGCCAAATTTGGTGAGTGTGCACGCATGCATAAGCTTCGAAATTACGTTCGATTTTCATGGCGAACAAGGCGTCGCCACGGTGACAGCGTTTGGCGAAACCTCAAGCCCTTCATAACTTTGCATCAACCACGTCTTGAGAATGTTTGGCTAAAATTTGAAGTGTCTGTGGTTAACCTGCTGAGAGAGAGACGTCCGAGAAAGAAGACATGTACCTCCTCTAGCCAGTAGGTGGCGCTATGACTATGGTTCAAAATGGCCACGTACATGTCTTCAGAGCCGGACAGTCATCAAACTGTATGAATTTGGTGAAGATAGTACCTTGTACAGTGGAGTTACAGCACTTTCAATTTTGATGGCGTAAAAAAAATTTCAATCGACAGTGTCTGCGTCGCCACGCCAACAGCTTTTGACGGAGACTCACGGCGTTCGCTCCAGACCAACACCAACATCTTCTGGCTTTCCTGACCAAATTTGAAGTGGATCCGATCAACTGACTGGTCTTGAGCCATCATAGCGTAAAACATAAAGTTTCCTGTCACCACCAGGTGGCGCTGTGACTTAGAATGAATATTGACACGTAGACGTGTTCGGGGCGGGACTCTCATCAGACATGTCAAGTTTGGTGCTGATTGGATCACGTACAGTCAAGTTATTAACAATTTCCTGTTTGATGGCGAGTCATGGCGAGACACTGAACTTTGCCAGCTCGCCACGCCCAAACCGTTAAAGATTATATCAAACCTTTGATAACTTTTCATCGTTGAGGCCTTCTCTACCTGCTGACCAAGTTTGAAGTCGATCACTTGAACCCCCTCGGACTAGTTCGTTCATTTACGTCCCCTGCAAATCGCCAAAAATGCGTGAAAAATCCAATATGGCTGACTTCCTGTTGGGTTTAGGTCATCGCTCCAAGAGACTTTTTTGTTCGCCCTGAAGAGATACACGAACCCACCGAATTTCGTACATGTACATAAAACGCAGTTCCGGGGCTGAGTTTAGGTGGCGCTACAGAGCCATTTTGCCACGGCCATTTGCGAAACCTTTAAAATACGTAATTTTTCGCCATGTCTGAATTTTGTGCAAATTTTGGTGAGTTTTCGTGCATGTTCAGGCCCCCAAATTAGCGATTCATTGTTTATAAGAACAAGAAGAATAATAATAATTAAAGCTGCAAGCAGCGTTGGAGGGCCCTCGCACGTCCGCGCTCGTCAGGGCGTGCGGCGGCTCCGTCCCGCCGCCGGACTCCGACCCTTCCACGCGGCTCAGAACGTGCATGTAGTTTGGACAGCGCGTGAAGGACTTGCACGTCACTTCCCGCGTCCCCCATGTTGCGCTAGAAAACGGCTGCTAATGACGTCCTGTATTCCAGTATATTAAGTGTTGACTTCACTGTGAAGGTCTTGAGGCTTTTCAGACAAAACATGAAAAGTGTGAAACACACTGGAGAATCTACAGTGAACTTAGAAGAACTTTCGGTGCCATGGCGGGACACTGAACTTTGACAACTCGCCACGGGTAAATCGTAAAAGATTATATAAAGCTTTTGATAACTTTTCATCTTGAATAGTGTTTTCACCAGCTGACCGAGTTTGAAGTCGATCGCTTTGACCCCCTCGGACTAGTTCGCTCATTTACGACCCCTATAAATGGCTGAAATTTTGACACTTAATTCAAAATGGCCGACTTCCTGTTGGGTTTAGGTCAACGCTCCAAGAGGCTTTTTTGTAGGTCCTATCGTCCCGCATAAGTATACCGAATTTGGTACATGTAGGTAAAACGTACACCGGGGGCTAGTTTGTCAAAGTTTTGTAGGGGGCGCCGTAGAGCCATTTTGGCCCATCCAAATCTGTTAACCCAATAAGATTATTCATTGTAGGCCTCCTGACGTGTATGCCAAATTTCGTGAGTGTGCACGCATGTGTAAGCTCGGAAATTAAAGTCGTTTTTCATGGCGAACGAGGCGTCGCCACGGCGACAGCGTTTGGCGAAACCTCAAGCCCTTCATACCTTTGCATCAACCACATCTTGAGAATGTTTGGCTCAAATTTGAGGTGTCTGTGGATAACCTGCTGAGAGAGAGACGTCCGAGAAAGAAGACATGTACCTCCTCCCGCCAGTAGGTGGCGCTATGACCATGGTTCAAAATGGCCATGTACATGTCTTCAGAGCCGGACAGTCATCAAACTGTATGAATTTGGTGAAGATAGGACCTTGTACAGTGGAGTTACAGCACTTTTAATTTTGATGGCGAAAAAAAATTTTCAATCGACAGTGTCTGCATCACCACGGCAACAGCTTTTGACACAGAGTCACGGCGTTCGCTCCAGACCAACATCAACATCTTGAGGCTTTCCTGACCAAATTTGAAGTGGATCCGATCAACTGGCTGGTCTGGAGGCATCATAGCGCAAAACATAAAGTTTCCTGTCAGCACCAGGTGGCGCTATGACTTAAAATGAATATTGACATGTAGATGTGTTCGGGGCGGGACTCTCATCAGACATGTGAAGTTTGGTGCATATTGGATCACGTACAGTCAAGTTATTAACAACTTCCTGTTTGACGGCGAGGCACAAACTTTTGACAGCTCGCCACGTCCAAACCGTTAAAGATTATACCAAACCTTTAATAACTTTTCATCCTTGATATTATTTCTACCAGCTGACCAAGTTTGAAGTCGATCGCTTCAACCCCCTCAAACTAGTTCGTTCATTTACGAACCCTACTTTTTAACATAAAATCCAAAATGGCCGACTTCCTGTTGGGTTTAGGTCATTGGTCCAAATTACTTTTTTGTGCGTCTTGAAGTGATACATGAACCCACCAAATTCCGTACACGTACATAAATTGCAGTTCCCGGGGTAGGGGTTTTAGTGTTAGGGGGCGCAATAGAGCCATTTTGCCACGCCCATTTGTGAGACCCATTAAATACGAAATTTTTCGCCAGGCCTGATGCGTGTGCAAATTTTCCTGACTTTTCGTGCATGTTCAGGCCCTCAAATTTGCGTTTGTTTCGGCCCGAGAATAATAATAATAATTAAAGCTGCAAGCAGCGTTGAAGGGCCCTCGCACCTCCGCGCGCGTCGGGGCGTGCGGCAGCTCCGTCCCGTTGTTGGACTCCGACCCTTCCATGCGCTTTCAGAACGTTCATGTAGTTTGGACAGCGCGTGAAGGACTTACATGTCACTTCCTGTGTCCCCTATGTGGCGCTAGAGAACAGTCACTAATCACATCCTGTATTCCAGTATATGAAGTGTTGACTACACTGTGAAAATTTCATGCAAATCAAATGATCATTGCCATAGACGTGTTACTTCCTGTTGCCACCAGGTGGCGCAATGACTGTGGTCACTAATTGGCATCTAGATGTCTTCAGGCCGGGACTCTTATTAAGCGTGACAAGTTTGAAAGAGATTGGATAATGTACACTGAAGTTACAGCAATTTCCTGTTCCATGGCGAACAGCGTTGCCATGGTGACAGCGTCTGACAAAACGTCAAGAGCTTCATAACTTTGCATCATCCATGTAGTGTGAATGTTTGGATCAAATTTGAGGTGTCTGTGATCAACCTGCAGAGAGAGAAACGTCTGAGAATAAAACATGCACTTCCTCTTGCCACTAGGTGGCACTATGACTTTGAATGAATATTAACATGTAGACGTCTTCAGGGCGGAACTCTCATCAAACATGTCAAGATTGGTGCTGATTGGATCACGTACAGTCAAGTAATTAACAATTTCCTGTTT
The DNA here is from genome assembly GCF_042242105.1 of Pempheris klunzingeri. NCBI lineage: Eukaryota > Metazoa > Chordata > Actinopteri > Acropomatiformes > Pempheridae > Pempheris > Pempheris klunzingeri. The sequence goes on along the minus strand of NC_092012.1, from coordinate 24,160,199 downwards.
GATGACGAGTCATGGCGAGACACTGAACTTTACCAGCTCGCCACGCCCAAACCGTTAAAGATTATATCAAACCTTTGATAACTTTTCATCCTTGATATTGTTTGTACCAGCTGACCAAGTTTGAAGTCGATCGCTTGAACCCCCTCGGAGTAGTTTGTTCATTTACGTCCCCTGTAAATCGCCAAAAATGTGTGAAAAATCCAATATGGCCGACGTCCTGTTGGGTTTTGGTCAATGCTCCAAGAGGCTTTTTTGTAGGTCCTATGGTCCCGCATATGTATACCGAATTTGGTACATGTAGGTAAAACGTAGACCGGGGGCTAGTTCGTCAAAGTTTTGTAGGGGGCGCCATAGAGCCATTTTGGCCCACCGAAACCCGTGAACTAAATAAGATTACTCATTTTAGGCCTCCTGACGTGCATGCCAAATTTGGTGAGTGTGCACGCATGCATAAGCTTCGAAATTACGTTCGATTTTCATGGCGAACAAGGCGTCGCCACGGTGACAGCGTTTGGCGAAACCTCAAGCCCTTCATAACTTTGCATCAACCACGTCTTGAGAATGTTTGGCTAAAATTTGAAGTGTCTGTGGTTAACCTGCTGAGAGAGAGACGTCCGAGAAAGAAGACATGTACCTCCTCTAGCCAGTAGGTGGCGCTATGACTATGGTTCAAAATGGCCACGTACATGTCTTCAGAGGCGGACAGTCATCAAACTGTATGAATTTGGTGAAGATAGGACCTTGTACAGTGGAGTTACAGCACTTTCAATTTTCATGGCGTAAAAAAAATTTCAATCGACAGTGTCTGCGTCGCCACGGCAACAGCTTTTGACGGAGACTCACAACGTTCGCTCCAGACCAACACCAACATCTTCTGGCTTTCCTGACCAGATTTGAAGTGGATCCAATCAACTGGCTGGTCTTGAGCCATCATAGCGTAAAACATAAAGTTTCCTGTCACCACCAGGTGGCGCTATGACTTTGAATGAATATTGACATGTAGACGTCTTCAGGGCGGGACTCTCATCAGACATGTCAAGTTTGGTGCTGATTGGATCACGTACAGTCAAGTTATTAACAATTTCCTGTTTGATGGCGAGTCATGGCGAGACACTGAACTTTGCCAGCTCGCCACGGCCAAACCGTTAAAGTAATAACAAGACTTTTAATAACTTTTCATCATTGAGGCCTTCTCTACCAGCTGACCAAGTTTGACGTCGATCGCTTGAACCCCCTCGGACTAGTTCGTTCATTTACGTCCCCTGTAAATCGCCAAAAATGCGTGAAAAATCCAATATGGCTGACTTCCTGTTGGGTTTAGGTCATCGCTCCAAGAGACTTTTTTGTTCGTCCTGAAGAGATACACGAACCCACCGAATTTCGTACATGTACAAAAAACGCAGTTCCGGGGCTGAGTTTAGGTGGCGCTACAGAGCCATTTTGCCACGGCCATTTGCGAAACCTTTAAAATACGTAATTTTTCGCCATGTCTGAATTTTGTGCAAATTTTGGTGAGTTTTCGTGCATGTTCAGGCCCCCAAATTAGCGATTCATTGTTTATAAAAAGGAGGAGAAGAATAATAATAATAATAATAATAATAATAATAATAATTCCTTCAGTTTCAACTATGTTTTTGGCCCCCTGGTCGCCTGGTTTTTTTCATTTGACGTATTTTTTCGAGGCCTACCTGCTCGGGGCCTGTGAGGTCCGTACACCTCTTGGTTCTTGGGTACTTGCACGTTTTCCTCCCTTGCTCGTTTTCCCCCACACAGTTACAATAGGGTCCTCGCACCGCTTGGTGCTCGGGCCCTAATAATAATAATAATAATCCACACAGTTTCAACTATGTTTCGAGCCCCCTGGTTGGCTGGTTTTTTGCCATGTCGCGTATTTTTTCGAGGCCTACCTGCTCGGGGACTGTGAGGTCCGTACACCTCTTGGTTCTTGGGTACTGGCCCGTTTTCCTCCCTTGCACGTTTTTCCCCCACGCAGTTTCAATAGGGTCCTCGCACCGCTTGGTGCTCGGGCCCTAATAATAATAATTAAAGCTGCAAGCAGCGTTGGAGGGCCCTCGCACGTCCGCGCTCGTCAGGGCGTGCGGCGGCTCCGTCCCGCCGCCGCTGGACTCCGACCCTTCCACGCGGCTCAGAACGTGCATGTAGTTTGAACAGCGCGTGAAGGACTTGCACGTCACTTCCCGCGTCTCCCATGTTGCGCTAGAAAACGGCCGCTAATGACGTCCTGTATTCCAGTATATTAAGTGTTGACTTCACTGTGAAGGTCTTGAGGCTTTTCAGACAAAACATGAAAAGTGTGAAACACACTGGAGAATCTACAGTGAACTTAGAAGAACTTTCGGTGCCATGGCGGGACACTGAACTTTGACAACTCGCCACGGGTAAATCGTAAAAGATTATATAAAGCTTTTGATAACTTTTCATCTTGAATAGTGTTTCCACCAGCTGACCGAGTTTGAAGTCGATCGCTTTGACCCCCTCGGACTAGTTCGCTCATTTACGACCCCTATAAATGGCTGAAATTTTGACACTTAATTCAAAATGGCCGACTTCCTGTTGGGTTTAGGTCAACGCTCCAAGAGGCTTTTTTGTAGGTCCTATCGTCCCGCATAAGTATAGCGAATTTGGTAGATGTAGGTAATACGTACACCGGGGGCTAGTCCGTCAAAGTTTTGTAGGGGGCGCCGTAGAGCCATTTTGGCCCATCCAAACCTGTTAACCCAATAAGATTATTCATTGTAGGCCTCCTGACGTGTATGCCAAATTTGGTGAGTGTGCACGCATGTGTAAGCTCGGAAATCAAATTCGTGTTTCATGGCGAACAGGGCGTCGCCACAGTGACAGCGTTTGGCGAAACCTCAAGACCTTCATACCTTTGCATCAACCACATCTTGAGAATGTTTGGCTCAAATTTGAGGTGCCTGTGGTTAACCTGCTGAGAGAGAGACGTCCGAGAAAGAAGACATGTACCTCCTCCAGCCAGTAAGTGGCGCTATGACTATGGTTCAAAATTGCCACGTACATGTCTTCAGAGCTGGACAGTCATCAAACTGTATGAATTTGGTGAAGATAGGAACTTGTACAGTGGAGTTACAGCACTTTTAATTCTGATGGCGAAAAAAAAATTTCAATCGACATTGTCTGCGTCGCCACGGCAACAGCTTTTGACAGAGAGTCATGGCGTTCGCTCCAGACCAACATCAACATCTTGAGGCTTTCCTGACCAAATTTGAAGTGGATCCGATCAACTGGCTGGTCTTGAGCCATCGTAGCGTAAAACATAAAGTTTCCTGCCACCACTAGGTGGCGCTGTGATTTAGAATGAATATTGACATGTAGATGTGTTCGGGGCGGGACTCTCATCAGACATGTGAAGTTTGGTGCATATTGGATCACTTGCAGTCAAGTTATTAACAACTTCCTGTTTGACGGCGAGGCACAAAATTTTGAAAGCTCGCCACGTCCAAACCGTTAAAGATTATACAAAACCTTTAATAACTTTTCATCCTTGATTTTGTTTCTACCAGCTGACCAAGTTTGAAGTCGATTGCTTCAACCCCCTCGGACTAGTTCGTTCATTTACGACCCCTACTTTTCAACATAAAATCCAAAATGGCCGACTTCCTGTTGGTTTTAAGGCATACCTCCAAGAGACTTTTCTGTGCGTCTTGAAGCGATACATATACCCTACAACTTTCGTACATGTAGATAATACGCAGTTCCGGGGCTGAGTTTTGGTGGCGCTATAGAGCCATCTTTTCACGCCCGTTTACGAAACCCATAAAATACGAAAATTTTCACCGTTCCTGAATTTTGTGCAAATTTTCCTGACTTTTCGTGCATGTTCAGGCCCCCAAATTTGCGTTTGTTTCGGTACAAGGAAAATAATAATAATAATAATAATAATAATAATAATAATAATAATAATAATTCCTTCAATTTCAACTATGTTTTCGGCCCCCTGGTCTCCTGGTTTTTTTCATTTGACGTATTTTTCCGAGGCCTACCTGCTCGGGGACTGTGAGGTCCGGACACGTCTTGGTTCTTGGGTTCTGGCCCGTTTTCCTCCCTTGCTCGTTTTCCCCCACGCAGTTTCAATAGGGTCCTCGCACCGCTTGGTGCTCGGGCCCTAATTAAAGCTGCAAGCAGCGTTGGAGGGCCCTCGCACGTCCGCGCTCGTCAGGGCGTGCGGCGGTTCCGTCCCGCCACCGGACTCCGACCCTTCCACGCGGCTCAGAACGTGCATGTAGTTTGGACAGCGCGTGAAGGACTTGCACGTCACTTCCCGCGTCCCCCATGTTGCGCTAGAAAACGGCTGCTAATGACGTCCTGTATTCCAGTATATTAAGTGTTGACTTCACTGTGAAGGTCTTGAGGCTTTTCAGACAAAACATGAAAAGTGTGAAACACACTGGAGAATCTACAGTGAACTTAGAAGAACTTTCGGTGCCATGGCGGGACACTGAACTTTGACAACTCGCCACGGGTAAATCGTAAAAGATTATATAAAGCTTTTGATAACTTTTCATCTTGAATAGTGTTTTCACCAGCTGACCGAGTTTGAAGTCGATCGCTTTGATCCCCTCGGACTAGTTCGCTCATTTACGACCCCTATAAATGGCTGAAATTTTGACACTTAATTCAAAATGGCCGACTTCCTGTTGGGTTTAGGTCAACGCTCCAAGAGGCTTTTTTGTAGGTCCTATCGTCCGGCTTAAGTATACCGAAGTTGGTACATGTAGGTAAAACGTACACCGGGGGCTAGTTTGTCAAAGTTTTGTAGGGGGCGCCGTAGAGCCATTTTGGCCCATCCAAATCTGTTAACCCAATAAGATTATTCATTGTAGGCCTCCTGACGTGTATGCCAAATTTCGTGAGTGTGCACGCATGTGTAAGCTCGGAAATTAAAGTCGTTTTTCATGGCGAACGAGGCGTCGCCACGGCGACAGCGTTTGGCGAAACCTCAAGCCCTTCATACCTTTGCATCAACCACATCTTGAGAATGTTTGGCTCAAATTTGAGGTGTCTGTGGATAACCTGCTGAGAGAGAGACGTCCGAGAAAGAAGACATGTACCTCCTCCCGCCAGTAGGTGGCGCTATGACCATGGTTCAAAATGGCCATGTACATGTCTTCAGAGCCGGACAGTCATCAAACTGTATGAATTTGGTGAAGATAGGACCTTGTACAGTGGAGTTACAGCAGTTTTAATTTTGATGGCGAAAAAAAATTTTCAATCGACAGTGTCTGCGTCGCCACGGCAACAGCTTTTGACGGAGACTCACGGCGTTCGCTCCAGACCAACATCAACATCTTCTGGCTTTCCTGACCAAATTTGAAGTGGATCCGATCAACTGGCTGGTCTTGAGCCATCATAGCGTAAAATATAAAGTTTCCTGTCACCACTAGGTGGCGCTGTGACTTAGAATGAATATTGACATGTAGACTTGTTCGGGGCGGGAGTCTCATCAGAAATCTGAAGTTTGGTGCATATTTGATCACATACAGTCAAGTTATTAACAACTTCCTGTTTGACGGCAAGGCTCAGAATTTTGAGAGCTCGCCACGCCCAAACCGTTAAAGATTATACAAAACCTTTAATAACTTTTCATCCTTGATATGGTTTCTACCAGCTGACTGAGTTTTATTTCGATCGCTTCAACCCCCTCGGACTAGTTCGTTCATTTACGACCCCTACTTTTCGCCATAAAATCCAAAATGGCCGACTTCCTGTTGGTTTTAAGGCATACCTCCAAGAGACTTTTCTGTGCGTCTTGAAACCATACATATACCCTACAACTTTCGTACATGTACATTATACGCAGTTCCGGGGCTGAGTTTTGGTGGCGCTATAGAGCCATTTTTTCACGCCCGTTTACGAAACCCATGAAATACGAAAATTTTTGATGTGCTTGAATTTTGTGCAAATTTTCCTGACTTTTCGTGCATGTTCAGGCCCCCAAATTAGCCTTTGTTAATACACAAGAAAAATAATAATAATTAAAGCTGCAAGCAGCGTTGGAGGGCCCTCGCACGTCCGCGCTCGTCAGGGCGTGCGGCGGCTCCGTCCCGCCGCCGCTGGACTCCGACCCTTCCACGCGGCTCAGAACGTGCATGTAGTTTGAACAGCGCGTGAAGGACTTGCACGTCACTTCCCGCGTCTCCCATGTTGCGCTAGAAAACGGCCGCTAATGACGTCCTGTATTCCAGTATATTAAGTGTTGACTTCACTGTGAAGGTCTTGAGGCTTTTCAGACAAAACATGAAAAGTGTGAAACACACTGGAGAATCTACAGTGAACTTAGAAGAACTTTCGGTGCCATGGCGGGACACTGAACATTGACAACTCGCCACGGGTAAATCGTAAAAGATTATATAAAGCTTTTGATAACTTTTCATCTTGAATAGTGTTTCCACCAGCTGACCGAGTTTGAAGTCGATCGCTTTGACCCCCTCGGACTAGTTCGCTCATTTACGACCCCTATAAATGGCTGAAATTTTGACACTTAATTCAAAATGGCCGACTTCCTGTTGGGTTTAGGTCAACGCTCCAAGAGGCTTTTTTGTAGGTCCTATCGTCCCGCATAAGTATAGCGAATTTGGTAGATGTAGGTAATACGTACACCGGGGGCTAGTCCGTCAAAGTTTTGTAGGGGGCGCCGTAGAGCCATTTTGGCCCATCCAAACCTGTTAACCCAATAAGATTATTCATTGTAGGCCTCCTGACGTGTATGCCAAATTTGGTGAGTGTGCACGCATGTGTAAGCTCGGAAATCAAATTCGTGTTTCATGGCGAACAGGGCGTCGCCACAGTGACAGCGTTTGGCGAAACCTCAAGACCTTCATACCTTTGCATCAACCACATCTTGAGAATGTTTGGCTCAAATTTGAGGTGCCTGTGGTTAACCTGCTGAGAGAGAGACGTCCGAGAAAGAAGACATGTACCTCCTCCAGCCAGTAAGTGGCGCTATGACTATGGTTCAAAATTGCCACGTACATGTCTTCAGAGCTGGACAGTCATCAAACTGTATGAATTTGGTGAAGATAGGAACTTGTACAGTGGAGTTACAGCACTTTTAATTCTGATGGCGAAAAAAAAATTTCAATCGACATTGTCTGCGTCGCCACGGCAACAGCTTTTGACAGAGAGTCATGGCGTTCGCTCCAGACCAACATCAACATCTTGAGGCTTTCCTGACCAAATTTGAAGTGGATCCGATCAACTGGCTGGTCTTGAGCCATCGTAGCGTAAAACATAAAGTTTCCTGCCACCACTAGGTGGCGCTGTGATTTAGAATGAATATTGACATGTAGATGTGTTCGGGGCGGGACTCTCATCAGACATGTGAAGTTTGGTGCATATTGGATCACTTGCAGTCAAGTTATTAACAACTTCCTGTTTGACGGCGAGGCACAAAATTTTGAAAGCTCGCCACGTCCAAACCGTTAAAGATTATACAAAACCTTTAATAACTTTTCATCCTTGATTTTGTTTCTACCAGCTGACCAAGTTTGAAGTCGATTGCTTCAACCCCCTCGGACTAGTTCGTTCATTTACGACCCCTACTTTTCAACATAAAATCCAAAATGGCCGACTTCCTGTTGGTTTTAAGGCATACCTCCAAGAGACTTTTCTGTGCGTCTTGAAGCGATACATATACCCTACAACTTTCGTACATGTAGATAATACGCAGTTCCGGGGCTGAGTTTTGGTGGCGCTATAGAGCCATCTTTTCACGCCCGTTTACGAAACCCATAAAATACGAAAATTTTCACCGTTCCTGAATTTTGTGCAAATTTTCCTGACTTTTCGTGCATGTTCAGGCCCCCAAATTTGCGTTTGTTTCGGTACAAGGAAAATAATAATAATAATAATAATAATAATAATAATAATAATAATAATTCCTTCAATTTCAACTATGTTTTCGGCCCCCTGGTCTCCTGGTTTTTTTCATTTGACGTATTTTTCCGAGGCCTACCTGCTCGGGGACTGTGAGGTCCGGACACGTCTTGGTTCTTGGGTTCTGGCCCGTTTTCCTCCCTTGCTCGTTTTCCCCCACGCAGTTTCAATAGGGTCCTCGCACCGCTTGGTGCTCGGGCCCTAATAATAATTAAAGCTGCAAGCAGCGTTGGAGGGCCCTCGCACCTCCGCGCGCGTCGGGCGTGTGGCGGCTCCGTCCCGCCGCCGGACTCCGACCCTTCCACACGAGCCAGAACGTTCATGTAGTTTGGACAGCGCGTGAAGGACTTACACGTCACTATGTTGCGCTATGAAACGGCCGCTAATGACGTCCTGTATTCCTGTATACGAAGTGTTGACTACACTGTGAAGGTCTTGAGGCTTCTCTGACAAAACATGAGCAGTGTGAAACACACTGGAGAATCTACAGTGAACTTGGAAGAGCTTTCGGTTCCATGGCGAGACACAGAACTTTGACAGCTTGCCACGGGCAAAGCGTAAAAGATTATAGAAAGCTTTTGATAACTTTTCATCGTGAATACTGCTTCTACCAGCTGACCGAGTTTGAAGTCGATCGCTTCAACCCCCTCGGACTAGTTCGCTCATTTACGACCCCTATAAATGGCGGAAATTTTGACACTTAATTCAAAATGGCCGACTTCCTGTTGGGTTTAGGTCAACGCTCCAAGAGGCTTTTTTGTAGGTCCTATCGTCCCGCATAAGTATACCGAATTTGGTACATGTAGGTAAAACGTACACCGGGGGCTAGTTTGTCAAAGTTTTGTAGGGGGCGCCGTAGAGCCATTTTGGCCCATCCAAATCTGTTAACCCAATAAGATTATTCATTGTAGGCCTCCTGACGTGTATGCCAAATTTCGTGAGTGTGCACGCATGTGTAAGCTCGGAAATTAAAGTCGTTTTTCATGGCGAACGAGGCGTCGCCACGGCGACAGCGTTTGGCGAAACCTCAAGCCCTTCATACCTTTGCATCAACCACATCTTGAGAATGTTTGGCTCAAATTTGAGGTGTCTGTGGATAACCTGCTGAGAGAGAGACGTCCGAGAAAGAAGACATGTACCTCCTCCCGCCAGTAGGTGGCGCTATGACCATGGTTCAAAATGGCCATGTACATGTCTTCAGAGCCGGACAGTCATCAAACTGTATGAATTTGGTGAAGATAGGACCTTGTACAGTGGAGTTACAGCACTTTTAATTTTGATGGCGAAAAAAAATTTTCAATCGACAGTGTCTGCATCACCACGGCAACAGCTTTTGACACAGAGTCACGGCGTTCGCTCCAGACCAACATCAACATCTTGAGGCTTTCCTGACCAAATTTGAAGTGGATCCGATCAACTGGCTGGTCTTGAGGCATCATAGCGCAAAACATAAAGTTTCCTGTCAGCACCAGGTGGCGCTATGACTTAAAATGAATATTGACATGTAGATGTGTTCGGGGCGGGACTCTCATCAGACATGTGAAGTTTGGTGCATATTGGATCACGTACAGTCAAGTTATTAACAACTTCCTGTTTGACGGCGAGGCACAAACTTTTGACAGCTCGCCACGTCCAAACCGTTAAAGATTATACCAAACCTTTAATAACTTTTCATCCTTGATATTATTTCTAACAGCTGACCAAGTTTGAAGTCGATCGCTTCAACCCCCTCAAACTAGTTCGTTCATTTACGAACCCTACTTTTTAACATAAAATCCAAAATGGCCGACTTCCTGTTGGGTTTAGGTCATTGGTCCAAATTACTTTTTTGTGCGTCTTGAAGTGATACATGAACCCACCAAATTGCGTACACGTACATAAATTGCAGTTCCCGGGGTAGGGGTTTTAGTGTTAGGGGGCGCAATAGAGCCATTTTGCCACGCCCATTTGTGAGACCCATTAAATACGAAATTTTTCGCCAGGCCTGATGCGTGTGCAAATTTTCCTGACTTTTCGTGCATGTTCAGGCCCTCAAATTTGCGTTTGTTTCGGCCCGAGAAGAATAATAATAATAATAATAATAATAATAATAATAATCCACACAGTTTCAACTATGTTTCGAGCCCCCTGGTTGGCTGGTTTTTTGCCATGTCGCGTATTTTTTCGAGGCCTACCTGCTCGGGGACTGTGAGGTCCGTACACCTCTTGGTTCTTGGGTACTTGCACGTTTCCTCCCTTTTCCCCCACGCAGTTACAATAGGGTCCTCGCACCGCTTGGTGCTCGGGCCCTAATAATAATAATTCCTTCAGTTTCAACTATGTTTTTGGCCCCCTGGTCGCCTGGTTTTTTTCATTTGACGTATTTTTTCGAGGCCTACCTGCTCGGGGCCTGTGAGGTCCGTACACCTCTTGCTTCTTGGGTACTTGCACGTTTTCCTCCCTTGCTCGTTTTCCCCCACACAGTTACAATAGGGTCCTCGCACCGCTTGGTGCTCGGGCCCTAATAATAATAATAATAATAATAATAATAATAATAATAATAATAATCCACACAGTTTCAACTATGTTTTCAGCCCCCTGGTCACCTGGTTTTTTCCATTCCACGTATTTTTCCCAGGCCTACCTGCTCAGGGCCTATGAGGTCCGTACACCTATTGGTTCTTGGGTACTTGCACGTTTCCTCCCTTGCTCGTTTTTCCCCCACGCAGTTTCAATAGGGTCCTCGCACCGCTTGGTGCTCGGGCCCTAATAATAATAATCCACACAGTTTCAACTATGTTTTCGGCCCCCTGGTCGCCTGGTTTTTTTCATTTGACGTATTTTTTCGAGGCCTACCTGCTCGGGGTCTATGAGGTCCGTACACCTCTTGGTTCTTGGGTACTTGCACATTTTCCTCCCTTGCTCGTTTTCCCCCACACAGTTACAATAGGGTCCTCGCACCGCTTGGTGCTCGGGCCCTAATAATAATTCCTTCAATTTCAACTATGTTTTCGGCCCCCTGGTCTCCTGGTTTTTTTCATTTGACGTATTTTTCCGAGGCCTACCTGCTCGGGGACTGTGAGGTCCGTACACCTCTTGGTTCTTGGGTTCTGGCCCGTTTTCCTCCCTTGCTCGTTTTCCCCCACGCAGTTTCAATAGGGTCCTCGCACCGCTTGGTGCTCGGGCCCTAATAATAATCCACACAGTTTCAACTATGTTTCGAGCCCCCTGGTTGGCTGGTTTTTTGCCATGTCGCGTATTTTTTCGAGGCCTACCTGCTCGGGGCCTGTGAGGTCCGTACACCTCTTGGTTCTTGGGTACTGGCCCGTTTTCCTCCCTTGCACGTTTTTCCCCCACGCAGTTTCAATAGGGTCCTCGCACCGCTTGGTGCTCGGGCCCTAATAATAATAATAATAATAATCCACACAGTTTCAACTATGTTTTCGGCCCCCTGGTCACCTGGTTTTTTCCATTCCACGTATTTTTCCCAGGCCTACCTGCTCAGGGCCTATGAGGTCCGTACACCTATTGGTTCTTGGGTACTTGCACGTTTCCTCCCTTGCTCGTTTTTCCCCCACGCAGTTTCAATAGGGTCCTCGCACCGCTTGGTGCTCGGGCCCTAATTAAAGCTGCAAGCAGCGTTGGAGGGCCCTCGCACCTCCGCGCGCGTCGGGGCGTGCGGTGGCTCCGTCCCGTTACTGGACTCCGACCCTTCCATGCGCTTTCAGAATTTTCATGTAGTTTGGACAGCGCGTGAAGGACTTACACGTCACTTCCTGCGTCCTCTATGTGGCGCTAGAGAACAGTCACTAATCACATCCTGTATTCCAGTATATGAAGTGTTGACTACACTGTGAAAATTTCATGCAAATCAAATGATCATTGCCATAGACGTGTTACTTCCTGTTTCCACCAGGTGGCGCAATGACTGTGGTCACTAATTGGCATTTAGATGTCTTCAGGCCGGGACTCTTATTAAGCGTGACAAGTTTGAAAGAGATTGGATAATGTACACTGAAGTTACAGCAATTTCCTGTTCCATGGCGAACAGCGTTGCCATGGTGACAGCGTCTGACAAAACGTCAAGAGCTTCATAACTTTGCATCATCCATGTAGTGGGAATGTTTGGATCAAATTTGAGGTGTCTGTGATCAACCTGCTGAGAGAGAAACGTCTGAGAATAAAACATGCACTTCCTCTTGCCACTAGGTGGCGCTATGACTTTGAATGAATATTGACAAGTAGACGTCTTCAGGGCGGGACTCTCATCAGACATGTCAAGATTGGTGCTGATTGGATCACGTACAGTCAAGTTATTAACAATTTCCTGTTTGATGGCGAGTCATGGCGACACACTGAACTTTACCAGCTCGCCACGCCCAAACCGTTAAAGATTATATCAAACCTTTGATAACTTTTCATCCTTGATATTGTTTGTACCAGCTGACCCAGTTTGAAGTCGATCGCTTGAACCCCCTCGGAGTAGTTCGTTCATTTACGTCCCCTGTAAATGGCCAAAAATGTGTGAAAAATCCAATATGGCCGACGTCTTGTTGGGTTTAGGTCAATGCTCCAAGAGGCTTTTTTGTAGGTCCTATGGTCCCGCATATGTATACCGAATTTGGTACATGTAGGTAAAACGTAGACCGGGGGCTAGTTCGTCAAAGTTTTGTAGGGGGCGCCATAGAGCCATTTTGGCCCACCGAAACCCATGAACTAAATAAGATTACTCATTTTAGCCCTCCTGACGTGCATGCCAAATTTGGTGAGTGTGCACGCATGCATAAGCTTCGAAATTACGTTCGATTTTCATGGCGAACAAGGCGTCGCCACGGTGACAGCGTTTGGCGAAACCTCAAGCCCTTCATAACTTTGCATCAACCACGTCTTGAGAATGTTTGGCTAAAATTTGAAGTGTCTGTGGTTAACCTGCTGAGAGAGAGACGTCCGAGAAAGAAGACATGTACCTCCTCTAGCCAGTAGGTGGCGCTATGACTATGGTTCAAAATGGCCACGTACATGTCTTCAGAGCCGGACAGTCATCAAACTGTATGAATTTGGTGAAGATAGGACCTTGTACAGTGGAGTTACAGCACTTTCAATTTTGATGGCGTAAAAAAAATTTCAATCGACAGTGTCTGCGTCGCCACGCCAACAGCTTTTGACGGAGACTCACGGCATTCGCTCCAGACCAACACCAACATCTTGAGGCTTCCTGGACCAAGTTTGAAGTGGATCCGATCAACTGGCTGGTCTTGAGGCATCATAGCGTAAAACATTAGCATTTCCTGTCACCAGCAGGTGGCGCTGTGACTTAGAATGAATATTGACAGGTGGATGTCTATAGGGCGGGACTCTCATCAGACATGTGAAGTTTGGTGCATATTGGATCACGTACAGTCAAGTTATTAGCAACTTCCTGTTTGACGGCGAGGCACAAAATTTTGACAGGTCGCCACGTCCAAACCGTTAAAGATTATACCAAACCTTTGATAACTTTTCATCCTTGATATTGTTTCTACCAGCTGACTGAGTTTTGTTTCGATCGCTTCAACCCCCTCGGACGAGTTCGTTCATTTATGACCCCTATTTTTCACACATTTTTGACACGCAATTCAAAATGGCCGACTTCCTGTTTGGTTTAGGGCAATGCTCCAAGAGACTTTTTTGTAGATGTCATCGTCCTGCATATATGTACCAAATTCTGTACATGTAGGTTAAACGTAGTCCCGGGGCTAGTCCGTTGAATTTGTAGGGGGCGCTGTAGAGCCATTTTGCGACACCCATTTATGAGACCCATAAAATACAAAATTTTTCGCCAGGCCTGATGCGTGTGCAAATTTTCCTGACTTTTCGTGCATGTTCAGGCCCTCAAATTTGCGTTTGTTTCGGCCCGAGAATAATAATAATAATAATTAAAGCTGCAAGCAGCGTTGGAGGGCCCTCGCACCTCGGCGCGCGTCGGGGCGTGCGGCGGCCCCGTCCCGTTGTTGGACTCCGACCCTTCCATGCGCTTTCAGAACGTTCATGTAGTTTGGACAGCGCATGAAGGACTTACACGTCACTTCCTGCGTCCCCTATGTGGCGCTAGAGAACAGTCACTAATCACATCCTGTATTCCAGTATATGAAGTGTTGACTACACTGTGAAAATTTCATGCAAATCAAATGATCATTGCCATAGACGTGTTACTTCCTGTTGCCACCAGGTGGCGCAATGACTGTGGTCACTAATTGGAATCTAGATGTCTTCAGGCCGGGACTCTTATTAAGCGTGACAAGTTTGAAAGAGATTGGATAATGTACACTGAAGTTACAGCAATTTCCTGTTCCATGGCGAACAGCGTTGCCATGGTGACAGCGTCTGACAAAACGTCAAGAGCTTCATAACTTTGCATCATCCATGTAGTGGGAATGTTTGGATCAAATTTGAGGTGTCTGTGATCAACCTGCTGAGAGAGAAACGTCTGAGAATAAAACATGCACTTCCTCTTGCCACTAGGTGGCGCTATGACTTTGAATGAATATTGACATGTAGACGTCTTCAGGGCGGGACTCTCATCAGACATGTCAAGATTGGTGCTGATTGGATCACGTACAGTCAAGTTATTAACAATTTCCTGTTTGATGGCGAGTCATGGCGAGACACTGAACTTTACCAGCTCGCCACGCCCAAACCGTTAAAGATTATATCAAACCTTTGATAACTTTTCATCCTTGATATTGTTTGTACCAGCTGACCAAGTTTGAAGTCGATCGCTTGAACCCCCTCGGACTAGTTCGTTCATTTACATCCCCTGTAAATCGCCAAAAATGTGTGAAAAATCCAATATGGCCGACGTCCTGTTGGGTTTAGGTCAATGCTCCAAGAGGCTTTTTTGTAGGTCCTATGGTCTCGCATATGTATACCGAATTTGGTACATGTAGGTAAAACGTAGACCGGGGGCTAGTTCGTCAAAGTTTTGTAGGGGGCGCCATAGAGCCATTTTGGCCCACCGAAACCCGTGAACTAAATAAGATTACTCATTTTAGGCCTCCTGACGTGCATGCCAAATTTGGTGAGTGTGCACGCATGCATAAGCTTCAAAATTACGTTCGATTTTCATGGCGAACAAGGCGTCGCCACGGTGACAGCGTTTGGCGAAACCTCAAGCCCTTCATAACTTTGCATCAACCACGTTTTGAGAATGTTTGGCTAAAATTTGAAGTGTCTGTGGTTAACCTGCTGAGAGAGAGACGTCCGAGAAAGAAGACATGTACCTCCTCTAGCCAGTAGGTGGCGCTATGACTATGGTTCAAAATGGCCACGTACATGTCTTCAGAGCCGGACAGTCATCAAACTGTATGAATTTGGTGAAGATAGGACCTTGTACAGTGGAGTTACAGCACTTTCAATTTTGATGGCGTAAAAAAAATTTCAATCGACAGTGTCTGCGTCGCCACGGCAACAGCTTTTGACGGAGACTCACGGCGTTCGCTCCAGACCAACACCAACATCTTCTGGCTTTCCTGACCAAATTTGAAGTGGATCCGATCAACTGACTGGTCTTGAGCCATCATAGCGTAAAACATAAAGTTTCCTGTCACCACCAGGTGGCGCTGTGACTTAGAATGAATATTGACACGTAGACGTGTTCGGGGCGGGACTCTCATCAGACATGTCAAGTTTGGTGCTGATTGGATCACGTACAGTCAAGTTATTAACAATTTCCTGTTTGATGGCGAGTCATGGCGAGACACTGAACTTTGCCAGCTCGCCACACCCAAACCGTTAAAGATTATATCAAACCTTTGATAACTTTTCATCGTTGAGGCCTTCTCTACCAGCTGACCAAGTTTGAAGTCAATCGCTTGAACCCCCTCGGACTAGTTCGTTCATTTACGTCCCCTGTAAATCGCCAAAAATGCCTGAAAAATCCAATATGGCTGACTTCCTGTTGGGTTTAGGTCATCGCTCCAAGAGACTTTTTTGTTTGTCCTGAAGAGATACACGAACCCACCGAATTTGGTACATGTACATAAAACGCAGTTCCGGGGCTGAGTTTAGGTGGCGCTACAGAGCCATTTTGCCACGGCCATTTGCGAAACCTTTAAAATACGTAATTTTTCGCCATGTCTGAATTTTGTGCAAATTTTGGTGAGTTTTCGTGCATGTTCAGGCCCCCAAATTAGCGATTCATTGTTTATAAAAAGGAGAAGAAGAATAATAATAATAATAATAATAATAATAATAATTCCTTCAGTTTCAACTATGTTTTTGGCCCCCTGGTCGCCTGGTTTTTTTCATTTGACGTATTTTTTCAAGGCCTACCTGCTCGGGGCCTGTGAGGTCCGTACACCTCTTGGTTCTTGGGTACTTGCACGTTTTCCTCCCTTGCTCGTTTTCCCCCACACAGTTACAATAGGGTCCTCGCACCGCTTGGTGCTCGGGCCCTAATTAAAGCTGCAAGCAGCGTTGAAGGGCCCTCGCACCTCCGCGCGCGTAGGGGCATGCGGCGGCTCCGTCCCGTTGTTGGACTCCGACCCTTCCATGCACTTTCAGAACGTTCATGTAGTTTGGACAGCGCGTGAAGGACTTACACGTCACTTCCTGCGCCCCCTATGTGGCGCTAGAGAACAGTCACTAATCACATCCTGTATTCCAGTATATGAAGTGTTGACTACACTGTGAAAATTTCGTGCAAATCAAATGATCATTGCCATAGACGTGTTACTTCCTGTTTCCACCAGGTGGCGCAATGACTGTGGTCACTAATTGGCATCTAGATGTCTTCAGACTCTTATTAAGCGTGACAAGTTTGAAAGAGATTGGATAATGTACACTGAAGTTACAGCAATTTCCTGTTCCATGGCGAACAGCGTTGCCATGGTGATAGCGTCTGACGAAACGTCACGAACTTCATAAATTTGCATCATCTACGTCTTGGGAATGTTTGGATCAAATTTGAGGTGTCTGTGATCAACCTGCTGAGAGAGAAACGTCCGAGAATAAAACATGCACTTCCTCTTGCCACTAGGTGGCGCTATGACTGTGAATGAATATTGACATGTAGACGTGTTCAGGGCGGGACTCTCATCAGACATGTCAAGTTTGGTGCTGATTGGATCATGTACAGTCAAGTTATTAACAATTTCCTGTTTGATGGCGAGTCATGGCGAGACACTGAACTTTACCAGCTCTCCACGCCCAAACCGTTAAAGATTATATCAAACCTTTGATAACTTTTCATCCTTGATATTGTTTGTACCAGCTGACCAAGTTTGAAGTCGATCGCTTGAACCCCCTCGGACTAGTTCGTTCATTTACGTCCCCTGTAAATCGCCAAAAATGTGTGAAAAATCCAATATGGCCGACGTCCTGTTGGGTTTAGGTCAATGCTCCAAGAGGCTTTTTTGTAGGTCCTATGGTCTCGCATATGTATACCGAATTTGGTACATGTAGGTAAAACGTAGACCCGGGGCTAGTTCGTCAAAGTTTTGTAGGGGGCGCCATAGAGCCATTTTGGCCCACCGAAACCCGTGAACTAAATAAGATTACTCATTTTAGGCCTCCTGACGTGCATGCCAAATTTGGTGAGTGTGCACGTATGCATAAGCTTCGAAATTACGTTCGATTTTCATGGCGAACAAGGCGTCGCCACGGTGACAGCGTTTGGCGAAACCTCAAGCCCTTCATAACTTTGCATCAACCACGTTTTGAGAATGTTTGGCTAAAATTTGAAGTGTCTGTGGTTAACCTGCTGAGAGAGAGACGTTCGAGAAAGAAGACATGTACCTCCTCTAGCCAGTAGGTGGCGCTATGACTATGGTTCAAAATGGCCACGTACATGTCTTCAGAGCCGGACAGTCATCAAACTGTATGAATTTGGTGAAGATAGGACCTTGTACAGTGGAGTTACAGCACTTTCAATTTTCATGGCGTAAAAAAAAATTTCAATCGACAGTGTCTGCGTCGCCACGGCAACAGCTTTTGACGGAGACTCACGGCGTTCGCTCCAGACCAACACCAACATCTTCTGGCTTTCCTGACCAAATTTGAAGTGGATCCGATCAACTGGCTGGTCTTGAGCCATCATAGCGTAAAACATAAAGTTTCCTGTCACCACCAGGTGGCGCTGTGACTTAGAATGAATATTGACACGTAGACGTGTTCGGGGCGGGACTCTCATCAGACATGTCAAGTTTGGTGCTGATTGGATCACGTACAGTCAAGTTATTAACAATTTCCTGTTTGATGGCGAGTCATGGCGAGACACTGAACTTTGCCAGCTCGCCACGCCCAAACCGTTAAAGTAATAACAAGACTTTTAATAACTTTTCATCATTGAGGCCTTCTCTACCAGCTGACCAAGTTTGAAGTCAATCGCTTGAACCCCCTCGGACTAGTTCGTTCATTTACGTCCCCTGTAAATCGCCAAAAATGCGTGAAAAATCCAATATGGCTGACCTCCTGTTGGGTTTAGGTCATCGCTCCAAGAGACTTTTTTGTTCGTCCTGAAGAGATACACGAACCCACCAAATTTCGTACATGTACATAAAACGCAGTTCCGGGGCTGAGTTTAGGTGGCGCTACAGAGCCATTTTGCCACGGCCATTTGCGAAACCTTTAAAATACTTAATTTTTCGCCATGTCTGAATTTTGTGCAAATTTTGGTGAGTTTTCGTGCATGTTCAGGCCCCCAAATTAGCGATTCATTGTGGATAAAAAGAAGAATAATAATAATTAAAGCTGCAAGCAGCGTTGGAGGGCCCTCGCACCTCCGCGCGCGTCGGGCGTGTGGCGGCTCCGTCCCGCCGCCGGACTCCGACCCTTCCACACGAGCCAGAACGTTCATGTAGTTTGGACAGCGCGTGAAGGACTTACACGTCACTATGTTGCGCTATGAAACGGCCGCTAATGACGTCCTGTATTCCTGTATACGAAGTGTTGACTACACTGTGAAGGTCTTGAGGCTTCTCTGACAAAACATGAGCAGTGTGAAACACACTGGAGAATCTACAGTGAACTTGGAAGAGCTTTCGGTTCCATGGCGAGACACAGAACTTTGACAGCTTGCCACGGGCAAAGCGTAAAAGATTATAGAAAGCTTTTGATAACTTTTCATCGTGAATACTGCTTCTACCAGCTGACCGAGTTTGAAGTCGATCGCTTCAACCCCCTCGGACTAGTTCGCTCATTTACGACCCCTATAAATGGCTGAAGTTTTGACACTTGATTCAAAATGGCCGACTTCCTGTTGGGTTTAGGTCAACGCTCCAAGAGGCTTTTTTGTAGGTCCTATCGTCCTGCATAAGTATACCGAATTTGGTAGATGTAGGTAAAACGTAGCCCGGGGGCTAGTTCGTCAAAATGTTGTAGGGGGCGCCGTAGAGCCATTTTGCCCCACCCAAACCTGTTAACCCAATACGATTATTCATTTTAGGCCTCCTGACATGTATGCTAAATTTGGTGAGTCTGCACGTATGCGTAAGCGTGGAAATTAAATTCGTATTTCATGGAGAACAGGGCGTCGCCACGGTGACAGCGTTTGGTGAAACCTCAAGCCCTTCATACCTTTGCATTGACCACATCTTGAGAATGTTTGGCTCAAATTTGAGGTGTCTGTGGTTAACCTGCTGAGAGAGAGACGTCCGAGAAAGAAGACATGTACGGCCTCCCGCCAGTAGGTGGCGCTATGACTATGGTTCAAAATGGCCACGTACATGTCTTCAAAGGTGGACAGTCATCAAACTGTATGAATTTGGTGAAGATAGGACCTTGTACAGTGGAGTTACAGCACTTTTAATTCTGATGGCGAAAAAAAAATGTCAATCGACAGTGTCTGCATCGCCACGGCAACAGCTTTTGACAGAGAGTCACGGCGTTCGCTCCAGACCAACATCAACATCTTGAGGCTTTCCTAACCAAATTTGAAGTGGATCCGATCAACTGTCTGGTCTTGAGCCATCGTAGCGCAAAACATAAAGTTTCCTGTCAGCACCAGGTGGCGCTATGACTTAAAATGAATATTGACACGTAGATGTGTTCGGGGCGGGACTCTCATCAGACATGTGAAATCTGGTGCATATTGGATCACGTACAGTCAAGTTATTAACAACTTCCTGTTTGACGGCGAGGCACAAACTTTTGACAGCTCGCCACGTCCAAACCGTTAAAGATTATACCAAACCTTTAACAACTTTTCATCCTTGATATTATTTCTACCAGCTGACCAAGTTTGAAGTCGATCGCTTCAACCCCCTCAAACTAGTTCGTTCATTTACGAACCCTACTTTTTAACATAAAATCCAAAATGGCCGACTTCCTGTTGGGTTTAGGTCATTGGTCCAAATTACTTTTTTGTGCGTCTTTAAGTGATACATGAACCCACCAAATTGCGTACACGTACATAAATTGCAGTTCCAGGGGTAGGGGTTTTAGTGTTTGGGGGCGCTATAGAGCCATTTTGCCACGCCCATTTGTGAGACCCATTAAATACGAAATTTTTCGCCAGGCCTGATTCGTGTGCAAATTTTCCTGACTTTTCGTGCATGTTCAGGCCCTCAAATTTGCGTTTGTTTTGACACCAGAAGAATAATAATAATAATTAAAGCTGCAAGCAGCGTTGGAGGGCCCTCGCACCTCCGCGCGCGTCGGGGCGTGCGGCGGCTCCGTCTCGTTGCTGGACTCCGACCCTTCAATGCGCTTTCAGAACGTTCATGTAGTTTGGACAGCGTGCGAAGGACTTACACGTCACTTCCCGCGCCCCCTATGTTGCGCTAGAAAACGGCCGCTAATGACGTCCTGTATTCCAGTATATGAAGTGTTGACTAGACTGTGAAGGTCTTGAGGCTTTTGTGACTAAACAGGAGAAGTGTGAAACACACTGGGTAACCTACAGTGAACTTGGAAGAACTTTCGGTGCCATGGTGAGACACAGAACTTTGACAGCTCGCCACGCCCAAACCGTTAAAGATAATATAAAGCTTTTGATGAACTTTTCATCTTTAATATTTGTCCTGCCAGCTGACCAAGTTTGAAGTCAATCGCTTCAATCACCTCGGAGTAGTTCGCTCATTTACGACCCCTATAAACCGCTGAAATTTTGATAGTTAATTCATGTTACTTTCTGTTGCCACAAGGTGGCGCTGTGACTTAGAATGAATATTGATATGTAGACGTGTTCAGGGCAAGACTCTCATCAGACATGTGAAGTTTAGTGCATATTGGATCACGTACAGTCAAGTTATTAACAACTTCCTGTTTGACGGTGAGGCACCGAATTTTGAGAGCTCGCCACGCCCAAACCGTTAAAGATTACAGAAAGCCTTCGATAACTTTTCATCCTTGAGATTGTTTCTACCAGCTGACCAAGTTTGAAGTCGATGGCTTCAACCCCCTCAGACTAGTTCATTCATTTACGACCCCTATTTATCGCAGCAATTTTGACACTTAATTCAAAATGGCCGACTTCCTGTTGGGTTTAGGTCAATGCTCCAAGAGGCTTTTCTGTAGGTCCTATCGTCCCGCATAAGTGTACCGAATTTGGTACATGTAGGTAAAACGTAGCCCGGGGGCTAGTTCGTCAAAGTTTTGTAGGGGGCGCCGTAGAGCCATTTTGCCCCACCCAAACCTGTTAACCCAATAAGATTATTCATTTTAGGGCTCCTGACGTGTATGCCAAATTTGGTGAGTGTGCACGCATGCGTAAGCTTTGAAATTAAATTCGTTTTTCATGGCGAACAAGGCGTCGCCACGGTGACAGCGTTTGGCGAAACCTTAAGCCCTTCATAAATTTGCATCGGCCACGTCTTGAGAATCTTTGGCTCAAATTTGAGGTGTCTGTGGATAACCTGCTGAGAGAGAGACGTCCGAGAAAGAAGACATGTACGGCCTCCCGCCAGTAGGTGGCGCTATGACTATGGTTCAAAATGGCCACGTACATGTCTTCAAAGGTGGACAGTCATCAAACTGTATGAATTTGGTGAAGATAGGACCTTGTACAGTGGAGTTACAGCACTTTTAATTCTGATGGCGAAAAAAAAATTTCAATCGACAGTGTCTGCATCGCCACGGCAACAGCTTTTGACACAGAGTCACGGCGTTCGCTCCAGACCAACATCAACATCTTGAGGCTTTCCTAACCAAATTTGAAGTGGATCCAATCAACTGTCTGGTCTTGAGCCATCGTAGCGCAAAACATAAAGTTTCCTGTCAGCACCAGGTGGCGCTATGACTTAAAATGAATATTGACATGTAGATGTGTTCGGGGCGGGACTCTCATCAGACATGTGAAATCTGGTGCATATTGGATCACGTACAGTCAAGTTATTAACAACTTCCTGTTTGACGGCGAGGCACAAACTTTTGACAGCTCGCCACGTCCAAACCGTTAAAGATTATACCAAACCTTTAACAACTTTTCATCCTTGATATTATTTCTACCAGCTGACCAAGTTTGAAGTCGATCGCTTCAACCCCCTCAAACTAGTTCGTTCATTTACGAACCCTACTTTTTAACATAAAATCCAAAATGGCCGACTTCCTGTTGGGTTTAGGTCATTGGTCCAAATTACTTTTTTGTGCGTCTTTAAGTGATACATGAACCCACCAAATTGCGTACACGTACATAAATTGCAGTTCCGGGGGTAGGGGTTTTAGTGTTAGGGGGCGCTATAGAGCCATTTTGCCACGCCCATTTGTGAGACCCATTAAATACGAAATTTTTCGCCAGGCCTGATTCGTGTGCAAATTTTCCTGACTTTTCGTGCATGTTCAGGCCCTCAA
The DNA here is from genome assembly GCF_042242105.1 of Pempheris klunzingeri. Lineage (NCBI taxonomy): Eukaryota > Metazoa > Chordata > Actinopteri > Acropomatiformes > Pempheridae > Pempheris > Pempheris klunzingeri. Next base: position 24,137,537 of record NC_092012.1, on the reverse strand, counting down.
ATTTGCGTTTGTTTTGACACCAGAAGAATAATAATAATAATAATAATAATAATAATAATAATAATAATAATAATCCACACAGTTTCAACTATGTTTTTGGCCCCCTGGTCGCCTGGTTTTTTTCATTTGACGTATTTTTTCGAGGCCTACCTGCTCGGGGCCTGTGAGGTCCGTACACCTCTTGGTTCTTGGGTACTTGCACGTTTTCCTCCCTTGCTCGTTTTCCCCCACGCAGTTACAATAGGGTCCTCGCACCGCTTGGTGCTCGGGCCCTAATTAAAGCTGCAAGCAGCGTTGGAGGGCCCTCGCACCTCCGCGCGCGTCGGGCGTGTGGCGGCTCCGTCCCGCCGCCGGACTCCGACCCTTCCACACGAGCCAGAACGTTCATGTAGTTTGGACAGCGCGTGAAGGACTTACACGTCACTATGTTGCGCTATGAAACGGCCGCTAATGACGTCCTGTATTCCTGTATACGAAGTGTTGACTACACTGTGAAGGTCTTGAGGCTTCTCTGACAAAACATGAGCAGTGTGAAACACACTGGAGAATCTACAGTGAACTTGGAAGAGCTTTCGGTTCCATGGCGAGACACAGAACTTTGACAGCTTGCCACGGGCAAAGCGTAAAAGATTATAGAAAGCTTTTGATAACTTTTCATCGTGAATACTGCTTCTACCAGCTGACCGAGTTTGAAGTCGATCGCTTCAACCCCCTCGGACTAGTTCGCTCATTTACGACCCCTATAAATGGCGGAAATTTTGACACTTAATTCAAAATGGCCGACTTCCTGTTGGGTTTAGGTCAACGCTCCAAGAGGCTTTTTTGTAGGTCCTATCGTCCCGCATAAGTATACCGAATTTGGTACATGTAGGTAAAACGTACACCGGGGGCTAGTTTGTCAAAGTTTTGTAGGGGGCGCCGTAGAGCCATTTTGGCCCATCCAAATCTGTTAACCCAATAAGATTATTCATTGTAGGCCTCCTGACGTGTATGCCAAATTTCGTGAGTGTGCACGCATGTGTAAGCTCGGAAATTAAAGTCGTTTTTCATGGCGAACGAGGCGTCGCCACGGCGACAGCGTTTGGCGAAACCTCAAGCCCTTCATACCTTTGCATCAACCACATCTTGAGAATGTTTGGCTCAAATTTGAGGTGTCTGTGGATAACCTGCTGAGAGAGAGACGTCCGAGAAAGAAGACATGTACCTCCTCCCGCCAGTAGGTGGCGCTATGACCATGGTTCAAAATGGCCATGTACATGTCTTCAGAGCCGGACAGTCATCAAACTGTATGAATTTGGTGAAGATAGGACCTTGTACAGTGGAGTTACAGCACTTTTAATTTTGATGGCGAAAAAAAAATTTCAATCGACAGTGTCTGCATCACCACGGCAACAGCTTTTGACACAGAGTCACGGCGTTCGCTCCAGACCAACATCAACATCTTGAGGCTTTCCTGACCAAATTTGAAGTGGATCCGATCAACTGGCTGGTCTTGAGGCATCATAGCGCAAAACATAAAGTTTCCTGTCAGCACCAGGTGGCGCTATGACTTAAAATGAATATTGACATGTAGATGTGTTCGGGGCGGGACTCTCATCAGACATGTGAAGTTTGGTGCATATTGGATCACGTACAGTCAAGTTATTAACAACTTCCTGTTTGACGGCGAGGCACAAACGTTTGACAGCTCGCCACGTCCAAACCGTTAAAGATTATACCAAACCTTTAATAACTTTTCATCCTTGATATTATTTCTAACAGCTGACCAAGTTTGAAGTCGATCGCTTCAACCCCCTCAAACTAGTTCGTTCATTTACGAACCCTACTTTTTAACATAAAATCCAAAATGGCCGACTTCCTGTTGGGTTTAGGTCATTGGTCCAAATTACTTTTTTGTGCGTCTTGAAGTGATACATGAACCCACCAAATTGCGTACACGTACATAAATTGCAGTTCCCGGGGTAGGGGTTTTAGTGTTAGGGGGCGCAATAGAGCCATTTTGCCACGCCCATTTGTGAGACCCATTAAATACGAAATTTTTCGCCAGGCCTGATGCGTGTGCAAATTTTCCTGACTTTTCGTGCATGTTCAGGCCCTCAAATTTGCGTTTGTTTCGGCCCGAGAAGAATAATAATAATAATTAAAGCTGCAAGCAGCGTTGAAGGGCCCTCGCACCTCCACGCGCGTCGGGGCGTGCGGCGGCCCTGTCCCGTTGTTGGACTCCGACCCTTCCATGCGCTTTCAGAACGTTCATGTAGTTTGGACAGCGCGTGAAGGACTTACACGTCACTTCCTGCGTCCCCTATGTGGCGCTAGAGAACAGTCACTAATCACATCCTGTATTCCAGTATATGAAGTGTTGACTACACTGAAAATTTCATGCAAATCAAATGATCATTGCCATAGACGTGTTACTTCCTGTTGCCACCAGGTGGCGCAATGACTGTGGTCACTAATTGGCATCTAGATGTCTTCAGGCCGGGACTCTTATTAAGCGTGACAAGTTTGAAAGAGATTGGATAATGTACACTGAAGTTACAGCAATTTCCTGTTCCATGGCGAACAGCGTTGCCATGGTGACAGCGTCTGAGAATACGTCAAGAGCTTCATAACTTTGCATCATCCATGTAGTGGGAATGTTTGGATCAAATTTGAGGTGTCTGTGATCAACCTGCTGAGAGAGAAACGTCTGAGAATAAAACATGCACTTCCTCTTGCCACTAGGTGGCGCTATGACCATGGTTCAAAATGGCCATGTACATGTCTTCAGAGCCGGACAGTCATCAAACTGTATGAATTTGGTGAAGATAGGACCTTGTACAGTGGAGTTACAGCACTTTTAATTTTGATGGCGAAAAAAAAATTTCAATCGACAGTGTCTGCATCACCACGGCAACAGCTTTTGACACAGAGTCACGGCGTTCGCTCCAGACCAACATCAACATCTTGAGGCTTTCCTGACCAAATTTGAAGTGGATCCGATCAACTGGCTGGTCTTGAGGCATCATAGCGCAAAACATAAAGTTTCCTGTCAGCACCAGGTGGCGCTATGACTTAAAATGAATATTGACATGTAGATGTGTTCGGGGCGGGACTCTCATCAGACATGTGAAGTTTGGTGCATATTGGATCACGTACAGTCAAGTTATTAACAACTTCCTGTTTGACGGCGAGGCACAAACGTTTGACAGCTCGCCACGTCCAAACCGTTAAAGATTATACCAAACCTTTAATAACTTTTCATCCTTGATATTATTTCTAACAGCTGACCAAGTTTGAAGTCGATCGCTTCAACCCCCTCAAACTAGTTCGTTCATTTACGAACCCTACTTTTTAACATAAAATCCAAAATGGCCGACTTCCTGTTGGGTTTAGGTCATTGGTCCAAATTACTTTTTTGTGCGTCTTGAAGTGATACATGAACCCACCAAATTGCGTACACGTACATAAATTGCAGTTCCCGGGGTAGGGGTTTTAGTGTTAGGGGGCGCAATAGAGCCATTTTGCCACGCCCATTTGTGAGACCCATTAAATACGAAATTTTTCGCCAGGCCTGATGCGTGTGCAAATTTTCCTGACTTTTCGTGCATGTTCAGGCCCTCAAATTTGCGTTTGTTTCGGCCCGAGAAGAATAATAATAATAATTAAAGCTGCAAGCAGCGTTGAAGGGCCCTCGCACCTCCACGCGCGTCGGGGCGTGCGGCGGCCCTGTCCCGTTGTTGGACTCCGACCCTTCCATGCGCTTTCAGAACGTTCATGTAGTTTGGACAGCGCGTGAAGGACTTACACGTCACTTCCTGCGTCCCCTATGTGGCGCTAGAGAACAGTCACTAATCACATCCTGTATTCCAGTATATGAAGTGTTGACTACACTGAAAATTTCATGCAAATCAAATGATCATTGCCATAGACGTGTTACTTCCTGTTGCCACCAGGTGGCGCAATGACTGTGGTCACTAATTGGCATCTAGATGTCTTCAGGCCGGGACTCTTATTAAGCGTGACAAGTTTGAAAGAGATTGGATAATGTACACTGAAGTTACAGCAATTTCCTGTTCCATGGCGAACAGCGTTGCCATGGTGACAGCGTCTGAGAATACGTCAAGAGCTTCATAACTTTGCATCATCCATGTAGTGGGAATGTTTGGATCAAATTTGAGGTGTCTGTGATCAACCTGCTGAGAGAGAAACGTCTGAGAATAAAACATGCACTTCCTCTTGCCACTAGGTGGCGCTATGACTTTGAATGAATATTGACATGTAGACGTCTTCAGGGCGGGACTCTCATCAGACATGTCAAGATTGGTGCTGATTGGATCACGTACAGTCAAGTTATTAACAATTTCCTGTTTGATGGCGAGTCATGGCGAGACACTGAACTTTACCAGCTCGCCACGCCCAAACCGTTAAAGATTATATCAAACCTTTGATAACTTTTCATCCTTGATATTGTTTGTACCAGCTGACCAAGTTTGAAGTCGATCGCTTGAACCCCCTCGGACTAGTTCGTTCATTTACGTCCCCTGTAAATCGCCAAAAATGTGTGACAAATCCAATATGGCCGACGTCCTGTTGGGTTTAGGTCAATGCTCCAAGAGGCTTTTTTGTAGGTCCTATGGTCTCGCATATGTATACCGAATTTGGTACATGTAGGTAAAACGTAGACCCGGGGCTAGTTCGTCAAAGTTTTGTAGGGGGCGCCATAGAGCCATTTTGGCCCACCGAAACCCGTGAACTAAATAAGATTACTCATTTTAGGCCTCCTGACGTGCATGCCAAATTTGGTGAGTGTGCACGTATGCATAAGCTTCGAAATTACGTTCGATTTTCATGGCGAACAAGGCGTCGCCACGGTGACAGCGTTTGGCGAAACCTCAAGCCCTTCATAACTTTGCATCAACCACGTTTTGAGAATGTTTGGCTAAAATTTGAAGTGTCTGTGGTTAACCTGCTGAGAGAGAGACGTCCGAGAAAGAAGACATGTACCTCTTCTAGCCAGTAGGTGGCGCTATGACTATGGTTCAAAATGGCCACGTACATGTCTTCAGAGCCGGACAGTCATCAAACTGTATGAATTTGGTGAAGATAGGACCTTGTACAGTGGAGTTACAGCACTTTCAATTTTCATGGCGTAAAAAAAATTTCAATCGACAGTGTCTGCGTCGCCACGGCAACAGCTTTTGACGGAGACTCACGGCGTTCGCTCCAGACCAACACCAACATCTTCTGGCTTTCCTGACCAAATTTGAAGTGGATCCGATCAACTGGCTGGTCTTGAGCCATCATAGCGTAAAACATAAAGTTTCCTGTCACCACCAGGTGGCGCTGTGACTTTGAATGAATATTGACACGTAGACGTGTTCGGGGCGGGACTCTCATCAGGCATGTGAAGTTTGGTGCTGATTGGATCACGTACAGTCAAGTTATTAACAATTTCCTGTTTGATGGCGAGTCATGGCGAGACACTGAACTTTGCCAGCTCGCCACGCCCAAACCGTTAAAGTAATAACAAGACTTTTAATAACTTTTCATCATTGATGCCTTCTCTACCAGCTGACCAAGTTTGAAGTCAATCGCTTGAACCCCCTCGGACTAGTTCGTTCATTTACGTCCCCTGTAAATCGCCAAAAATGCGTGAAAAATCCAATATGGCTGACTTCCTGTTGGGTTTAGGTCATCGCTCCAAGAGACTTTTTTGTTCGTCCTGAAGAGATACACGAACCCACCGAATTTCGTACATGTACATAAAACGCAGTTCCGGGGCTGAGTTTAGGTGGCGCTACAGAGCCATTTTGCCACGGCCATTTGCGAAACCTTTAAAATACGTAATTTTTCGCCATGTCTGAATTTTGTGCAAATTTTGGTGAGTTTTCGTGCATGTTCAGGCCCCCAAATTAGCGATTCATTGTGGATAAAAAGAAGAATAATAATAATAATTAAAGCTGCAAGCAGCGTTGAAGGGCCCTCGCACCTCCGCGCGCGTCGGGGCGTGCGGCGGCCCCGTCTTGTGTTGGACTCCGACCCTTCCATGCGCTTTTAGAACGTTCATGTAGTTTGGACAGCGCGTGAAGGACTTACACGTCACTTCCTGCGTCCTCTATGTGGCGCTAGAGAACAGTCACTAATCACATCCTGTATTCCAGTATATGAAGTGTTGACTACACTGTGAAAATTTCATGCAAATCAAATGATCATTGCCATAGACGTGTTACTTCCTGTTGCCACCAGGTGGCGCAATGACTGTGGTCACTAATTGGCATCTAGATGTCTTCAGGCCGGGACTCTTATTAAGCGTGACAAGTTTGAAAGAGATTGGATAATGTACACTGAAGTTACAGCAATTTCCTGTTCCATGGCGAACAGCGTTGCCATGGTGACAGCGTCTGACAAAACGTCAAGAGCTTCATAACTTTGCATCATCCATGTAGTGGGAATGTTTGGATGAAATTTGAGGTGTCTGTGATCAACCTGCTGAGAGAGAAACGTCTGAGAATAAAACATGCACTTCCTCTTGCCACTAGGTGGCGCTATGACTTTGAATGAATATTGACATGTAGACGTCTTCAGGGCGGGACTCTCATCAGACATGTCAAGATTGGTGCTGATTGGATCACGTACAGTCAAGTTATTAACAACTTCCTGTTTGATGGCGAGTCATGGCGAGACACTGAACTTTACCAGCTCGCCACGCCCAAACCGTTAAAGATTATATCAAACCTTTGATAACTTTTCATCCTTGATATTGTTTGTACCAGCTGACCAACTGTGAAGTCGATCGCTTGAACCCCCTCGGACTAGTTCGTTCATTTACGTCCCCTGTAAATCGCCAAAAATGTGTGAAAAATCCAATATGGCCGACGTCCTGTTGGGTTTAGGTCAATGCTCCAAGAGGCTTTTTTGTAGGTCCTATGGTCTCGCATATGTATACCGAATTTGGTACATGTAGGTAAAACGTAGACCGGGGGCTAGTTCGTCAAAGTTTTGTAGGGGGCGCCATAGAGCCATTTTGGCCCACCGAAACCCGTGAACTAAATAAGATTACTCATTTTAGGCCTCCTGACGTGCATGCCAAATTTGGTGAGTGTGCACGCATGCATAAGCTTCGAAATTACGTTCGATTTTCATGGCGAACAAGGCGTCGCCACGGTGACAGCGTTTGGCGAAACCTCAAGCCCTTCATAACTTTGCATCAACCACGTCTTGAGAATGTTTGGCTAAAATTTGAAGTGTCTGTGGTTAACCTGCTGAGAGAGAGACGTCCGAGAAAGAAGACATGTACCTCCTCTAGCCAGTAGGTGGCGCTATGACTATGGTTCAAAATGGCCACGTACATGTCTTCAGAGCCGGACAGTCATCAAACTGTATGAATTTGGTGAAGATAGGACCTTGTACAGTGGAGTTCCAGCACTTTCAATTTTGATGGCGTAAAAAAAATTTCAATCGACAGTGTCTGCGTCGCCACGCCAACAGCTTTTGACGGAGACTCACGGCGTTCGCTCCAGACCAACACCAACATCTTCTGGCTTTCCTGACCAAATTTGAAGTGGATCCGATCAACTGACTGGTCTTGAGCCATCATAGCGTAAAACATAAAGTTTCCTGTCACCACCAGGTGGCGCTGTGACTTAGAATGAATATTGACACGTAGACGTGTTCAGGGCGGGACTCTCATCAGACATGTCAAGTTTGGTGCTGATTGGATCACGTACAGTCAAGTTATTAACAATTTCCTGTTTGATGGCGAGTCATGGCGAGACACTGAACTTTGCCAGCTCGCCACGCCCAAACCGTTAAAGATTATATCAAACCTTTGATAACTTTTCATCGTTGAGGCCTTCTCTACCAGCTGACCAAGTTTGAAGTCGATCGCTTGAACCCCCTCGGACTAGTTCGTTCATTTACGTCCCCTGTAAATCGCCAAAAATGCGTGAAAAATCCAATATGGCTGACTTCCTGTTGGGTTTAGGTCATCGCTCCAAGAGACTTTTTTGTTCGTCCTGAAGAGATACACAAACCCACTGAATTTCATACATGTACATAAAACGCAGTTCCGGGGCTGAGTTTAGGTGGCGCTACAGAGCCATTTTGCCACGGCCATTTGCGAAACCTTTAAAATACGTAATTTTTCGCCATGTCTGAATTTTGTGCAAATTTTGGTGAGTTTTCGTGCATGTTCAGGCCCCCAAATTAGCGATTCATTGTTTATAAAAAGGAGGAAAAGAAGAAGAATAATAATAATAATAATAATAATAATTCCTTCAGTTTCAACTATGTTTTTGGCCCCCTGGTCGCCTGGTTTTTTTCATTTGACGTATTTTTTCGAGGCCTACCTGCTCGGGGCCTGTGAGGTCCGTACACCTCTTGGTTCTTGGGTACTTGCACGTTTTCCTCCCTTGCTCGTTTTCCCCCACGCAGTTACAATAGGGTCCTCGCACCGCTTGGTGCTCGGGCCCTAATAATAATAATAATAATTCCTTCAGTTTCAACTATGTTTTTGGCCCCCTGGTCGCCTGGTTTTTTTCATTTGACGTATTTTTTCGAGGCCTACCTGCTCGGGGCCTGTGAGGTCCGTACACCTCTTGGTTCTTGGGTACTTGCACGTTTTCCTCCCTTGCTCGTTTTCCCCCACGCAGTTACAATAGGGTCCTCGCACCGCTTGGTGCTCGGGCCCTAATTAAAGCTGCAAGCAGCGTTGGAGGGCCCTCGCACCTCCGCGTGCGTCGGGGCGTGCGGCGGCTCCGTCCTGCCGCTGGACTCCGACCCTTCCACACAAGCCAGAACGTTCATGTAGTTTGGACAGCGCGTGAAGGACTTACACGTCACTTCCCGCGTCCCCTATGTTGCGCTATGAAACGGCCGCTAATGACGTCCTGTATTCCTGTATACGAAGTGTTGACTACACTGTGAAGGTCTTGAGGCTTTTCTGACAAAACATGAGCAGTGTGAAACACACTGGAGAATCTACAGTGAACTTGGAAGAGCTTTCGGTGCCATGGCGAGACACAGAACTTTGACAGCTTGCCACGGGCAAACCCTAAAAGATTATAGAAAGCTTTTGATAACTTTTCATCTTGAATACTGCTTCTACCAGCTGACCGAGTTTGAAGTCGATCGCTTCAACCCCCTCGGACAAGTTCGCTCATTTACGACCCCTATAAATGGCTGAAATTTTGACACTTGATTCAAAATGGCCAACTTCCTGTTGGGTTTAGGTCAACGCTCCAAGAGGCTTTTTTGTAGGTCCTATTGTCCTGCATAAGTATACCGAATTTGGTAGATGTAGGTAAAACGTAGCCCGGGGGCTAGGTCGTCAAAATGTTGTAGGGGGCGCCGTAGAGCCATTTTGCCCCACCCAAACCTGTTAACCCAATAAGATTATTCATTTTAGGCCTCCTGACGTGTATGCTAAATTTGGTGAGTCTGCACGTATGCGTAAGCGTGGAAATTAAATTCGTATTTCATGGCGAACAGGGCGTCGCCACGGTGACAGCGTTTGGCGAAACCTCAAGCCCTTCATACCTTTGCATCGACCACATCTTGAGAATGTTTGGCTCAAATTTGAGGTGCCTGTGGTTAACCTGCTGAGAGAGAGACGTCCGAGAAAGAAGACATGTACGGCCTCCCGCCAGTAGGTGGCGCTATGACTATGGTTCAAAATGGCCACGTACATGTCTTCAGAGGTGGACAGTCATCAAACTGTATGAATTTGGTGAAGATAGGACCTTGTACAGTGGAGTTACAGCACTTTTAATTCTGATGGCGAAAAAAAAAATTCAATCGACAGTGTCTGCATCGCCACGGCAACAGCTTTTGACACAGAGTCACACCGTTCGCTCCAGACCAACATCAATATCTTGAGGCTTTCCTGACCAAATTTGAAGTGGATCCGATCAACTGGCTGGTCTTGAGGCATCATAGCGCAAAACATAAAGTTTCCTGTCAGCACCAGGTGGCGCTATGACTTAAAATGAATATTGACATGTAGATGTGTTCGGGGCGGGACTCTCATCAGACATGTGAAGTTTGGTGCATATTGGATCACGTACAGTCAAGTTATTAACAACTTCCTGTTTGACGGCGAGGCACAAACTTTTGACAGCTCGCCACGTCCAAACCGTTAAAGATTATACCAAACCTTTAATAACTTTTCATCCTTGATATTATTTCTAACAGCTGACCAAGTTTGAAGTCGATCGCTTCAACCCCCTCAAACTAGTTCGTTCATTTACGAACCCTACTTTTTAACATAAAATCCAAAATGGCCGACTTCCTGTTGGGTTTAGGTCATTGGTCCAAATTACTTTTTTGTGCGTCTTTAAGTGCTACATGAACCCACCAAATTGCGTACACGTACATAAATTGCAGTTCCGGGGGTAGGGGTTTTAGTGTTAGGGGGCGCTATAGAGCCATTATGCCACGCCCATTTGTGAGACCCATTAAATACGAAATTTTTCGCCAGGCCTGATGCGTGTGCAAATTTTCCTGACTTTTCGTGCATGTTCAGGCCCCCAAAAATGCATGTTTTGTGGTAAAAAAATAAAAAGAATAATAATAATAATAATTCCTTCAATTTCAACTATGTTTTCGGCCCCCTGGTCTCCTGGTTTTTTTCATTTGACGTATTTTTCCCAGGCCTACCTGCTCAGGGACTATGAGGTCCGTACACCTCTTGGGTCTTGGGTTCTGGCCCGTTTTCCTCCCTTGCTCGTTTTCCCCCACGCAGTTTCAATAGGGTCCTCGCACCGCTTGGTGCTCGGGCCCTAATAATAATAATAATAATAATCCACACAGTTTCAACTATGTTTCGAGCCCCCTGGTTGGCTGGTTTTTTGCCATGTCGCGTATTTTTTCGAGGCCTACCTGCTCGGGGACTGTGAGGTCCGTACACCTCTTGGTTCTTGGGTACTTGCACGTTTCCTCCCTTTTCCCCCACGCAGTTACAATAGGGTCCTCGCACCGCTTGGTGCTCGGGCCCTAATTAAAGCTGCAAGCAGCGTTGGAGGGCCCTCGCACGTCCGCGCTCGTCAGGGCGTGCGGCGGCTCCGTCCCGCCGCCGGACTCCGACCCTTCCACGCGGCTCAGAACGTGCATGTAGTTTGGACAGCGCGTGAAGGACTTGCACGTCACTTCCCGCGTCTCCCATGTTGCGCTAGAAAACGGCCGCTAATGACGTCCTGTATTCCAGTATATTAAGTGTTGACTTCACTGTGAAGGTCTTGAGGCTTTTCAGACAAAACATGAAAAGTGTGAAACACACTGGAGAATCTACAGTGAACTTAGAAGAACTTTCGGTGCCATGGCGGGACACTGAACTTTGACAACTCGCCACGGGTAAATCGTAAAAGATTATATAAAGCTTTTGATAACTTTTCATCTTGAATAGTGTTTCCACCAGCTGACCGAGTTTGAAGTCGATCGCTTTGACCCCCTCGGATTAGTTCGCTCATTTACGACCCCTATAAATGGCTGAAATTTTGACACTTAATTCAAAATGGCCGACTTCCTGTTGGGTTTAGGTCAACGCTCCAAGAGGCTTTTTTGTAGGTCCTATCGTCCCGCATAAGTATACCGAATTTGGTAGATGTAGGTAATACGTACACCGGGGGCTAGTCCGTCAAAGTTTTGTAGGGGGCGCCGTAGAGCCATTTTGCCCCATCCAAACCTGTTAACCCAATAAGATTATTCATTGTAGGCCTCCTGACGTGTATGCCAAATTTGGTGAGTGTGCACGCATGTGTAAGCTCGGAAATCAAATTCGTGTTTCATGGCGAACAGGGCATCGCCACAGTGACAGCGTTTGGCGAAACCTCAAGACCTTCATACCTTTGCATCAACCACATCTTGAGAATGTTTGGCTCAAATTTGAGGTGCCTGTGGTTAACCTGCTGAGAGAGAGACGTCCGAGAAAGAAGACATGTACCTCCTCCAGCCAGTAAGTGGCGCTATGACTATGGTTCAAAATTGCCACGTACATGTCTTCAGAGCTGGACAGTCATCAAACTGTATGAATTTGGTGAAGATAGGAACTTGTACAGTGGAGTTACAGCACTTTTAATTCTGATGGCGAAAAAAAAATTTCAATCGACATTATCTGCGTCGCCACGGCAACAGCTTTTGACAGAGAGTCATGGCGTTCGCTCCAGACCAACATCAACATCTTGAGGCTTTCCTGACCAAATTTGAAGTGGATCCGATCAACTGGCTGGTCTTGAGCCATCGTAGCGTAAAACATAAAGTTTCCTGCCACCACTAGGTGGCGCTGTGATTTAGAATGAATATTGACATGTAGATGTGTTCGGGGCGGGACTCTCATCAGACATGTGAAGTTTGGTGCATATTGGATCACTTGCAGTCAAGTTATTAACAACTTCCTGTTTGACGGCGAGGCACAAAATTTTGAAAGCTCACCACGTCCAAACCGTTAAAGATTATACAAAACCTTTAATAACTTTTCATCCTTGATTTTGTTTCTACCAGCTGACCAAGTTTGAAGTCGATTGCTTCAACCCCCTCGGAGAAGTTCGTTCATTTACGACCCCTACTTTTCAACATAAAATCCAAAATGGCCGACTTCCTGTTGGTTTTAAGGCATACCTCCAAGAGACTTTTCTGTGCGTCTTGAAGCGATACATATACCCTACAACTTTCGTACATGTAGATAATACGCAGTTCCGGGGCTAAGTTTTGGTGGCGCTATAGAGCCATCTTTTCACACCCGTTTACGAAACCCATAAAATACGAAAATTTTCACCGTTCCTGAATTTTGTGCAAATTTTCCTGACTTTTCGTGCATGTTCAGGCCCCCAAATTTGCGTTTGTTTCGGTACAAGGAAAATAATAATAATAATAATAATAATAATAATAATAATTCCTTCAATTTCAACTATGTTTTCGGCCCCCTGGTCTCCTGGTTTTTTTCATTTGACGTATTTTTCCGAGGCCTACCTGCTCGAGGACTATGAGGTCCATACACCTCTTGGTTCTTGGGTACTGGCCCGTTTTCCTCCCTTGCACGTTTTTCCCCCACGCAGTTTCAATAGGGTCCTCGCACCGCTTGGTGCTCGGGCCCTAATAATAATAATAATAATAATAATAATAATCCACACAGTTTCAACTATGTTTTTGGCCCCCTGGTCGCCTGGTTTTTTTCATTTGACGTATTTTTTCGAGGCCTACCTGCTCGGGGCCTGTGAGGTCCGTACACCTCTTGGTTCTTGGGTACTTGCACGTTTTCCTCCCTTGCTCGTTTTCCCCCACGCAGTTACAATAGGGTCCTCGCACCGCTTGGTGCTCGGGCCCTAATAATAATCCACACAGTTTCAACTATGTTTCGAGCCCCCTGGTTGGCTGGTTTTTTGCCATGTCGCGTATTTTTTCGAGGCCTACCTGCTGTGAGGTCTGTACACCTCTTGGTTCTGGCCCGTTTTCCTCCCTTGCACGTTTTTCCCCCACGCAGTTTCAATAGGGTCCTCGCACCGCTTGGTGCTCGGGCCCTAATAATAATAATCCACACAGTTTCAACTATGTTTCGAGCCCCCTGGTTGGCTGGTTTTTTGCCATGTCGCGTATTTTTTCGAGGCCTACCTGCTCGGGGACTGTGAGGTCCGTACACCTCTTGGTTCTTGGGTACTGGCCCGTTTTCCTCCCTTGCACGTTTTTCCCCCACGCAGTTTCAATAGGGTCCTCGCACCGCTTGGTGCTCGGGCCCTAATAATAATAATAATAATAATAATAATTCCTTCAGTTTCAACTATGTTTTTGGCCCCCTGGTCGGCTGGTTTTTTTCATTTGACGTATTTTTTCGAGGCCTACCTGCTCGGGGCCTGTGAGGTCCGTACACCTCTTGGTTCTTGGGTACTTGCACGTTTTCCTCCCTTGCTCGTTTTCCCCCACACAGTTACAATAGGGTCCTCGCACCGCTTGGTGCTCGGGCCCTAATAATAATTCCTTCAGTTTCAACTATGTTTTTGGCCCCCTGGTCGCCTGGTTTTTTTCATTTGACGTATTTTTTCGAGGCCTACCTGCTCGGGGCCTGTGAGGTCCGTACACCTCTTGGTTCTTGGGTACTTGCACGTTTTCCTCCCTTGCTCGTTTTCCCCCACACAGTTACAATAGGGTCCTCGCACCGCTTGGTGCTCGGGCCCTAATAATAATAATAATAATAATAATAATTCCTTCAGTTTCAACTATGTTTTCGGCCCCCTGGTCGGCTGGTTTTTTTCATTTGACGTATTTTTTCGAGGCCTACCTGCTCGGGGCCTGTGAGGTCCGTACACCTCTTGGTTCTTGGGTACTTGCACGTTTTCCTCCCTTGCTCGTTTTCCCCCACACAGTTACAATAGGGTCCTCGCACCGCTTGGTGCTCGGGCCCTAATAATAATAATTCCTTCAATTTCAACTATGTTTTCGGCCCCCTGGTCTCCTGGTTTTTTTCATTTGACGTATTTTTCCAAGGCCTACCTGCTCGGGGACTATGAGGTCCGTACACCTCTTGGTTCTTGGGTACTTGCACGTTTCCTCCCTTTTCCCCCACGCAGTTACAATAGGGTCCTCGCACCGCTTGGTGCTCGGGCCCTAATAATAATAATAATAATTCCTTCAGTTTCAACTATGTTTTTGGCCCCCTGGTGGCCTGGTTTTTTTCATTTGACGTATTTTTTCGAGGCCTACCTGCTCGGGGCCTGTGAGGTCCGTACACCTCTTGGTTCTTGGGTACTTGCACGTTTTCCTCCCTTGCTCGTTTTCCCCCACGCAGTTACAATAGGGTCCTCGCACCGCTTGGTGCTCGGGCCCTAATAATAATAATAATAATAATAATAATTCCTTCAGTTTCAACTATGTTTTCGGCCCCCTGGTCGGCTGGTTTTTTTCATTTGACGTATTTTTTCGAGGCCTACCTGCTCGGGGCCTGTGAGGTCCGTACACCTCTTGGTTCTTGGGTACTTGCACGTTTTCCTCCCTTGCTCGTTTTCCCCCACACAGTTACAATAGGGTCCTCGCACCGCTTGGTGCTCGGGCCCTAATAATAATAATTCCTTCAATTTCAACTATGTTTTCGGCCCCCTGGTCTCCTGGTTTTTTTCATTTGACGTATTTTTCCAAGGCCTACCTGCTCGGGGACTATGAGGTCCGTACACCTCTTGGTTCTTGGGTACTTGCACGTTTCCTCCCTTTTCCCCCACGCAGTTACAATAGGGTCCTCGCACCGCTTGGTGCTCGGGCCCTAATAATAATAATAATAATTCCTTCAGTTTCAACTATGTTTTTGGCCCCCTGGTCGCCTGGTTTTTTTCATTTGACGTATTTTTTCGAGGCCTACCTGCTCGGGGCCTGTGAGGTCCGTACACCTCTTGGTTCTTGGGTACTTGCACGTTTTCCTCCCTTGCTCGTTTTCCCCCACGCAGTTACAATAGGGTCCTCGCACCGCTTGGTGCTCGGGCCCTAATAATAATAATAATTCCTTCAATTTCAACTATGTTTTCGGCCCCCTGGTCTCCTGGTTTTTTTCATTTGACGTATTTTTCCAAGGCCTACCTGCTCGGGGACTATGAGGTCCGTACACCTCTTGGTTCTTGGGTACTTGCACGTTTCCTCCCTTTTCCCCCACGCAGTTACAATAGGGTCCTCGCACCGCTTGGTGCTCGGGCCCTAATAATAATAATAATAATAATAATAATAATCCACACAGTTTCAACTATGTTTCGAGCCCCCTGGTCGCCTGGTTTTTTTCATTTGACGTATTTTTTCGAGGCCTACCTGCTCGGGGCCTGTGAGGTCCGTACACCTCTTGGTTCTTGGGTACTTGCACGTTTTCCTCCCTTGCTCGTTTTCCCCCACACAGTTACAATAGGGTCCTCGCACCGCTTGGTGCTCGGGCCCTAATAATAATAATAATAATAATAATAATAATTCCTTCAGTTTCAACTATGTTTTCGGCCCCCTGGTCACCTGGTTTTTTCCGTTTGACATATTTTTCCCAGGCCTACCTGCTCGAGGACTGTGAGGTCCGTACACCTCTTGGTTCTTGGGTACTGGCCCGTTTTCCTCCCTTGCACGTTTTCCCCCACGCAGTTTCAATAGGGTCCTCGCACCGCTTGGTGCTCGGGCCCTAATAATAATAATAATCCACACAGTTTCAACTATGTTTCGAGCCCCCTGGCTGGCTGGTTTTTTGCCATGTCGCGTATTTTTTCCAGGCCTACCTGCTGTGAGGTCCGTACACCTCTTGGTTCTTGGGTACTGGCCCGTTTTCCTCCCTTGCACGTTTTTCCCCCACGCAGTTTCAATAGGGTCCTCGCACCGCTTGGTGCTCGGGCCCTAATTAAAGCTGCAAGCAGTGTTGGAGGGCCCTCGCACCTCCGCGCGCGTCGGGGCGTGCGGCGGCTCCGTCCCGCCGCCGGACTGCGACCCTTCCACGCAAGCCAGAACGTTCATGTAGTTTGGACAGCGCGTGAAGGACTTACACATCACTTCCCGCGTCCCCTATGTTGCGCTATGAAACTGCCGCTAATGACGTCCTGTATTCCTGTATACGAAGTGTTGACTACACTGTGAAGGTCTTGAGGCTTTTCAGACAAAACATGAGCAGTGTGAAACACACTGGAGAATCTACAGTGAACTTGGAAGAGCTTTCGGTGCCATGGCGAGACACAGAACTTTGACAGCTTGCCACGGGCAAACCCTAAAAGATTATAGAAAGCTTTTGATAACTTTTCATCTTGAATACTGCTTCTACCAGCTGACCGAGTTTGAAGTCGATCGCTTCAACCCCCTCGGACTAGTTCGCTCATTTACGACCCCTATAAATGGCTGAAATTTTGACACTTGATTCAAAATGGCCAACTTCCTGTTGGGTTTAGGTCAATGCTCCAAGAGGCTTTTTTGTAGGTCCTATCGTCCCGCATAAGTATACCGAATTTGGTAGATGTAGGTAAAACGTAACCCGGGGGCTAGTTCGTCAAAGTTTTGTAGGGGGCGCCGTAGAGCCATTTTGGCCCATCCAAACCTGTTAACCCAATAACATTCTTCATTTTAGGCCTCCTGACGTGTATGCTAAATTTGGTGAGTCTGCACGTATGCGTAAGCGTGGAAATTAAATTCGTATTTCATGGCGAACACGGCGTCGCCACGGTGACAGCGTTTGGCGAAACCTCAAGCCCTTCATAACTTTGCATCGACCACATCTTGACAATGTTTGGCTCAAATTTGAGGTGCCTGTGGTTAACCTGCTGAGAGAGAGACGTCCGAGAAAGAAGACATGTACGGCCTCCCGCCAGTAGGTGGCGCTATGACTATGGTTCAAAATGGCCACGTACATGTCTTCAGAGGTGCACAGTCATCAAACTGTATGAATTTGGTGAAGATAGGACCTTGTACAGTGGAGTTACAGCACTTTTAATTCTGATGGCGAAAAAAAAATTTCAATCGACAGTGTCTGCGTCGCCACGGCAACAGCTTTTGACGGAGAGTCATGGCGTTCGGTCCAGACCAACATCAACATCTTGAGGCTTTCCTGACCAAATTTGAAGTGGATCCGATCAACTGTCTGGTCTTGAGCCATCATAGCGCAAAACATAAAGTTTCCTGTCAGCACCAGGTGGCGCTATGACTTAGATGTGTTTGGGGCGGGACTCTCATCAGACATGTGAAGTTTGGTGCATATTGGATCACGTACACTCAAGTTATTAACAACTTCCTGTTTGACGGCGAGGCACAAAATTTTGACAGCTCGCCAAGTCCAAACCGTTAAAGATTATACCAAACCTTTGATAACTTTTCATCCTTGATATTGTTTCTACCAGCTGAGCAAGTTTGAAGTTGATCGCTTCAACCCCCTCGGACGAGTTCGTTCATTTATGACCCCTATTCATCGCAGAAATTTTGACACTTTCCTCCCTTGCATGTTTTTCCGCACCGCTTGGTGCTCGGGCCCTAATAATAATACGGTGAAGTACAATAGGTCCTCGCCGAGTGATGCTCACTCGGGGCTCGGGCCCTAATAATAATAATAATATGGTGAAGTCCAATAGGTCCTCGCCGAGTGATGCTCACTCGGGGCTCGGGCCCTAATAATAATAATAATTCCTTGCATTTCAACTATGTTTTTGGCCCCCTGGTCGCCTGGTTTTTTGCATTTGACGTATTTTTTCATCCCCTTCGTCCTCGGGGAGTATGGGGTCTGTACACCTCTTGGTTCTTGGGTTCTGGCATGTTTTCCTCCCTTGCATGTTTTTCCCCCACGCAGTTTCAATAGGGTCCTCGCACCGCTTGGTGCTCGGGCCCTAATAATCGGGTGAGTCCAGAGTCCAGGGTCCTCTCCTCTCTCATGGAACAGTTCACGTACTGGATGAAGTTGGGCAGTGCCTTTGCCATGGTGACATGGTTGAAGACAGAGATAGCAGTGAGTGCACTCAGGTGTAGAGTCTGTACCCGGGCTATGGCGGAGTGGATGACGTCACACGCCGAAGTCGGGTTGGCAGAGGGAGGAATGTCACCATGACAACATGTGAAAACTCCCGTGGCAGGCAACCTGGACGAAGACTAACAGCAAACAGTTCAAAGAACTGGGGTATGTAAACTTTTGATCAGGGTCATTTGGGTAGTTTCTGTTGTCATTATGATTTAAAAAGAGTACACACAGTTGTTTGACAATAGATGGCTTCACCTAACCACTAAGGACCAGGGTATGTAAACTTATGAGCACAACTGTATATAAGTAAGTGGGACTATAAACTATATATTAACTAATATTTAGGGGATGAAAGGAGACCCATACTAACATAATGTAAGAAAGCCAACGCAGCACAGACAGGACTGAGACTGGAGAGGAAATCTGGGATCCTATTTCTGTGAAGCAATAGTACTAGGCACTGAGGCACTGTGTTGCCCAGTCACAACTAAACAATGCTAGCTAGATAGTAAAATTCAGCAAAAAGGTTTTCTACATCACACGATGTGATCAGTCAGACAAATTCTTCCCTGTTGGGCTGTAGTGCCAAAACTCTGAGCTCAGCAAACATTTTTGTCTCTTGCTTTCTGTTATCCAATTTTGAAGTGGTAAGCATAGGCTGGAAGTGTGAGACACAAGCCATCACGACAGGTGGTGGGGGAGAAGGAGGACAGGGGTAAGTACACAACCATGAGGGCCAAGCAAGCAAACAGGCCATGGTTCACTTAAGAATTGTAGATGCTCCTTTCCATCATCTGACTGTTCATTAGCTGTTACTTTGTGTCTCCCTGCAACTCTTGCTGCACTCCAAATCTATCAATATCCCAACAACACAAAAACAGTGCCTACTCCCGAGCTTAGCTTAAAAACTGATCACCTTTCCTCAGGGCATGTTTACAAGAAGAACAGTCTCTGAAATGCCTGATAATAATGTCCATGCGCCAAGTGCGCCATGCTACCTCGTGGTGAGGCAGTTAAATTAATAGTGACTATGAAAGAGGTTAGATTAACATAGATGACTTAACGCAGGCTTTCAAAGTGGAGCTCAGGTCATCTGCTCAGTGTAGGCAAAGGGATCATTTTCTCACAATTAACTTAATCAACCCCCTGCTCTGCTTGGGGGAAATTTGTGTTACTATTGCAATTTTTCAATTCGAGATTGGGGAGATTGTGAAATTTTACACATTTCACACATATTAGCATGGAAAGCACAATGAAGAACTACTCTGACTCCTCTACTCTATGCAAAAAAAGTTTTTTAGCTGTTTCTCAGCAGCACTTGACCAAATGACTGTAGTAGTATTGCAGGTGTGACAGAACAAGAGTGCCATGTCCCACTTTGTTCCCTAGTTCATCTAGTCTTTTTCACGCTATCATCACTTTTTGTTTTGTTACTTACCTCTCCTCTCATTTCAGTCTTCACTTCCTCCTGTTTTTCACGCGACCATTGATTGTTTCTCCACCCCTAATTAGTTGAGTACTCAAAATATTTCCTCCAGATGTTACACAGAGACAGAAAAATGTCGATCATAAGAGAAGAAGGAACATATTTCGAACATTTCCATGAAAGTACACTGCCCTTTCTCATCATTGAAATCGTGTACTTTAACACCCAGTAATTTGGTTTTAGGGACTATAGGCACTGAGTGCAGTTTTGTCAGAAAAAAACATTCCTGCTACCAAACACCAGATTTAGTTTTGTCAGTGTTCAATACTAAGGTATTCACTCTGACACACAAGTAAGTTTTCAACTCAACATGTAGATTCTTTATCAGTCTGACTAATGTTGGTGAAGCATGGAACAAAGCTGAATCAGCACACATGACTACATTGAAATTTTTCAATAACATATGGTAAATAATTTATGTAAACTGATAATAAAATGGACCCAAGCAACTCACTTGAGTAAGGTTGGAATATATTTTTTGCTCTAAGAAAAGCTGCCATTGAAAAAAATCCCAGTGCGGTGATAATAGAGAGCCCTGGTCTACTAAAATACTGTGATTTTATACATGGTACTTTTTTTTCTAAAATGATTTAATATTTGATTGAAAAATGATCTTGAGTATCTTACTCAGCATAAGCCGTATACTAATACAGTAAAACCTGCATCTCCATCTTTGTGTTAACGCTTTTTAAAGCTGTGGAGCAGTCCCACTGAGTAAGCATCTTTCAATATGGCATATTGGCTTGGAGCCTAGCAGCCGAGCCTTACAGCGAGACCATCTCCAAAACTGTGTTCTGGTTATTCTGATGAAATGCAAAACAACATGTTCTATCTCTCATAATAGGGTTAACAATGTGCTGTAGTTGACACTCTACTGACCTTTTTCTAAGTGGAACATCTAAAGGGCAGGAAAGAAAGCCAAATAACCAGTGCCATGGATGCCACGGAGTGTGGGCACAATGCCACTTCTAAGATTAACTACCCACATGGCAAGTTTGACATGCCATGTTTTCAACTGGTCATTGTGCCCTTACATGAAGCAGTGAATAAACAAACTCACGTTTGCAGTATCTCCATTATCATATCTCCATCAGACAACTGTAAATCTCTAACAAAATCTCTTAACAAATGAGTCAGCATTAAATCTTTCAATTTGACCTGCAGTAAAAAAAATTAACTCCAGACTTGGGCATTTAGTCTTTCGTGTTAAATTAAAGTATGGCCACAGCACCCCACATACAGGATTGAAGTATTAATACCATACATGGTTGTAGAATATATTTTAGGCTGAGTGAGAACTTGGGTAAGATTGTAAACATCCGCCATAGAAATCGACGTCTTAAGTGTTGGACAATTTTTAGAAAATCAGTCAATTCTGGTCACTTAAAAGTAAGATATCCTTTCTTTCATTTGCTGCTATATCTTGAGATTCACATATTCTATCCAACTACTTCACATTCAAAACTGGGCAGGCAGCCCATAACAACGACCAACTGGACCAGGCTTACAATATGGTAGGTGAATCTGTAGCCATACTAGTTGTAGCAATTGTACTCATAATATTTTACTATAGCACAAATGAAATATGTTCCTGAACATAAAGATGTAGTTTTGCTATTTGGACACAGAATAAACAGAAACAACTTAAAAATGTAAAAGATAAGACACTCTCACAATCAAGGGCAAAATCCTTTTATAAAAGAAAGTGCTCCTGGCACCCCACTGATGTTGAAATGTCCAAAATGTCACTATCAGAAAATGAACCTGTAGTGTTGAAAGGTTTGGCTTGCCCTGAAAAAAAAGACTAAATTACTGATCAACATGTTTTTTCAAAATGAGAGTGACTTTTCTGTACAGGGGAAATAAAGTAGACAAAAAAAGATAATAAAACTTTCAAATCTATTTTCAACTTGAAATAAGGCATCAATCCAGCAAAGGTGGAATGGTAACAGCAGCCACAGACTATTTCAACATTGTTACCTTACAGTCGTATTTCATTCTCACCATGTGTTTAATACCTTTCCACAACCCCAGTGGTGGCTGCCTGGTAATCTGTGCTGTCATAAATGACCAATCAAACTGCTAGAAAGGCCACCCTCCTTCAGTCATCCAAGAAGCCCTACCTGTCAATCGGCCATCCTGTTTTCAGGCAGCACAGTCATTTCTCAGCCCAGTGGAGCAGCACTCCCTGACCTCTGCCTCGACCTCCACAGCCCCAGCTCCAAAACTAGCTCCAGCTTGGAGAGCAAGCTCATTACACCTCTACTTATTTATGAGCCATTTCACACAGTGCTGCTCCCTTTTTTAGAGACACAGCCATGGCCCACCTTACATGCCACTCTCTCCTTGCACAAAGTACACTGACAGGGCCAGGGGGGCATGGGCATGAGCAGTGGGTGGCGGTCTGGTTGAGGAGACCATTAGACCTATTACATAGGTACTGTCACACACCCACCTCAAGACTGCATCAAACAGTCAGAGAGAGGCAAACATATCAATCTATTTCCTGGATAATAAACATTTCTGGAGAAAGCTGCTAGGAGATAAATCACTCCATCTAGAACAATCTTTATTTCTGTATTCCCTTTAGAGAACAAAAAGTTGAGTATCCACAGCATTAAATGTGACTGATGATTGAGTAATGTAAACTTTAATGAGAAACTCTGCATATGCATGACTGAAAACAAGATTAGTTTGAGCTGGTAACATTCTAACACTGCAGGAAACCAGTGAATACTAGCTTGTTTATTTTTTCAACAGAGGGGATGTGACAATACTGACTGAAAGGCCTAGATGATATTTAAAAAGAAAAGGAGATGAAACCCCAAACCCACCTGTGATTGTGACAAAAGCGTAGCCTGTGTCGCCCAGCAGTGGATTGATCAGTCGGCAGCTGTAGGTGCTATTGGGCTCCAGCACAACTGTCAGCACGCTGGTCATAGTAAAGAGGCCTTCCTCACTGGCCACCACTGAAGTGGTGATATTTTCCGTCAGGTTGCGCCCACTCCCATTCTGCCAAATCACATCAGCCTCAGGATAACCACCATAGGCTATACAAGTCAGGGCCACCTCATCACCTGGCCGAAGGTTGGATTCAGGCTCCAAAGTCAGAACAGGCTTAGAGTAGGGAGCTGAAAAATGCAAGAGTGTACAGAGAGAGGAGGA